>NW_026652296.1:9818048-9923991 GCF_009828535.3 Hylobates moloch
CAGAATTTTAAGATGATTTCCAATTGGCCATGCCCTTGTGTGGGTGAGAATAAATAAATAAAAGAAGGACAGTAGAAAAGCTGATTAAACCAAAGATGAATTAAGATCTTTCCCTAGGAAAAATATCAACATCTTAGAAGATAGCTGGACCAATATGAAGAGGCAAGTAAGAGCTAAAAGACCAAAATCTTAAAGGACAACAGACTACACCCAGGTTTCTTGGCTCCTACAGGGTTATCTGAAAAAGGGAGAACACCTGACTGCTATTAGGACCCAAAGAAATCCTCCAGAGGAGAAAAGGTCAGATCATCACAGACTGGAGCAGCCTCTGAAGATGGAGGCAAGATATGGAAAACTCTAAAAGCTGCAGAGAGAGAGAGCGCAAATAAAGAGCCAGAAGAGAACTGTCCCCTGAAGCTAGCTTGGTTCTGACTGGAGAGGAGAATATCACGGTAAAATATCAAAATTATTATTGGATGATTTCCAGGTGATGATGTTTCAGATGAGGACACAGGAGTTGCCTGTGTCCAAAGAGAATAGGCTTGAAAACTTTATGCAATCCCAGTTCTAATGATAGGTTCGGTAAAGGTAAGACAAATAAAAGAGGAACCACAGACTGAGTCCAAGCCTGGTTCAGAAGTGGGTCTGATGGGCCAGGCGCAGTGGCTCACGCCTGTAATCCCAGCATTTTAGGAGGCCAAGGCGAGCAGATCACTTGAGCTCAAGAGTTCAAGACAAGCCTGAGCAACATGGCAAAAGCCCATCTCTACAAAAAATACAAAAATTAGTCAAATGTGGTCACACAAGCCTGTGGTTCCAGCTACTCAGGAGGCTGACACAGGAGGATCCCTTGAGCCTAGGAGGTTGAGGCTGCAGCGAGCTGTGATTATGCCATTGCACTCCAAACTGCAAGACAGAATGAGACCCTGTCTCTAAAGACATTTATTTATTTATTTATTTTCTTTTTATTTTTTGAGACGGAGTCTCACTCTGTCGCCCAGGCTGGAGTGCAGTGGCGCGATCTCAGCTCACTGCAAGCTCCGCCTCCCGGGTTCACGCCATTCTCCTGCCTCAGCCTCCCAAGTAGCTGGGACTACAGGCACCCGCCACCATGCCCGGCTAATTTTTTGTATTTTTAGTAGAGACGGGTTTTCACCATGTTAGCCAGGATGGTCTCGATCTCCTGACCTTGTGATCCTCCCACCTCGGCCTCCCAAAGTGCTGGGATTGGGTGTGAGCTACCGCGCCTGGCCAAGAAATTATAAAAATTTTAAAAGTAACCTTTTCGTGGGAGATTTCTCCCAATTCAGGGGTCAGGCAATTACAGGCCACCACCCATTTTTGAAAATAAACTTTTATTGGAACACAGCCATATCCATTTGTCAAAGTATCGTCTATGGCCGTTTTCGCAGTGTAGCAGTTGAGTTGTGTCGTTGCAGCAGAGATCATATAGCTCACAAAGTGGAAGATATTTTTATTTTGGCCCTTTACAGAACAAGCATGCTGACGCCTGTTCCAACTGGATTTACATTCATGGATTGTGGACATGTGGACATGAAACACAGACTGCCTTGGATCCTGATGAAGCTGGAACCAGTATTATTTTCTGCTTTTATCTTTAGCAATAATAACATGGGCCTGGATTATACCAGGAGGTGAGTTGTGGGTCTATCATTTTGCTTGTGTTCGGGGAACAGGGTCTGCTCAGGGCTGAAACTGGCTTCTTTAGAAAAAGTCATGGGCACAGGGCTGGCGCTGCTATTTCCTTCTTGCATGATCTCTCTTTCAACCCTTTAAGAAGGCTCCTGGAGACTCATTCAGCCTTTGAGATCCTAAAGGAATCACACCTGTTTAGGGTAAACAGCTCAGGTTGCAGCTACTGAAGGATCCTCTACCTGACCATCATAATGAGACTCCACATGGCTAAGATTGAACAGATAAGAAATAAGGGAAGATGAATTTGGACTCTAATTGTTTTGGTCTTACAGCTCATAAGGGTAAGAGGGGCCGGGTATGGTGGCTCACGCCTGTAATCTCAGCACTTTGGGAGGCCGACGTGGGTGGATCACCAGAGGTCAGGAGTTTGAGACCAGCCTGGCCAACATGGTGAAGCCCCATATCTACTAAAAAGACAAAAATTAGCCAAGGATGGTGGCGCAGGCCTGTAATCCCAGCTATTGGGAGGCTGAGGCAGGAGAATTGCTTGAACCCAGGAGGTGGAGGTTGCAGTGAGCCAAGATCGTACTACTGCACTCCAGCCTGGGCGACAAAAGTGAAACTCTAGCCAGGCGCGGTGGCTCACGCTTGTAATCCCAGCACTTTGGGAGGCCGAGGCGGGTGGATCACGAGGTCAGGAGATCGAGACCACGGTGAAACCCCGTCTGTACTAAAAATACAAAAAATTAGCCAGGCGTGGTGGCGGGCGCCTGTAGTCCCAGAGGCAGGAGAATGGCATGAACCCGGGAGGCGGAGCTTGCAGGCACTCCAGCCTGGGCGACAGGGCGAGACTCTGTCTCAAGAAAAAAAAAAAAAAGTGAAACCCTATCTCAAAAAAAAAAGCACCCCAAGCCATTTTACTCTGCAGCTGAGGTGGAGTGAAGAGCGCTGCCCCAGAGTAAGTCCTGGCGTCTCTCTGCCTTGCTCCACCTTCCCAAGCCCATCCAGGAAGGATGACTGATGTGGCCAGCTGGAGAGTTTGAGAGAAGGAACTGGGCATGTGTACTCTGCCATGCCTCTTGCCTCTTTTAAGATTGGCCTGGGGGTGGGGGGTTGTCTGCTGAGCAGCAGGGCAGCTCTGTCCCTCTGGTGGACCTGCAGGCTGGGACAGTATGTGTGTGGGAAAGGGTGGGACAGCATGTTAGCAAGACTGGCCATACCTAAGCATAGTCCCCAGATATTAGGTTGGTGCAAAAGTAATCGTGGTTCTTTCCATTACTTGTTTTCTTGTTCGGTTTTGTTTTGTTTGTTTGTTTTTGACACAGAGTCTCATCTCACTCTGTCGCCTAGGCTGGAGTGCAGTAGCGCCATCTCAGCTCACTGCAACCTCCGCCTCCCAAGTTGAAGAGATTCTCCTGCTTCAGCCTCCTGAGTATCTGGGATTATAGGCACCTATCATCACACCCCAGCTAATTTTTGTATTTTTAGTAGAGACAGGGTTTCACCATGTTGGCTAGGCTGGTCTTGAACTCCTGGCCTCAAGTGATCCACACGCCTTGGCCTCCCAAAGTGCTAGGATTACAGGCATGAGCTACCGCACCTGGCCCATGTTTTTGCCATTACTTTTAATGACAAAACCACAATTACTTTTGCACCAACCTAATAGCTTTCTTACTCATAAAGGTGGAACTTTCATCATTGTCTTCCTAACTTAAGCATCTCTTTCTCACTTGGTTCTGAACCTCAGTATGAAAGAAAAGGATGTGAAGCATTGGCCCTCTAAAATCCCAACATCTGCTACCTCCTTTTCCTTTTTTTAGCTTGGCTAATTCGCTCACATTCTTCACGTCTCAGCTCAAAGGTCCTTTTCTCCAAGAGGCCTTCCCCAGACAAAGAAAGTCCCCTGGCAGTATGTATGCTTTCATAAAACCCTCGGAATTTCTTTTTTCTTTCTGGCCTACATTGAAACTGTCATTGACAAAAGCAGAATATCTCAACCTCGACACAATTGACATTGGGGGTCCAGATGATTCTTTGTGGTGGGGGCTGTCGTGGACATTGTAGGATGTTTATCAGCATCCCTGGCCGCTCCCTGCTGGATGCCAGTAGCACCTCCCCTCCCCCCGCAGCTGTGACAATCAAAATGTCTCCAGACATGGCGGAGTGCCCCACGCTATATTATTGGGTTCAAGGCCAGTTGCATGAGTGCACGGCGTGTGCAGTCACAGGGCCCCATGCTCAGAGGGCCTTGTGCTTGGCTGAATGCTCTGCTGTCATCATGATATTCTTTTTGTTTGGTTGGTTTTGGTGCAAATTTAATTTTATTAAAGCAGCCTTGATGACAGCTTGATTTTAGGACTTCGACTTCCAGAACTGTAAGACAATAAACGAGTGTTGTGGCATATCATTTTCAATTGTGTGACAATTTATTGGCTGGCAATGAAATTATTAATAGTTTTTGAACAGGGAACCTACAAATTATGTTGCAAGTTCTCACTGTGTACCTTGTTTTTTAACGCTACTCTCCTCATTTCAAAGCAACGATGGGGGCTTTGGAGGAGCAAAGATTGTGTCTACCTTATTCACAGTGCTGTCTTCCTGGTGCTGGTGAAGGGAAGGTGCTCAAAAATATTTGAGGAAGGCAGGGAGTGACGGAGAAGCTCAATTTAGGCCCTGCAGCTACCCCTGGCTGAGAAACAGAAGGAAAGAATCACCTCGGTCCACTGGCATAAGCTGCTCTATTCATCAGCTAAGCCTTCCTTCCCGAGGCTGCAGGAACATTCTTCCAAACTTCTCAAGCGTGTCAAACGGCAAGTGTCCCCTGTGTGGTCTGTGGTCTCTCCCTCAGCTCTCCATATGCCATGTCTTCTGGGCCAAGCAGAAATCCCCAAATGTAATAAGATAAGGCCGGGTGAGAGAGCCTTAACACTGAATTTCTGAGCTCGGCTCATTCAAGGCAGCCTTTCACTTTGCATTAATTCTGGCCAATTTAGCTTGTCCTCCCATCTGAAAATCAGTCTTCCAGGATGCAATTCTCATAGCCAGGGGAGCTAAGGTCAGCTAGGCAAGTATCTCTAGCAGCAGGAAAATGTCATTTATAGTAAAGCCACTTAAAGTGGGGACCCAAATTTCAAACTAAATAATGAAGGGGAAAAAAATGTTTGATTGGGGCTGCATCTTGAAAACTGATAGTAAAATTTCTAAGCATAAGCTTATTTCCTTTCATGGCTTTCTTCTGTAGGTTCATAGTTTGCAGGGCCTCCCTGGGGATGGGGTGGGGGATGGGAAAGAGCATGAGGAAGGCTCTGGGTTCCCCTACCATTATGTTTCTTGGTCTGGGAGGGAGATGGTGACAAGAGTGTGTTCAAGTTATGAAAATGAATCAAGCAGTACACTTAGAATTTGTGTATTTTTCTTTTTTAAAAATAGAGGCAGGGCCTCATTATGTTGCTCAGGCTGGTCTCGAACTCCTGGGCTCAAGTGATCCCCTTATCTTGGCCTCCCAAAGTGCTGGGATTACAGGTGTGAGCCACCACACCCAGCCAGGATTTGTGCATTTTTCTATATATAATTTCTTCAATTAAAGATTTTTTATAATGGTTCCAAATTTCAGGAACCTTGAATTACTCACTTAGTAGGATACTAAGCCTACAAAATATAAAGTAATACTTAAGTCTATGGAGTTGCTGTCTCCTATTTGTAGGAGTAGAAGACAATTACTTCTTGGCTTGGGTTGGTTTGCCCCTGGTAAGGAGGTTTCTGGTGGGACCTGGAAGGTTTCATGATTCTCCATAAAGAACAGATTTGGCATGTCTTGGTTGGTGCTTCTCTCATTGTGTGTCTAATGATTCCATGGATATAAAAGAATACTGTATATTGAAGGAGAAAGTATGTTTCTTACTTGCTGTCCTCAGTCCTCCCCCAGTGGCTCTCATCAGTATCCTCATCCCAGTAAATTACACAAACATCCACCCAGTCCATCCAGGTGCTCAAGCCCAACCCTGAGGCATCTTTACTTCCCCCTCTCCCTCCTCTGATCCTTCAAAGATGTCCACCTCCAAGTCACAGCGCCAATCTGTCTACTTCTCTCCTCTCCACCACCCGTTCTAGTCCTAGTGTGGTCGGTTGAATAACAGCCCCCAAAGATGTCAAGCCTGAACCCTTGGAGCCTGTAAATACGTTACTTTCAAGGTAAAAGGGACTTTGCAGGTGTGATTTAAGTTAGGAAGTCTGATCCTTTGAGCTGGAGCTGCAAGGTTAAAAAAAAGAAAAAAATCCTGTGATGGGGAGTGTAGCTTGGATTAGCCAGGTGGGCCCTATATAATCACAAGCCCGTAGAAGAGGCAGACAAAGCCAGATGCGGTGGCTCACGCCTATGATCCCAGCACTTTGGGAGCCTGAGGCGGGTAGATCACCTGAGGTCAGGAGTTTGAGACCAGCCTGGCCAACATGGTGAAACCCTGTCTCTACTAAAAATACAAAAATTAGCCAGGCGTGGTGGCACATGCCTGTAGTCCCAGCTACTCAGGAGGCTGAGGCAGGAGAATCACTTGAAACTGGGAGGCAGAGGTTGCAGTGAGCGGAGATGGAGCCACTATATTCCAGCCTGGGCGGCAGAGCGATACTCTGTCTCAAAAAAAAAGAGGGAGACAGGAGAATGAGAGAGTTTGTGAGGGAGAGTTGGACTGAGGGCATGACGAGGGAGGTGGGGGTTGAAACTGATATACCGTTGACTTCGATGATGGAGGAAGGGTCGAGAGCCGATGAAGGCAGGCAGCCTCTAGAAGCTGGAAAAGACCAGGAACGAATCCTCTCCCAGAGCCTCCAAAAAAAAAGCAGCCCTGATCACACCTGGATTTTAGGACTTCTGACTTCCAGGACGGTAAGAGAATAAACCTGTGTCAAGCCACTTCGTTTGTGGTAACTTGTTACAGCAGCAATAGGAAACTGACACACTTAGGAGCCATCACTTTTCACCTGTGCCTAACTGATCCCCTGCCTTTGTCCTTACCCCATAATCTCCCTTTTTCACAGAGGGGCCAGAAGAATCTTGGTAATATAGAAACAGGGTCCCAGCACACCAGCACATCCTCCTTTTTTTTTTTTTTTTTTTTTTTTGAGATGGAGTTTCAATCTTTTGCCCAGGCTGGAGTGAAGTGGTGCAATCTCAGCTCACTGCAACCTCTGCTCCCCGGGTTCAAGCGATTCTCCTGCCTCAGCCTCCTGAATAGCTGGGATTACAGGCATGCACCACTACTGCCCGGCTAATTTTTGTATTTTTAGTAGAGACGGAGTTTCACCATGTTGGCCAGGCTGGTCCCAAACTCTTGACCTCAAGTGATCCACCCACCTTGGCCTCCCAAAGTGCTAGAATTACAGGCATGAGTCACCGCACCTGGCCACATCCTTCTTCTTAAAACCTCCCATGGGTTTCCATGATCCTTAGAATAAGATCCAGCCTCCTCACCATATCCCATGATGCCTTGCGCCATCTGGCCCCGGCCTCCCTCTTCCCATTCATTGTGCTCTGGCCTTAACTGGCTTCTATGTGTCTTCCAACTCAAGATGCTCTTTCCAGCCTCAGAACCCTTGCACTTGCTGTTCCCCTTGCCTGAATGCTCTTCCCAGCTCATCTCGTGGCTCCTGCCATCTCCTTCAAGCTTCTTGGCTGAAATGGCCCCTTGCCAGGGGTCTTTTCTGGCTACCACCCCAGCCCCCAGCCATTATTCCTTCTTACAAATCACAATCTGTGATTGCATAACTGGTTATCTCTCCTCTCTCTCTTCTACTAGGATGTAAGGTTGTATGGACAGACGCCCAGTCTGTCTTGTTCGTGGTTGTGTCCCTCTGTGTCAGGCATCAGTACCTGACCATTTGTAATGAGCATTAAATATTTCTTAAATGAACCCGTTGTGTTTCCTTGGCATGACCTAAATGACTTCCCCATTACATGTCCTCTACTTATAATAAGCACTCAGGTTCTAGTTCTGATAGAAGAGAAGCAAATAAATGGGAAACTCGGGGCTTTGTGCAAGGTCAGAGTTGTCAAGCCTACAGACATGGGCAGACGTTTCTCTGCAGAGCAATGGGCATGAGGATAAAATACATAGCAGCTGTTGATTAATTAAATAGTCCTAAGCTGAGGTTGCAGTGAGCCAAGATCACACCAATGCACTCCAGCCTGGGAGAGACACTGTCCCCCACCAAAAAAAAGGCAGCAGCAGAAAAAAAACACCTAGATAATTCACAACTGTTGTTTTTTAAATCGTGAATAATTGAACTAAAGATTGGAAACCAGAGTCAGTGTCAGTCCACAGTACTTCATAATAAACTATCCTATTTTTCACCCAAATTCTGGGCTTGGTTTTTGTTTGTTTGTTTGAGACAGAATTTCACTCTTGTTGCCCAGGCTGGAGTGCAATGGCACGACCTCGGCTCACTGCAACCTCTGCCTCCCAGGTTCAAGTGATTCTCCTGCCTCAGCCTCCCAAGCAGCTGGGATTACAGGCGCACACCACCACGCTCAGCAAATTTTGTATTTTTAGTAGAGACGGGGTTTCTCCATGTTGACCAGGCTGGTCTCAAACTCCTGACCTCAAGTGATCCACCCACCTCGGGACACTGCCTGTGTAATACACCAGTGTCACACAGAGGATTCCCCAAGATTTCACTCTGGAGTTCCACATCTAGAGAGAAGGAGGCATACCAAATGTCTCAGAGTACATTTCTATTGTATCTGGAATACACTTCCGTGATTGTCAGGGCATAGATTGCTTTCTCTGCCCTGACAGGGCATGAACACATATGAAGCAATGATAAAGTTTTGTTTAGAGTCAGTATAGCATGACACTTAGGGAATGGGCTCTTCCACCAGAGCATCTGGATTTACATCCCAAATAACACAGTAAGTGCTCAAAATATTAGCTATTATTGTATTTAGAATAAAAACCAAACTATTATGGTCTACAAAGTTTATGATGTTCCCTGCTTCTCAAACCTCACCCTGTCCCGCTCTCCCTAATTGTTCGCAACCCAACTTGCCTCTGCAGTTTCTTGAACGGAACATTCCAAGTTTATTTACCTTGAGGTCTTTACGGTTATTTTTCTCCCAGTATAGAATTTTCCTCAGATCTTTTGTAACTGGCTCTCTCTCATCTTTCAGGTTTTGGGTTTAATGTCATCTCTGAGGCCTTCCATAATTAAGCTATTCAAAACAGATCCCCTCCCCCACCCTAATATGTCAGTTTCATTTCTTTTATGGCACTTATCAGTAATTTACTTATCTCCATTTAAATATAAACTCCTCTACAACAGGAAACCTCTTGCTCATTTTTATTCCAGAACCTAGAAAAACTAGTACACTGAAGGTACTCGATGTTATGAAAAGGAAACAAAAAAAAATCAAGTTCAGGCTGGGCATGGTGCCTCACACCTGTAATCCCAGGCACTTTGGGAGGCTGAGGCGGGAGGGTTGCTTGAGCCCAGGAGTTTGAGATCAGCCTAGGCCACACATTCAGACCCCATTACTACAAAAAATTTTTTTAATTAAAAAATGGCTAGGCATGGTGGCACACAACTGTAATCCAAGCCACTTGAGAGGCTGAAGTGGGAGGATCACTTGTACTCAGGAGGTTGAGGCTGCAGTGAGCTGTGATCACAACACTACACTCCAGCCTGGGCAATGAGGCAAGACTTCATCTCAAAAAACAAATTATGTTCAAATCCTATCTCACAATAAAAACATAGCTACAATCCCCAGAGAAAACCAAATTTCAAATACTAACATATGCCAGGTGCAGTGACTCACGCCTGTAATCCTAGCACTTTGGGAGGCTGAGGTGCATAGATCACCTGAGGTCTGGAGTTCAAGACCAGCCAGGCCAACATGGCGAAACCCCATCGCTACTAAAAATAGAAAAATTAGCCAGGTGTGGTGGCAGGTGCCTGTAATCCCAGCTACTCGGGAGGCTGAGGCATGGGAATCACTTGAACACGGGCGGTGGAGGTTGCAGTGAGCCGAGACCGTGCCACTGCACTCCAGCCTGGGGGATAGAGCAAGACTGTCTCCAAAACAACAACAAAAAACAAATACTGAAATAGATCTGGGTTGTGTACTGGGTATCTGTCATATTCTTAACAGCTCATCTTTTGAAAAATATTTCACTATTTGGGAAAATCCCACATCATGAGTTCTGTATTCCTATTGTAGATATCAAAACACAAATTCCCAGCCTCTCTTGCAGCTAAGATGTAGGCATGTAATTAGACTCTGCCTACCAGGCACCCTCCTAAGGCTTGACTCAGAAAAGAATAATGTAGTGACTCTGTTTCTCGACACATGGACTGTGGCTGAAGTGTTGGGCTTTCTGGGAGAGCAGGCGGGGCCACATCAAGTGAAACTGGTGAGACTATACTGGCGTTTCCTTCGGTACTCGACAGGGCAGCACAACATAGACACTGTTCTCCTAAGGCCAGTTTTGTGCATGATTTCGGGCATCATTCCTAGAAGTATAGCCTTGAATCTGTCCCCAAAATTCTCAAAAGCACCTCCTATCACTTTAGTAAACCCTCTTAACACTTAGCTAGTCAGCTTCTCTTGCCTGTCCCCAGTGACAACCAGGTTTGTAGGAACTACAACTGTCTATAACTTTAGGACGTCAGTCTTTAGAATATGAAATTGTTCCTGTGTCTCGCTATTTGTTTCCTACTATGTATCAGAATCAGGTGTCCCTGGAAGAAGGAGATGAAAAACACAGGCCAGCCATCTTTGTTCCCCACTCCAGGTCACAGTCATTTACGTCCGTAACTCTTTGGGAGGAACAATCATAGAGACCTGCTTCATCTTTATAACAGAAGGGTATACCATACTTTAAGTATACCTGTTCAAAGAATTAGGTACAACGTTTCAGTTAAAAACTGATGACTAATTTTGAATTTGTTAAATACCACCCTCTTATAATAAAACAAGATTCTATACCACAAATTGCAAATTGGTAAGTAAATCTGGTCTGCAAAGGGTTTTTTCTGGCTTATAATACATTTATGCTTTAAAAAAATGGTTAACAGAGACACAAAGATTTTGTAGTTATATCTGTGATTTCTGCCACTCTTAAAAAACAGCAGCAGCAACTGATGATTACAAGCCTGCACGCAGCAACTGGTGAGGGAACAGGCCCTCTCCTGACAAGCCATTAGTTCAACCGGCCACTGATAGGCACTCACAAATCAAATTTTTACTTATAATGTTGTTGTCTATATTGGAAGTTGGGGAGACTACCTACTATTTTATGAAAATGTTAAGTAAACAAACATAAAAACATTTTACATTAGTATAAAATGCTGGAATAAAAAAACATTAAATCAAAAGAGAAAAGGCAAATTAAAGAGGGAGAGGCAAAGGGTTGGGACTTTGACTTGAAAATTCCAAAGCAAGTCAAACCATAGTATGCAATTTAAACAATGTTGTATGTGTGCAACATAAGGTGGACCCTGAAGCTAACTTTCTTCAGTAGCAATTTATAAGAGGCACTGACAGACTACAAAGGTGGTTTCCTTTATTTTGGTAAACTTTAAAGAGCTTGGGCGGGTGTGGTGGCTCATGCCTGTAATCCCAGCACTTTGGGAGGTCGAGGCAAGCAGATCACGAGGTAAGGAGTTTGAGACCAGTCTGACAAACATGGTGAAACCCCCTCTGTACTAAAAATACAAAAATTACCCGGGCGTAGTGGCGTGCGCCTGTAATCCCAGCTACTCAGGAGGCCGAGGCAGGAGAGTCGCTTGAACGTGGGAGGCAGAGGTTGCAGTGAGCTGAGATCACACCACTGCACTCCAGCCTGGGCAACAGAGCGAGACTCCATCTCAAAAAAAAAAAAAAATCTCCATTTTGATACTAACTCAAAATGCCAAATAGAATGACCCCCTTTCTGAATAATTAAAACAATTTACATTTTAAACATGTATTTCTGTAGGATGTATTCTATCGTATGAAATATTAATAAGATCCAAGAATTTCTTAACTGAACAGTAAACAGATCCTAAGTCTATAATCTGTGAAAATGATTTAGAAAGCATTTTGACTGGGGGAGGTGGAAAATAAGGACAGGTAAATGATCTGCAGTTTAAAATACAAAATCTTGTCACGTTACATCTCACATGTCCAAGACACCCTCCGTGTGCTGAAAAAAAAAAGATGGTTCTCAGAAACAGTATAATCCATTAATAAGTCATCCAATACATAACAATTTTAAAAACTCCTTATAAAAAAGGAGTCCATGTATTCACAGATACTGTAGAATCCCCAACTCCTATGTATATTACTGAAAAATGCAAACAAGTGTATCTTTGAGGTATTATGGCAATCCACATCTTTCTCATCAGACTATACCAGTCACCTTAGTACTGTGGAAATGTTCCATCGATTTTGGCAGCCCAGGCCATGAGGCCCCCCACAACATCCCGAACTGTTAAAGGGTCTAACTCTTGAGCTGCTGATAAGGACTGGAGAATCTTCACGGCTTTCTGTGAGTCATTTCCCAGTTTGCAAATCACATAAATGGGGACAGCAGCCCCTTCTTGTGTGCCCTGCTTCCCTTCCCAGATTGCTTCTTTTAAGAGTTTCAGGCTCTCCGCATCCCTGCGTTCCAAATGTTTCAGAGGGATGTGTAGGGCATGAGGCAAACGACAAATGTCCACCTCCACCTGAGGCCTGACGTCCAGCAACAGGTGAGATGCCCCAGAATCCATAAGTTGCTTATAGTCGGTGACAGAAACACGCTCCTCTGGGCTCAGTAATTTCAGGGAGCGGCATTTATCAGTGGCTGAGGAGCCACAGAAGGCTTCATAGTCCAGCAGATCAGTTACAGTGGGCCGTTCCCCGCAAGCTGCACAGTCGAGCCTGCGGCTCCGCAGCCGAATACAGCGGAAATGCCCTCTCAGGGCATCAAAGAGCAACAAGCTGCCACTGTAAGAGGGGCCCAGACCCGCAGCGATTTTCAGCACTTCCAAGGCCTGCAGGCAGCCCAGGACCCCAGTTACGACACCGAGCACCCCGCCGTCCGCGCAGTTGGTCACTGTCTCCGCTGGGGGTGGTTGGGGGAATATGCAGCGATAGCAAGGCCCACCGTCATAATGGTAGACTGTGATTTGGCCCTCGAAGCGCAAGGCACTGGCAGACACAAGGGGCCGACCCGCCAGCACACATGCGTCATTAACCAGGTAGCGAGTGGGCACGTTGTCCGAGCAGTCAGCCACCACATCATATCGGCGGACCAGGTCTAGGGCAGTGGCTGGCGTAAGGGCCTGAGTGTATGGCACGCATTCCACTGCCGAATTGAGGCGACGCAGCGAGGCGGCGGCCGAAAAGGCCTTGGCCTGGCCAGCCAGTGCCTCGCCATGCAGCACTTGGCGGGCCAGGTTGCTCATCTCTACCACGTCATAGTCCACAAGGCCAAGGCGGCCCACGCCGGCCGCTGCCAAGTACTGCGCTAGTGGACAGCCGAGCCCACCGCAGCCCACGATTAGCACGGACGCGGTCCCCAGGCGCAGCTGCCCGTGCACGCCCAGCTCGGGCAGCACTAGCTGCCGGCTATAGCGCAGAATCTCATCTCGGGACAGAGCGGCCTTCGGCGGAAGCGGCGACACCGGAACCAGCCGTTCTGGCTGCGGTTCCTGCTCAGCCAAAAGGGCCGACGCCAGCTTCTGCTTCAGCGAATTCAATTCCTCCTCACGTTGGGCAACTTCAGCTTGTAAGGCGAGTACCTCCTCCTGAGACGCCATGGCGACCTCTTCCGGACGTTGTCGTGAAGGCATTTCCGCTTCCGGCTTCTGTCTCCTAGCGACTGGGATAAACTAAAAAACTTTATGGAGCTTGGGAAAAGGTGATGAATAGATAGTTACTTCCTGAAGAAACCTTCAGATTAAACTTTAAAGATGTATAAATCCAGAATATTTCTAATTGAACCACACAATGCCCTAGAAGAACTAGCGATCAATCACACAGATCATCCCCCGCTTCTGAATTTGGTACGGTCCGACCCGTTCTTTTCCGCGCCGCATTACGTAATTCCGCTTCCGGCATCTGGTTCAGTTCCGCCATGGCCTCCTTGGAAGTCAGTCGTAGTCCTCGCAGGTCTCGGCGGGAGCTGGAAGTGCGCAGTCCACGACAGAACAAATATTCGGTGCTTTTACCCACCTACAACGAGCGCGAGAACCTGCCGCTCATCGTGTGGCTGCTGGTGAAAAGCTTCTCCGAGAGGTAGCGCACCAGGTCTCCCTCCCCGAAGAATGAGATGAGCTGGCTTCCCCGGCCCGGGTGTCGGCAGCTGGCTGCGCGAAGCGGCCCTGTCCAGCCTTCTTTGCCTCACGCAGGAAGGCCCAGGGAGAGGGCCACCCTGCGAGGGAAGCAGAGGCGGATGCTTGTTGGGTCTTCTTCGTGTCCTGGGTTCTCATTCCTGCCCTTGGGTTTTGTGAGACTCTCATTTATCTTTCTTATGAAGTACTCCCGTCCCCCGCCTTTCCGTAGAAAGGTTGGCCACTCTTTTACTTGAAAGCGAGGCTGAAAGCGTGATCCCACTCCTCCCTCTAGGCCGTCAGGATCTGCGGCAAGAGCCGGGAGTCCAAGCGAGAGCTCTCACTCTCCACTCCGGTGCCGAGTGCTTATATAAGCATGAGGTTTGGTGTGTGTGGGTTAGGGAGCTATTCCTGGGCACGATAACCTTTCTGGAAAGGAGAAAGCAGAAGGGCATCTTCGCTGATCACTGGTGGATGTTTGGTGTGATTGTTAGAACCGGGATGGGGGGTGGGTGGAGTTCAAATTTGGAAGTGTTAATGCAGTGTTTTTAAAAACTGCAAAAAATCTTGGAGTCAGTACGAAGTAACTTGTTTTACGATTGCACAAATGGGATCATGCTGTGAAATCTTTGAAGACTTTTTCTCATATTAACGTATACAAACATAGCAAATTATTTTGGAAGTTAGGTAACATTCCATATGGCTGTGTTATTTATTTAATCAGGTCATGGCAATGAACTGGATTATTTCCAGCGCCTTTTGGTTGTTTGTGTTTTTTGGCTTTTGCTTTGCAAATGAGAACAAGGACTTTGTTCACACCATATTTTCCAGCTAAATTTAGAAAAGTGCTTGACACATAGCGGTGCTCCTTTATTGCATCAATGTTGGCAGCAGACACGTTCATACTTTTACTTGTGTACTAGGGATAAATTCTTCGAGGTAGGATTGCTGGGTCGACAGAAATGTGCTTAAAATGGACAGTTATTGCCAAATTCTCTAAAGAAAAAAAGGTACAAGCTTGGACTCTCCATTCTTCAGAGTGCCTGTTTTCCCATCAGCCAGCCCGCCTGAGCATTAAACTTGACATTGTTGGAAGTACTCATTTGTGAAAACCATTGCTGTTTTGATTGTATTTCCTTGAATAACTGCCTTCATATGCCTTGCCCCTCAAAGTTTTAAAATTTTTATTTTTCCTGTTTAGTTAATCTTTTGATTTCTATAAGCTCTAAATTAAAGAAATCATACAACCGATCTCGTTCAGGGCTTGTATTCTAATTTTGCAATTTCTTTTTTGCTGTTTTAATTTTTTTATGTAGTACAATTTATCTTTTAATGGTTTGTGAATGAATCTTTTAAGATCAAAATGAAGTTTGATAAAGGAAACAAACTTTTCAGATGCAATCAAATTACCTGAAGTCAGCCCAGCTTGGTACCTTTAAGCTGCCTCACCCTCAGGTGGTGTAGCTGCTTTGAAGTGATAGGGGACAGTAGTTTGCTTTTAACGACCCCATTTTGTTTATGGAGTTTCTCTTTCAGCACGTCTGTTAAAATCACCTTACGTATTTTGGCATGTAAAGGCACCAGTGCCCAAATTTAAGGCACAGTGGGAAGCCAAAGTCATTGTATCTACTCTTGAAGAATAGATAACACAGGGGTTTGCTTTCTTGTCTTCAAAGTTTGCTGGGGCTGACTTGTTAAAGCCTTTAACAGTGGAATATGTTTTCTGGTTGATTTTCTTGTATTTGTTTCTTTTTTCTTTTTCTTTCTTTTTTCTTTTTTTTTTTTTTGGAGATGGAGTGTTGCTCTGTTGCCCAGGGTGAGTGCAGTGGCACGATCTTGGCTCACTGCAAGCTCCGCTCGGGTTCTTTTTAGTAGAGACGGGGTTTCACTGTGTTAGCCAGGATGGTCTCGATCTCCTGACCTCGTGATCCGCCCGCCTCGGCCTCCCAAAGTGCTGGGATTACAGGCGTGAGCCACTGCGCCCGGCCTCTTCTATTTGTTTCTTAAAGCAGGACCAAGAGAAAACGGAATGTTATGTCGTAGGTATTATTTATCCACCAAGTATTGTGTTGGTTTGTTTTTAGACTAGAAACTACCATCTGAGATTAATGGGAAGTAACAGATGTTAATTCTGAAGCACAGTGTAATCTTTTGTAATGCTACTCTGCTTTTGTTTTTTTAATTTGATAATGTGAGGTAATAGGCACAACTGTTTGAAATGGTGGTTTAAGATTGTGTCACCATTCTAAAATGGGTTTTTTAAAGGTGAAATTAAATCAGATTTATACTTGATTATTCTATTTGGATCAAATTAAGAATAATCACTCAGAGTTACTCAGTTTGGTTTGAGTTACCGTGTAAAGTACTTTTGAAATATTTTATGTAACTAAGATTTGCTGTTAAGGTTCAGAATATTATTTCCAAATAGGTAATAAAATTTCATATGGCTGGGCACGGAGGTTCATGCCTGTAATCCCAGCATTTTGGGAGGCCGAGGCGGGCAGATCACAAGGTCAGGAGATTGAGACCAGCCTGGCTAACATGGTGAAACCCCGTCTCTATTAAAAATACAAAAAAATCAGCCAGGCGTGGTGGTGGGCGCCTGTAGTCCCAGCTACTCGGGAGGCTGAGGCAGGAGAATCGCTTGAGGCCAGGAGGCAGAGGTAAGCCGAGACTGCGCCACTGCACTCCAGCCTGGCGACAGAGCAAGACTCCATCTCAAAACAAAAAAATTCATATGATACATAGGTCATTACATGATTTTCTTTTGAACTGAAAAATATGTTCTCTGTGTAAGAATTCTTTAATATTTCAGGACATTAGCATGTTTCAGCAACATACTGGGTTTGGAGGTAAGGTACTAAATGTTTGACATTTATTTCATTTGATAATTGAAGTTTTCCTCAACGATTAATATAGCAATAAATCTCCATTTATACTTTTAAGGAATTAGTAATTTTTAAATTACTTTTGAGAACACTGTCACCAATCATTAATACAAATTTAATTTTTTTAGTGGAATCAACTATGAAATTATAATCATAGATGATGGAAGCCCAGATGGAACAAGGGATGTTGCTGAACAGTTGGAGAAGATCTATGGGTCAGACAGAATTGTAAGTTGTAAGAACATTTTTCTGTGATATGAATTGTGATTATGTAGCGGAAAGATGAGACATGAACAATGCTTAAATTCAATCTATTTGTTTAGAAACTGAATAGATAAAGAGCAACTTACGCATTTGGGATTTAAATGCATTTTCGTTGTCCGTAAAATTTTACGTATCTTTGGTATATTGGGTCAATGGTCATTTTACAGCAGAGTGAGCTTTTGGATGAACTCTGTTTATGACTAATTCTGCAGATAAATTTTCTTGAAGGGCAAAAATTAAAGCATGATACTGAATTGACAAGGAATATTACATAATTGGGTTGTAATTGGTAGTGTGTGTGTCTTAATCATTCTTGCTCCCTTTTGGTAAGTATTCTCATACTTTCTTTCAAGAATACTGCCTGAAATTAAGAGTGTGTAGGTAGAAAAAGTTATTGTTTTCTTGTGAAACATTAATGACTTCTCAGAGTACTTGGCATTTTTGGTCTATAGAATAGTCTTGTGGAAGTAGATTGACTGTATTAGTCCTAAACTTTAGATTTACCCACTGCACCTTGAAACTTGTTATTCTAATATAGAAGTTGCTTAGGCAAATATAGAGTTTATTTTATAATGGCTTCATGAATTTTATTTTTGGTCACTGGTTTGGATTTACGAATGTTTATGTATACTTGTGAGCTCTTTTATAATTTATGTTCACAAATTATTGCAGACCAGAGTTTTTCAGTCTTGGCACTATTGACGTGTGGACAGATTAATTCTTTACTGTGGGGGTTGTCCTGTTTATTGTAGGATGTTCAGCACCACATCTGGACTCTTCTCACTAGATGCCACTAGAAACCCCCCTCCCCACTTGGCAATGTTAGGATATTGTCAGATATTTCCTTAGGGGAAAAATTACCCTTTGCCTCCAGTAGAGAACCATTGGTATAGAGAAAGAAGTCCCTTTGAGAACCTTTATTATTTACAGTTCAAGAAACAGTAAATTAATCATCATTTAAAAAAAAAAAGTCACTCAGTCTAAATATTCTTGATAAATCTCAGTAATAGAAATACTTTCTACTTAGAGGTGAGTGTCAGTTGTATGAGTTCTTGGTGGCAAGAGTTTAAAGGAACTGTGTTACTCACTACATGGTAAATCTATACGAGGAATTCTTTCAGTCTGTCTCACAGATGAGTAACTCAGGTCTGTCACACCTCAAGTCTTCTCTGAAAACCTTCTAATGGATAGGAATACAGAAGGAGGTAAAAAGTTGACAAATTTTCAGGCTTCTAGCAGAGACTTTCAGTAATGCTAGGTTTGAATTTTGGCCAGTAGTTCCCCAAGTTTTCTTTTAGAAGCCCAGGGTGAAGGCCACTGATTCACAACACTCTGAGTTATGTGCTGCCATTTAATCTCAGACCATCAACCAGACAACATTTTGAATACTTTTGTCATAAAACCTCAGCCTTAGGATGTGACTGATTGATTTTAGGGAATGGTTACTAGACTGACCTTTCAAATTTTGAAACAGCATTGTCTTCAAAGACATTTTTCCTGTCAACCCAATAAAATTCAAAATGAGAAAGTTGCATTGACTTATGATTTCCCTCTACCAGATAAAATTCCTTATTCATTCATTATTTTATGACATTTAAATAAGTTAAACTAGAAAATGACTTTAAAGAAAAAACAGTATTAATCCATGCTAGGGATGACACTTGGTTTTAGTGACATACGTATGTTTAGTTGGGAAAACGAGGGATTATTGAAACCATGTTAGAATACCTCAGATAAAGTATTCACCACAGATGCTTTGTCAGCCTTTCAAACCGGCTGAAATGAATCTTTCAGAAAAGAAGCCAAAGAAGATATTTTTAAAAATTCTGTAGTTGACACAACTGAAGCAAGAGGTTAGGTCATTTTTAATGACCTAACTAGGTAGGACCATAGAGAAATTGGGGGCACTTACTCTGAACTATTCACAGTGCTTACAAGGCAGAGATCTGAAATTGTGAAAGACTTCAACTGCTCTGTGTTGAATGCTTCTATTATGTTTGGTTTATGTAGTTTGTTTCATCTCCCAACTTGAGATCAGGTAAAGTCATTTATATTTTGTCATATTTTCTTCCAGCTTTATTGAGGTATAATTGACAAAGTTATATATATTTAAAGTATACAATGCGATGGTTTGATACACATACACATTCTGAAATGAATACCACATTTGGGGAATGAACCTGTCCATCACCTCATGTAGTTACCCTTGGGGGCAAGTTGACAGTGATGAGGACAGTTAAGATCTGCTCTCTGTAAATTTCAAGTATATAATATGATACTATTAACTATAGTCACCATGCTGTATATTAGATTCTTAGAACTTTGTCTTAGATTTTGTCATTATTTTATAGTTTAGTATTTTAAAAACTTACTCTCATAATAAAATGTAACACATGTTTATTATTCTTAAAACATCAGATATAAGATAAAAAGATTTGACTACTTGAAAATATTAAACTTCTGTCCATTCCCAAATACCAAAATATTTCTAACAAGATCAGTACCCCAACCAAACAGATAATTCATAAGACCAAAACTAGAAATGGCCAGTAAACAAGAAAAAAAATACTGAGCCTCACTGATAAGTGAAGATTTACAAAACAAGAGAGTACATATTAGCCTTATTAGCTGAAGATTTATTTTTATTTTCTCCTTTTTAACCCAGTGTTTCTGAGAGTATTATAGAACAAGTCCACTCAAATACTGTTGATCCTAGTATAGATTGATACTGTTTTTCTGAAGTATCATCTGGCAGTAATCTCATGACCCTCAAAAATACTTAATGCCTTTGTAATAAGTATAAAGCAGTTTATTAAACTGTATATGTAGTATAGTCTCAATTCTGTTTTTAAGTAACTTTTTTCAAGATTGTCTGTGATAAGTTTTACAAGGTTCTTGTCAAACAAATTATAGTTTCCCACTAAAGTATTTTATAAGCAGTTGTGGCAAACATACTTCAAAAAGTATATGCCTGGCATTCTTGCAAGCACTTTATGTGAATCCACTTGCTTGTTCCTCATGAAAGCCAAGTGAGAGAAGGGGCTTTGTCATGCCTCTTTATATTCTCAAGATCACATGGCAAATGAGTAGTGGCCAGGATTCAAACCCAGGCATTGTGGTTCCAGAGTTCATCTTCTGTCTGCAATGCTATCCTGCCTCACATAGAAAGGAGCCATCAGATTGATATGAAGAGGCAAAAAAGGATCAGGGGAGGGTGGAGAGGTGGAATTAAGAGTCTGAAAGTAAAGCATACCAAATAGAAACAGTTTGGATTTCCTACATAAGAAATAAACAAGCACATCCTTGTAAAATATAAATGTTACCAGTAAAACCGAAGCTGCCTTTGATGAACATTTTCTTTATTTTTATTTTTTTCGAGATTGGAGTCTCGCTCTGTCGCCCAGGCTGGAGTGCAATGGCAAGATCTCACCTCACTGCACACTCTGCCTCCTGGGTTCAAGCAGTTCTCCTGCCCCAGCCTCCCGAGTAGCTGGCATTACAGACCTGCACCACCATGCCAGCTAATTTTAGTATTTTTAGTAGAGACTGGGCTTCGCCATGTTGGTCAGGCTCTTCTTGAACTCCTGACCTCAGGCGATCTGCCCACCTCAGCCCCGCAAAGTGCTGGGATTACAGGCGTGAGCCACCACGCCCGACCTGATGAACATTTTCTATTAGGCATCCCATTCCCTTGCCCAGAGGAGACCCGGGTCAACAGTTTGGTGCGTTTTTTTGTGCATATATGTGTGTATGTGCGTTTGTAGAACTAGGTAGTGTGGTGGTCTTGTTTTTTAAAACATAACTGCCATCTTCCTGTGTCATCATTACTTCTAATTCTGTCCTGGCGATCTTTTGTCACCAGCTCACTTCGTTTCTGTTAATGGCTCCATAGTACTCTAATATTTTATATAAACCTTTGAACATTCTGAAAATTGTAAGTATCATAGTCTCCTTGTCCATGGTTTTGCTTTCCATGATTTGTTACCTGCAATCTGAAAAGAGGTAAGTACAGTACAAGAAGATTTTCTGAGTTAGACCAAGTTCACATAACTTTTATTACAATATATTGTTATAATTGTTTTATTATTGGGTATTGTTAATCTCTTACTGTGCTTAATTTATAAATTAAACTGTGATAAGTGTGTATGTATAAGAAAAAGTATATATAAGGTTTGGTACTACTGGAGATTTCAGGCATCTCCTGGGAGTCTTAGAAAGTATCGCTTGGGGTTAAGGGAGTGTGCAACTATAACAAAGTTATCTTTGTTTGTTTGTTTTTTGAGACGGAGTCTCACTCTGTCACTGAGGCTGGAGTGCTGTGGCACGATCTCAGCTTATGCAACCTCTACTTCCCGGGTTCAAGCGATTCTTCTACTCAGAGTAGCTGGGATTACAGGCATGTGCCGCTATGCCTGGCTAATTTTTGTATTTTTAGTAGAGATGAGGTCTCACCACGTTGGCCAAGCTGGTCTCTTAACTCCTGACCTCAAATGATTCACCTGCCTCAGCCTCCCAAAGTGCTGGGATTACAGGTGTGAGCCACTGCATCTGGCCAAAGTTACCTTTTTTTAAAAGAAAGATTTTCCAGCTAAAACAGAGTTATAGAAAATCTCAGATAAGCTTCAAAAATTTTGCTTTTTCAGGGCAGATACCAGATGGGGATCAGTATTTTGTCAGAAATTATTCACAAAATCAAATAAAATCTAGCTGTGATCTGATATATCCTGTTTGATTTTGTTCAGTGACTTGCAGTTATCATAGATGCTTATTTGAATGTCTTTCTTTCCTGTAAGCCCTTACCAGACAGCAGTGTATTTTATCCATCTTTATGCAAGATGAACTTTGCTATAGATATAAATTGTGACTTAAAATTTTTAAATGTGGGGATAGTGGAGTAAAAGCGTAGAGGATTTCTTTTTAGCAGTTAGAGTTAGATTGTTATCAGCTTAAATAGCCAGTTATCACTATAAGATGGGTTTTGTAAGTCTCATGGTAATCATAAAGAAAAGCCTAAAGTAGATTCACAAAAGATGAAAAGTAAGGAATCAAAGCATAATTGTACAGAAAATAATCATAAAAGAAAGGAGAAAGAGAAAGAAGCAAAAGATTACAAAACAACTAGAAGCAATTAACAAAATGGCAGTAGGAAGTCTTACATTACATGTCAGTAATTACCTTGGATATAAAGGGATTAAATTCTCCAAAGACCTGGAGTGACTGAATGAATTTTTTTTAAAAAGAGCCAACTATATGCTTCCCACGAAAGACTTGACTTGTAAGGTTACGCATAGACTTAAAGTGAAGGGATGGAAAAAGACATTCCATGCAAATAGAAACCTCCAGCAGATTGCATATAGTGGAAAAAAAAAATTCATCCTGCTTTAATTGAAAATGCTATGTTGAGAGATTTGCAGTCAGAGGCAACCTGCTTATATACCGGCAAGTGTAGAAGGGGACAAGGTAGACAAGACATGCTCACTAATGAGTCTCCCTGAACCCCATACCTCAGAAACGTAGAGCACAGTGAGAACTTTGGCATTTGACTTTTTAAGTGTCCAGCCAATAGGAAAAACTAAACAAATAAAAGTCAGCCTCCAACTATTAAGCAAAAAGATTTAGAAGGACTAAGTGATTGACCAATAGTAAGAAAAGAGAAAGAATTTAATTAGGAATATGACATGTCCTTGGACCAGTAGAGGAGATGAGGTCATCTAAGCATAAGGTCAAGATAAGTTAATAGAGGAAGAGTGATATTAGTATTCACAAACCCAAAGGGAATCGAGAGAACAAACATGAGATTTCCCAAGAAGGTGTGAAATAATGAGGTAAGTCCTACATTTTTCTAGGAAGGAATCAATAGGTTTAAAAGGAAAATCAAGTATAGATGTAAAGACATATTTAAAATAGAGTGAGTGACACCAGAAAAAAAAAGTTTAAAATTTTGATTGTAGGGTCGGGGTTAAAGAATGTTGCTTTGCCTGACGGGCGTGGTGGCTCATGCCTGTAATCCCAGCACTTTGGGACGCCAGGGTGGGCGGATCACGAGGTCAGGATACTGAGGAGGCAGGAAGTATTGAACCAGGGGGAGGTGGTGGGCCGTCACCCATGGATCCAGCCTGGGCACACGGAAAAAAAAAAAAGAATATTAGCTATGTTGAACTATTTGGTTTGTTACCAAATGCTTTTTTTTTTTCTTTTGGCAAAAAAATATTAAGCATACTTTGCTTTAAGTTCTAACAAGTGCAACTATATTTCTATTAAAGTGAGTATGCACTTTTGAATAAAATAAAATTTAACATAAGATTTCTGTTTCTTTGTGTAAAATGCTATTTCTTATTCCTACAGCTTCTAAGACCACGAGAGAAAAAGTTGGGACTAGGTAAGTCGTGTAACCTCTAACCCCTCATACCTGCTGCTTGCTTGGTGACATGATCCAGTGTGTATTTTCCCAGTTTGGAATAGGACCAAAATACAGTAACTTCCTATGATGGTTTTTAATGATCTTAATGACATTTAAATAGTATAACTTGGGTCGCCTGTATAAGTCAAGGCCCACTCAGGAAAATAGAAACCACTGTAAGTCTTTCAGTGTAGGGAATTTAATACTGAGTCTCTGGTTACACCTGTGAAGGAGTTACTGCGAAACCAAATGGAGCAGTGAGGCTACTAAGATTAGTAACAGCTGGAGGTTACTGCCACCCCTAGGGATACAGCAACAGCGGGAAGAGATGTTTTTAGAGCCCAAGAACTTGGGCTGCCCAGAGGGAGCTAGAATGATGGGGCGGGGGCTGCCTGGCAGGAGCTAGTACTGTGGGAAATTCCCAGTCAGAGGTAGGAGGGAGAGTAACAGAGAGAGGACCACTTAGACTTTTCCCTTTTCCCCTCCCTGCAGTCTTCCACCTGTACCTCCCAAAGCTGTTTGGCAGCCAGTTGACAAGAGAATCTGGAATATGTAGTTCACTACAATATAGCACAGAGTAGGGAAGGGCCAGAGAATGGGTTTGAGGGCAAACATTTTGGACCACCATGCTGCAAACCTTGGAACATTCTTTAAGTTACAAGTTTAAAAAGTTACTCTTTATTTAAGGCCGGGCGCAGTGGCTCATGCCTGTAATCTCAGCACTTTGGGAGGCCGAGGCGGATGGATCACGAGGTCAAGAGATCGAGACCATCCTGGCCAACATGGTAAAAACCCATCTCTACCAAAAATACAAAAATTAGCTGGGCGTCGTGACACGCAACTGTAATCCCAGCTACTCGGGAGGCTGAGGCAGGAGAATCGCTTGAACCCAGGAGGCAGAGGTTGCAGTGAGCTGAGATCACACCAGTGCACTCCGGCCTAGCGACAAAAACAGTTATTCTTTATTTTTAAAGAAGGAAGCTTTTCCAGTATGTTTAAAAATACAGCATTATTGAAAAGCTCGTATGAGCTCAGTAATTCTGAGAGGAAACTCTGCCTTTATTTGTGCTAAAACTTAACATGAAGAAAGCACAATGCTTAACTGGAGTCTGCTATCTTGAAGACCATCAATTCCCAAGCATCAAATGTTCTCAGTATCTGAACCCAGAAGATTCTTTGGGATTCAAAAAAATCTGGAAACTGCCATGAAACCAAAAAGTGTAAATATTCACTCCTTTATCTTTTTGAGACAGTCTTGCTCTGATCCCCAGGCTGGAGTGCAGTGGCACAATCTTGGCTCATTGCAACCCCTGCCTCCTGGGTTTGAGCCATTCTTGTGCCTCAGCCTCCCGAGTAGCTGGGATTACAGGCGTGTACCACCACCATGCCCGGCTAATTTTTGTTTGTTTGAGACGGAGTTTCGCTCTTGTTGCCCAGGCTGGAGTGCAATGACGTGATCTCGGCTCACCGCGATCGCTGCCTCCTGGGTTCAAGCGATTCTCCTGCCTCAGCCTCCTAGGTAGCTGGGATTATAGGCATGCACCACCATGCCCAGCTAATTTTGTATTTTTAGTAGAGACGGGGTTTCTCCATGTTGGTCAGGCTGGTCTCAAATTCCCGACCTCAGGTGATCCGCCTGCCTCGGCCTCCCAAAGTGCTGGGATTACAAGCGTGAGCCACCGCGCCTGGCCAGTTTTTTGTATTTTTAGTAGAGATGAGGTTTCGCCATGTTGCTTAGGCTGGTCTCAAACTCCCTGACCTCCAGTGATCCACCCATCTCAGCCTCCCAAAGTGCTGAGATTACAGGCATTAGCCACCACACCCAGCCGATATTCACTTCTTAACAAAATAAGTTAGAAGAGTTCAGCCTTGCTCATAAGACACTTGTGAGGGGTCTGGACTAGAGAATGCAAGAATCCCCAAGTTCTGCTCCTGACAAGTTACCCTAGCCTGCCAAGTCCCTGTGGGACTTTGAGGCATGGAGCTGGCTAAGTACTTGTCACCTAGGCCTTTGGCCCCAAATACCAGAGCAAGGGTCTAGCATACCAGGCTTACGATGTAAAAGACACTCCGTGTGTAGCTTTTGTGGAAATGGACTTAGAGCTTGGAAGAGCAGAAGCAGGGAGCCTTGTTAGGTAGTCATCTAAGCATCAGAAGGTAGCACCTGGAACTAAGTGAAGGTGGAGAAGGAAAAGGGAATTGAAATGTTTTGGATGGAGAATCGATAGGACTTAATTATAGTTTAGAAGTTATGGTTAAAGGCAGGAAATCAAGAATCATCTCTAGACCTGTGGATGGAGCAGTTGGATAGTTGGTGCCTTTCCTGGAGAGGTGGCCTGTAAGAGAGAGGTAGAGAACTGGAAGATGATTTTGCAATGTTATCTTTGAGATTTCTGAAATACCCAAGTGGAGATATTAAGTAGGAAGCTGATTTGTAAATGTGGAGCTCATCAGTGTCTTAGGGGGATGCTTTAAAAAAAAACACCAGATGGGTTTTTAAAGCATGAGAATGTGATAATTGCTACATAATCTCAGACTTTTGAACTTACAAACTATTTATTTGCTAAACTGAAATAGAGGTATGATCTATTCTATTAAATTGACATCTGAATGGGGGTGTGTGGCCAGCTACCTTCTTGATTATATATGTAATATACATGAACCTATGTACTTAAGGTGAAAAATACCAATTAATATGACTTATAGAGGACTAATGTGTGCTCTTCAGGTGCTAAACAATTTCCTCCATGTTCAAATGTATATGTAAAGATTTCTGTTGATTTTCTTGAATGGATATACTTTCATTTTTAGGAACTGCATATATTCATGGAATGAAACATGCCACAGGAAACTACGTAATTATTATGGATGCTGATCTCTCACATCATGTAAGTGGTATGTTTCTTTATTAGCTATTTATGATAGTCTTAGCCTATTTTACTGACTTACTGTTTATTCTTTCCAAATTTCAGCCAAAATTTATTCCTGAATTTATTAGGTAGGTACTATTTCTCATATTTGAAAGAAATATGACTGGAACCATTTATCTTACTGGTTTTGGGCTTATTTTCATTTTTTATTAATCAAAAATACACATACTATTTTTTCTATCAAAAATATAAACAAAGATTGGGAGGTCAAGGCAGGAGGGCTGCTTGAAGTCAGCAGTTTGAGACCAGCCTGGGCAACAAAACAAGTACTTGTCTCTACAAAAAAAAAAATAACAAAAATTAGCCAGGCACAATGGTATGCGCCTGTAGTCCCAGCTACTCAGGAGTCTCAGGTGGGAGGATCACATGAGCCCAGGACTTCAAGGCTGCAGTGAGCTATGATCATGCCTCTGCATTCTAGTCTTGGTGACCCTGAGACAGAGTAAGACCTTGTCTCTAAAATATTTATCTGTATAGATAGTAGACACATACACACACAACACACATTTGAGACTAAATGATGTATTTTAGGAGTCCTGAGGAGCAAATCAACAGGTAGTTCCTTTGTTATCTGAATTCTTTCAGACCACAGAAAAAGGTGGAAGATGGCTTCTCTGATAAATGGAATTAAGCCTTGAGTTATTAGAGTAAAACACCATGAACAAAAGAGTTTATTCCAGGAATGCCAGAATGGCTCATTACTGGTAATCACTTATAATTCATTCATTATATTAACAAAGTAGTGTGGTTAAGTCTGTAGATGCTAAAGGAGATATTATTTACTACCATTTTCTAGTTAAAACTTTAAGAATAGAAGGAAACCTCTTAAGCATAATAAAAAATAACCCAGTCATAATACAAATATCACACCAAATAGTGAAATGCTGAATCATTTCCAATACATTCATTAAGACAGGCATGCTAGCTATCATTAAACATGGAAATGTTAATACAGTAAGACAAGAATTTAGTTAAATGTTAGTAAAATATACACAATTATATTTGTTTGTAGGCAATATAATTAAATTCTTAGCCCAAAAGATCACAAAACCTCTGTGAATAAGATTTTGGAAGCTGTTCTGAGTTTAAGCTAGATACACAAAAACAGAATCAGATTATTGTCCCTCCAGTTCAGGGAGTTCCCACTAACATCTAGGGAAAAATCCAAGCTCCTTCCCTTGTCCCTCAAGCCCCTATGTGTTTGTTGGCCCCTGCCTCCCTTTCTGACCTCTGCCTTGTGCTCCTTCCTTTTTGCTTTCCATGCCATAAGCATGCTTCTGAGTTCACAGAGTTCTATTTTCCTTTGCCTGAAATGCTGTTTCCATGTTCCTTGATGACCATCTGCTGCTCATCCTTCAATCTCTGCGTAAAGTCACCTTAGACCTTTTTTGCTTATATCTCCAGTATACAAAAGCCTCTTTAACCTGCAGAGTAGAAAATGGGCAAAAAGATACAAACAGACCATCTATAGAAGAAATCCAAATGGCTAATAAAAGAAGACATTCTTCCTGGGATGTAGTCAAGGAAATAAACACAAAATAACTGTGTGTGACCATTTTATTATCCATTAGTTTAACAAAGTTAAAAACTTTTAGAGCGGTAATATCCAGTACCAATAAGATGGTAAAAAATGGACACACAAATATTGCTGAAGGAAGTATAAGTTGCTATAACCCTTTTGGAAAATGTGTGTTCAAATTTGGGAAAATATGTGTTAGAATTAAAAATACTCAGGCTTGGCCAGGCACGGTGGCTCACACCTGTAATCCCAGCACTGTGGGAGGCCGAGGCAGGCAGATCACGAGGTCAGGAGATCGAGACCATCCTGGCGAACACGGTGAAACCCTGTCTTTACTAAAAATACAAAAAAATTAGCCAGGCATGGTGGTGTGCGCCTATAGTCCCAGCTACTTGGGAGGCTGAGGCAGGAGAATCACTTGAACCCAGGAGGTGGAGGTTGCAGTGAGCCGAGATCGCGCCATTGCACTCCACCCTGGCAACAGAGCGAGACTCCATCTCAAAAAAAACAAAGCAAAACAAAAAAGTTTATTGTAGCACTGTTTATTGTGGTTGAGAGGGTTGGGCACCATGGAAACAACCACAGAGGTGTGTGAGTTGAATATTCTATGAAGTAGTTTTGCAATTATTAAAAAGAATGGGAAAGAGCTCTCTTGACCTGTAGGGATGTCTGTGGTTCCATGATTTGCACTGTTTTTGTTTTGAGATGGAATCTCACTCTGTCATGCAGGCTGGAGTACAGTGGCACAGTCTCAGTCACTGCAACCTCCACCTCCTGGGTTCAAGCAGTTCTCCTGCCTCAGCCTTCAGAGGAGCTGGGAATACAGGCACGTGCCACTACACCTGGCTAATTTTTGTATTTTTAGTAGAGACAGAGTTTCACTATGTTGGCCAGGCTAGTCTCGAACTCGTGACCTCAAGTGATCCATCCGCCTCGGCCTCCCAAAGTGCTGGGATTACAGGTGTGAGCCACCACATCTGACCCCATGATATGTATTGTTAACTGACAAAAACCAGGTCACAAAATGTACTTTTTTTGCATCCCAATTTTGTAAATGCAACCAAAAATCCTAGGGGTGTATGTGTGTCTTTATCTTTCTCTAGGCAAAGAAAAGTGTGGCAGGACATCAGGCTGTTTTTAGTATTATTTGCTTCAGAGAAGGCAAGAACAGAATGGAAGGGTATTGGGAAAATTAATTATTTTAATTTGAGAGACAAGGTCTTCCATTGTCACCCAGGCTGGAGTACAGTGGCACAATCACAGATCACTGCAGCCTCAACCTCCCTGGCTCAAGCCATCCTCCTGTTGCAGGCTCCCAAACAGCTGAGACTAAAGGCATGTGCCACTGTGCCTAAATTTTTTTTTTTTTTTTTTGAGATGGAGTCTCACTCTTGTTGCCCAGGCTGGAGTGCAGTGGTGTGATCTTGGCTCACTGCAACCTGCTTCCTGGGTTCAAGCGATTCTCTGCCTCAGCCTCCTGATAGCTGGGATTACAGGCACCCACCACCACGCCAGGCTAATTTTTATATTTTTAGTAGAGATGGGGTTTCACCGTCTTGGTCAGGCTGGTCTTGAACTGCTGACCTCGTGATCCACCCGCCTCGGCCTCCCAAAGTGCTGGGATTACAGGCGTGAGCCACTGTACCCAGCCTGTGTCGGCTTCTCTTAAAAGTTTTGTTTGTGTAGCTCATGAAAATGACTGTTGAAAGCTCAGTGGCTTTTTCTAATTGACAGTTAATTTATTCTACAGGAAGCAAAAGGAGGGCAATTTTGATATTGTCTCCGGGACTCGCTACAAAGGAAATGGAGGTGTATATGGCTGGGATTTGAAAAGAAAAATAATCAGGTAGGTACATGTGTTACAACTTATTAGTTTAACTGCTGGAAATGTATTCATAGCAAGTATTTGGATTAGCTATCATGCTGTCCGGGATTTGTGGGATCAGGTTATAACTTCCAGTAAATATTCCCAGATAGTTTCTTACAGTTTTTCCTGTGATTAGAGCCTGGATGTTTTTTATTAAGGAAAAATCAGCATAAACCTTTGGACCTTTGGTAGAAATGGTCTCATTCAGCAAAAGTTATTGTACTGGACCTTCAGTTTTAATTTATGTGACCTGTTCCATACTTTTGGACTAAATATGTAGGGTTTTTCCCCATAATTATAGTGTAATTTTAATTAAGATTGCTTTCAGACAGACCTGGGTTAAAGTCTTAGCTCACTGCAACCTCTGCCTCCTGGGCTCAAGTGATTCTCCTGTTTCAGCCTCCCTAGTAGCTGGGACTGTGGACACGCGCCGCCATGCCTGGCTAATTTTTGTTTTTGTAGAGATGGGGTTTCACCATGTTGCCCAGGTTGCCCTCGAACTCCTGAGCTCAGGTGATCTGCCTGCCTCAGCTTCCCAGTAGCTGGGACTGCAGGCACGCACCACCACGCCCAGCTAATTTATATATATATATATTCACTTTTTGTGTGTGTGTGTGTGTGTGTGTGTGTGTGTAGTGATGGGGTTTTGCCATGTTGTCCAGGCTGGTCACTCCTGGGCTCAAGTGATCCACCCATCTTGGCCTCTTGGGATTACAGGTATGAGCCACCGTGCCTAGCCAGGTCTCCTTTCATTGACTAAAAATTTCTCTTTTGTTCTAGATAAATAACATTTTTATGAAATTAATGTTACATTTATGAAATTAGTATAGCATTTTAACACTGTTCTTTGATGTGTTTCTCTTGTTTATAAATTGTATTTTGTGAAGAAAATCTGTTTTATTTGGCAGCCGTGGGGCCAATTTTTTAACTCAGATCTTGCTGAGACCAGGAGCATCTGATTTAACAGGAAGTTTCAGGTACAGTGAAAATTTCCACTATTTTTATATAACTTCTTGGCTAACTTTCTTTCTTTACAGTGGATATTTTAAAGAAACACTTTACATTTCCACCTTGTTTTTATTCTGGGATACTAAAAAGGCAGACTAAAATTCCTAGAAGTTGCTAATGAAGCCTAAACATCTCAAGGAGACATATTGTACTTTTCCTTTAAAAGCTGAAGGCAGGTTTGTGTGCTTGTTAACATTAGTATTAAGGCTCAACTGCTCTTTGGAATGTTGCTATTACTGATAATCTGTTCCAAAGAATAGCACATACTTAATTTTCTGCATTTCGTGTGAATACAGCATTGTCTACAGAAAAGGTTAAACTCTTTATATAGAGCTCTCTGTTACGTTGTTCTCCATATGTTTAAGGAAATTGTTGTTGTTTAATTTGGTCAGAGCTTCGGTCCCTCTGAGTTTTGTGTGTCTTTCTGGGTGTATGGGGTGGTGGTCTAGATTTGCTGTAGTAGATGTGAGCTGCTTTGTGTGACTGACCATGGAAAATGACAAAACTTGTCAGATTTTTTTTTTTTAATCTCTGAAACTATAAAATGCCCCTGCATCTATTTTAGTGACCCCAAGCCCCCCATACCTTACTTAATAATTTCTACTAGTTGATACTTTTTTCCACTAAATAATGCTGATTCTTGGGTCCTTTGCTTAATGCAGGAAAATCTAGATCCTTAAATGTGAGAATTGACACACACACACACAAATTAGGACCTGGCTGTTGACAGTCAAAAAGAAAAATGAAGCCTCTCTAGAACTAAAAAGCAAATAGACTGGAGAGCTGAACTTGGAGATGAAAGAGAGGGAAGGCTATACCCTAAGGCTAAAGAGTCATTTGTGATATTAAGATCTCTGATTGCGGATGGGCGGTGGCTAGTGGATGGGCAGTGGCTTGCGCCTATAATCCCAGCACTTTGGGAGGCCAAGGCATGTGGATCACTTGAGGTCAGGAGTTTCTAAGACCAGCCTGGGCAACATGGCGAAACCCTGTCTCTACTAAAAATACAAAAATTAGCCGGGTATGGTGGCGTGCGCTTGTAATCCCAGCTACTCAGGAGGCTGAGGCAAGAGAATCACTTGAGACCCAGAGGCAGAGGTTGCAGTGAGCCGAGATTGCGCCACTGCACTCCAGTCTGGCGACAGAGGAAGACTCTGTCAAAAAAAAAAAAAAAAAAAAAAAAAAACAAAACCCCAACAACAACAAAAAAGATGCTTGATCATTCTAAGGAATTCAAACTTGACAAAATATTCAAAGGTGCAAGTGAAAATTGAAGATCACTCTCCCCAAAGCTTCCCCACATAAAGAGCTTCTCTAATTACTTGGAGGTGGAGGTTGCATGAGAGATCCCCACTGCACTCACCTGGCAAAGATGAGACCCACTAAAAAAAGCCATGTGGCAACAGTGCAAAGAATAGTGGCACTCACAAAATCTCCGTACAGAGGGAAGGGCCAGTGTGGATTTCACAGGCCACGGTTTTGATGGTTTTGAATAAAAACCCTAGGGTAACTGGTAACTGGTTGTGAAGATAGAGGCTGTGAAGAAAAATGCAGCAGGGAGAGGAATGGGGTGAGGGTGCTTTGCTGCATCAGAACCATACAAGGATTAGTAGAGGGGATGGGAGTTGAAGGATGGCCTGGGAGTTCTGGATTTTCATGTATTGAGAGCAATGATTAGCTGTGTTCTGTATAAATGACAGAGCAGCCAAACAGACAAAAGTGAACCTGTTAATTGCACAATTTTTTTTTCTTTTTTCTGAGACAAGGTTTCGCTGTTGTTGCCCAGGCTGGAGTGCAATGGTGCGATCTTGGCTCGCCACAACCTCCGCCTCCTGGGTTCAAGAGATTCTCCTGCCTCAGCCTCCTGAGTAGCTGGGATTACAGGCATGCACCACCATGCCCGGCTAATTTTGTATTTTTAGTAGAGATGGGGTTTCTCCACGTTGGTCAGGCTGGTCTTGAACTCCCGACCTCAGGTGATCCTCCTGCCTCGGCCTCCCCAAGTGCTGGGATTACAGGCGTGGGCCACCACACCCAGTCCAAAAAATTTTTTAAATAGGCCGGGCGCAGTGGCTCATGCTTGTAATCCCAGCACTTTGGGAAGCTGAGGCGGGCGGATCACGAGGTCAGGAGATCGAGACCATCCTGGCTAACATGGTGTGAAACGCCACCTCTATTAAAAATACAAAAAATTAGCCGGGCATGGTGGCGGGCACCTGTAGTCCCAGCTACTCGGGAGGGTGAGGCAGGAGAATGGCGTGAACCCGGGAGGCGGAGGTTGCAGTGAGCCAAGATTGCACCACTGCACTCTAGCCTGGGGGACAGAGCAAGACTCCATCTCAAAAAAAATAAAAATAAAAAAAATTTTTTTTTTAATGGTTAAATCTCATTGTCTTCTCATAAGAGTGGTTTCTTAAATACATGCATTAAAGTTCACTTGTCGCTAGACAAAGCTCATTTTTGTCATTAAATCCCTAGATTTAGGAAGCAGGTGCTTTTTACAAAATAAGAAAAGTAATCCTGGAAAGGCTACAGTCTAATATAAAGCCATTTAGTAGCATAGACCACCTGGATCCTAATCGCATTTATGGGATTATATGGCTTCATGTAACATTTTATTTTACTAGCCACAGTGTTAAAGTTATCATGTGGATGGGGAGGAAGGAGGTGGCAGTGAAAAGAAATATCTTAGAAAATGATTCTTAAGGGGAATAAAGCAACTCTTAAAGAGAGGAAATATTTCATAGCCTAATCCCAATTTTAAAGGTAATGCTGGCTGGATGTGGTGGCTCACACCTATAATCCCAGCACTTTTGGGAGGCCAATGATGGAGGATATCTTGAGCCCAGGAGTTTAAGACCCCAGCTCTGGCAACATAGTGAGTCTCCGTCTCTACAAAAACAAAACAAAACAAAAAATTCTAAGTTATTCTAAGTTATTTAGCAAATATTTAATGGCCTTTCTTGCTTAGCCTGGCATGGTGGCACATGTCTGTAGTCTCAGCTACTTGGGAGGCTAAGGTAGGAGGATCTTTTGAGCCTGGAAAGTTGAGGCTGCAGTGAGCCATGGTTGTGCCACTGTACTCTGGGCAACAGAGTGAGACCCTGTCTCCAAAAATACAAATATATAAATAAAGGTAATGCAGAAACATAGTCCCATCAGTAGGTATCATAGTTCTTCCCACCCCACAATCCCAGTGCTCCCTCCCCTAACAGCATCTGACATATTATATATCTTTATTTAGAGTTTTTAAGTTCGCTCCTTAACCCCAAAACATAAAAAAAAAACCTGAAACCCAGTACATTGGTCAATAAATATTTGTTATTGAATAAATATTGCTACCATCAGATTCTCCTCTCTCCATATTTATTCCAAATTGATTCCTTTGAATCCTTAAAGAAACTATGTGGATAAAGGAGTGTACACATTAAGCTGTCAGGTTCTTCTAAGGGCTGTGCTGTCTTATACCCACTTCATAGTCAAAAGCTAAGGCCGCCTTAAAAGTCTGAGGGGAAAAAAATGTGGATTCAGGGTGAAACCCTAAGGCATAGTAGGTCCAGATGGCCTTAACTTTGAAGAGAACAAAGTTACACCAAACTGCCTCTTCTTGCTTTCTCCCCTCTCCCCACAAAAAAAGGTAGAAATTGCTGCCTCCCTACTGAGACACTGATCTTTAAAAAAAAAAAAGGGTGTGACTCTGAAAATAGGGAGCTCCCTGCTATTTAGTTACTGAAGAAAGTGCTTGGGTTTATCCACTGGACTGCCCAACTCTGCTGTCTTTGTAAATCTGGTGTTTGGCCTGCAGTCCATCTAAAGTTAGGCTGCACATTCACCCACTGCTAAGTGTCTGTGACCTCAATTGGTGATAGGTGAATCCCACCAGGATTGTTTCTATCCTGTGATGCCTCGTTCCTGTTTTAACCTAGTTTCCCAAGCTCATCCTAAAGCAACTTAGTTTATTCTGGGGAATTTATAAAGGAAATCATGAGAAATCGAAACTCATCATAAACATTTATTGGGAAATGACTGTGAATTATGAGGTTCTTTCTTGTCATCTAATATATATTGTTGCTTCATGATCATCTGTCCACCCTGTTGTTTCAATGTTTGGAACAGTTTCTTTCAACTTTAAATTTTAGGGAAATCTTAAATAAAATAATGGATGGTTCTGCATCAAATGATTCATTTTACTGTATTTCACTAATTTCTGATAGTATGGTGGGAAAATAATTTTATAAAAGATACTGAGAATTCATTTTCAAAATTATTGTAAGTTATTTAGCAAATATTTAATGGCCTTTCTTGCTTAGGACAAATGTATCATAATCATCAAGTGTGCGAGCTTTTCTGTTTACCAATAGCCAGTGAAAGTTTTAGGCTTTATACATACCAGTGAACTCTTTGAAAGGTCAGGATACATGTAGGCATGTGTATTTATCCAGAAGTTGATATATATTTTTGATTTCTTACAGATTATACCGAAAAGAAGTTCTAGAGAAATTAATAGAAAAATGTGTTTCTAAAGGCTACGTCTTCCAGATGGAGATGATTGTTCGGGCAAGACAGTTGAATTATACTATTGGCGAGGTATGCAACTGATGCTAAATAGTGTGTCATGTTCCTCGTAAAGGAGCAGTAAGGTTTAGGATTTTTATAATAAAAAGTTTAACTTTCATAACTGCTAAATTGTGGAGGTCTTCTAGTTGTTTAGAATGTTCACGCACAAAGGGTAAAAATTCACATTAGTACATTTGAACAGTAAGATTTAAAACATTAACAGTCAGCATTTTCTTTTAAATAATTAAAAGTTCCTGGTACTTTCTCAATGCTAGCCCTTTCTTCTAACTAATCAGCATTATGGACTGAGTCTCTTTGCTTCTTTTCCTTTTGTCACTGCCAATGGCCACCATACTTTAAAATGAATGATGAGTTCCATATGTCCATTTCCTGTTAGAAAGTGAAGACCAGGAATTACAGAGCAAGGAGGTGGTGATCTGTAATATTTAGGGCTAGTTAGTGAGCTCTTAGGGTAGGGAAGACTCTCCTCATTTAATAGTAAAACTCATTCAGAGCAAGAAAATAGCTATGGAATGTCACTTCTCTTGTGGAAGTTACAAGCTATTTTACTTAATGCTAAACCATTATAGCTAAATTTGACAACTGAAAAATTATGCAAAAGGCCATTTTACTTTTGGAGTATAATTTTTCCTTGAAATGCAAACTGAAACTTGAATAAACCAAGGTAATACCTAGAATCAGTGCTTTTTAAACAGTTGTAGATTTGGTTCATATGACTTTTCTTTAGATAATGCATGTTTAATTTTAAAGACTTGGAGATACACACAGTTGCTTTAATTATCCGCTAATTTTATACTTAAAGGACCTCTGTTGTAGGACTAATCCTATTTCTGTTGTGTTGGTAATGTGGTATACCTGCTAAGCTGCCTAATTGTTTTTAAAGACTAACGTTAATTTTTTTTTTTTTTTTTTTTTTTAACTAGGTTCCAATATCATTTGTGGATCGTGTTTATGGTGAATCCAAGTTGGGAGGAAATGAAATAGTGTCTTTCTTGAAAGGATTATTGACTCTTTTTGCTACTACATAAAAGAAAGATACTCATTTATACTTACGTTCATTTCAGTTTAAACATGAAAGAAGCCTGGTTACTGATTTTTATAAAATGTACTCTTAAAGTATAAAATATAAGGTAAGGTAAATTTCATGCATCTTTTTATGAAGACCACCTATTTTATATTTCAAATTAAATAATTTTAAAGTTGCTAGCCTAATGAGCAATGTTCTCAATTTTCGTTTACATTTTGCTGTATTGAGACCTGTAAATAAATGTATTTTTTTTTTTTTGCATAAAGTATTGCTGCCTTCATTAGAGTATGAATGTAGAATTTTTTACATGGGGAATAATTTGAAATAGTCTTTATAAAAACTGGAATCATAGATCTTTATACCTAATAGATCTCAGAAGATAATGTTAACTGATGAAATGTTCATGGCTGTGTCTGTATGAATTGAAAAAGAAATACACACCTCTGCCCTTTCCTTAAAAATATATCTCAAATTTCTTAAACTAGAAAATACATTTCGAGCAGGCATTTACAGTTGGGTTCTTTTCAGCTGTTGAATTGATGAAACATTTCATCTATGAAAGCAGGTCTGTTTAAAATGCATATTATGAATTGGGAAACAATTTGACAGCAGTTGATTACATAGCCGTTTTTTTCTCTTTTGAGCAATAACCTCTATCAGTAAGGAAAAATATTAATGACACTGAGGCAGAAACTTAGCTGCTACAGTAATTTTTAAACATCTTACTGAATTATATAACAATTTTTTTCTCAAAAGACTTGTTTTCATATTATTTAAAGACCCTCAGCAAAGCTCACATCCCTACTAATTTGAAAAATCTCTGCCTTAAGCTGTTCTCTCCATTTAGAAAAGTGTTCTGCCAGTTAAAATTCGGGCTAAGCTATCCAATAAAGCCAGGGCAAATATTATGTTTACCCACTTTCTCTAAAGTAGGTATTTCAGAAGAGATCAGTTAATTTCTAACTGTAGCATAGGTTATGGTCATATAGTATCTTTTAAAATTTGAGTAAGGGCATGCTTTTAGTAAGTAAGTTCAAGTTGACTTTCTTCTGGAAATAAAAGAGGTGTCTCTAAATTATTTATTGAACAGTATTCCTCATTACTATATTTTCCTGGCTTAATTTGGCTGCTGAAGAAATTGAGGCCGGGCACAGTGGCCCGTGTCTATAATTCCAGCACTTTGGGAGGCCAAGGCAAGAGGATGGCTTGAGCACAGGCATTTGAGACCAGCCTAGGGAACATAGGGAGATCCTGTCTCTACAAAAATATAAAAAAATAAGCTGGGTGTGGTGGCATTCACCTGTGGTCCCAGCTACTTGGGAGGCTGAGGTGGGAGGTTCACCTGAGTCTGGGAGGTCAAGGCTGCAGTGAGCTGTGATCATGCCTGGACAACAGAGTGAGACCCTGCCTTTTTTAAAAGAAAAAAAAAATTGAAAGTCTGATTTTTCATTTGCATTTCTCTCTGACAGATTCTACCAGAAATGAATCCCAGACTATAAAACCTGTGGTGTCATTTCGAACATTAAAACCACCCCCTCCCACACGTCTATAGTTGAACCCATAGTACACATTCCAATAAGGGCCACTCTTGTTCTGTTTCCCTTATGTCCAGAACTGTCCAGCTGGCCAGTGAGGGAACTGCTTTCCTTGGGGAAGAGACTTCTCATTCATAACAACAAGAAAATTCATCAGTGCTTGATGTGAAATTAGTTTTAAGATAATAGAAATGTAATATTCTCAGTTTTTTTGGAGTGGTTAGCAGTTATTTTTTCTTAACCTCAACTCACTCAGTGTCAAGTATGTGGAGCAGAAATTAAGTAACAACCTTAGAGAACCTAATATAGAGATAGTACTGCCTTCTCAGATACTAGAGTAGATAACGTTTGCCCTTTAAATCTTTTCAGTTATTTGCACAATCATTATCACAACACTGTCACTCTTGGAATTTACCATAGAGAGAGTATTTGAGCAGTGAAGACTCAAAGCATTTGGAAGTCATTTAGAAAAGAATCTGGAATATTTGGATGCATTTTTGTAGTAAATCTGGTGCTTAAACACTGTAAAATTAAATATTTACATCTGAATCCAGCATCCCATTTTGCTTTGTAAATGAGGCCAAAGATGAAATCCAGATGTTTTCCCTTTGTATTTGTATTATCACTATATGGAATCTAAGTATATCTAAGGAAAACTAAACTTAAACTTACTTTGCTTATTTCATATTAGTTTTTATCTGTCTTCTGCAGTGGGTAATTAGATTCTTTAGTTCTCTGAGTCAAATGCTTTGCCCCAACCCTTTTCCACGACTTTTTTCAGCTGTTTTCCCTTGAAATACTGACTTGGTTTTTAAAGATACATTTTATCACAATTGCAGAAATGTGTTGTATAAAAGTTTCTTAAACAGGGCTAACTGAAGTCTTAGATGTTGAACAGCTATGTGTAACCACAATTTATACTACTTGCAGCGAACTCAGATTATTTTCGGATGTTAAGTATGGCTTGAAACTATGTTAACTTGAAATGTAAAGAAACAGCAAAAGACAGGTGTACTTAGGTAAAGATCACATATTAAGGAAACAGGCTTGGTTAATTCTTCACTATTGACATCTATTACTTGTCAATACATTTAACCAACCAATGATACTTTAAATCATAATGTTACTTTAACCAACCTACTTTAAAAGGTTGGTTCAAAAATGTTGAGATGATGTATTGGTTGGGATTGACCTAAATTTACAAAGCAACCATGTGCTGTCTTATGCTACCCAGATTGTGGGAGCACCGAAAGCTGTGTCCCTAGGACTACAAAGTGTGTTGTTTGAAGATCTTGCAGAGAGCCAATGCCCCTATTGGCAACATCACTTCTCATCCTTAAGTTTCACCGGTTGGGTGGCCTCAAGGCACTAGGATTCCCATTTTTTTTTTCTTATTCAGGTCAAAGAGAAGAGTCCATCACTGTGACTGGGAAGAATGTCAAGTCACAGGGTAACGGCGGACCTTAATAAAATCTCGGCCCCTCTGCACCGAATACCCCACCAGGAAGGGCTAAGGCATCCATGAGGTTGTGTCTCATCTCAAGTCGCTGTGTGAAGCACGAGGCCCTCACACCTCATTTAAGGCAGGAGGCGTCAGGGGCGACCGGCCAGGTGTCCCGGCGCCTTCCCGCCGCTTCTCAGCCGTGGAAGCGCGGGCATCTGAGCACGTGGAGCCGCCCCAGGCCGCCCCGCACACCCCTCCCGCCAGATGTAGTCCAGGCCCAGCTGGGCCCGCGCAGGGATCCCCAGCACGGCCACCTGACTGAGTGCTGGGCGTGCTGCGGCCCGCTGCTTCTGCCTCCGCCGCCGGCGCTGCGGCCAGAGGAAGGCGCCCGCCGAGCACACGGGCCCCGGGAGCGCACTGCGGCCATTATCCGCGGCGCCTCCTAGTGGGTCAATGGCAAATCCGCCTGGTTCTCGCGAGAGTTCCCCCCTCAGTGGGGATTATATAATTTCCCTCAGGCGGGGGTGGGGGTGCAGAGAGCACCCTCCCTCAGGAAAAGTTAAGTGCAAGCAGGGGTGGGAGTAAGAGGAACCCCCCCCTGGGGAAAATGGGGTTAGGGTGCTGTCCCCACTGCCCCCCCTATTTAGCTGGACAATGAGTCCTCTTATGCTAATAAGGCACTTACGTCACTTCCGCTCTTTCTCGGCCGCCATTTTGGCTAGGGCAGGTTCGGGGACTCGGTCCGAGGCGCTTGTATTGTCTGCTGAGGGGATACGCGGGATCAGCCCCCTCCCCCGCCCGTTGCCGCCGCCGCCTCCGCCGGCCCGGTCTCCCCTCCGCCGCCCGCCGGGATCCATGAGCTGAACTCCCGCCCCCCCGGCCGCCGCCATCTTGTGCCCCCTCCCCCTCCCGCAGGCAGCGCTAAGGGGGATTTTGGCGTCTTCTCAGACACAGCTCCCTCTCTCGGTCCCCGCTGCTGAGGAGCGAGAGGAGCGCGGCCGCCGCCGCCCGCGCCGGTGAAGCCGCCTCTCCCACACCCTCCGTCTCCTCCCTCCGCCCCTCCTTTGTCTGCACCGCTCGACGACGCCGCCGCCGCCCGCCGCTCTGCTGCGCCCGCCGCGCCCCCCGGCAGCACCCGCGGCCGCGGCGCGAGCCGGAGTCCGCCGAGCCGGAGCGCGACGAGGCCCCGGGCGCGCCCTCCCCGCTGCCGCCACCGCCGTGCTGCCGCCATCCGCCCGCCGCCGCCGCCGCCGCTGTCCGGCCCCCGAGCACGCCGGCCCCGCGCGCGCCTCGAGGCCGAGTCAAGGTAAGCCCGGCGCCGCCGCGCGCGGACCTGCGGCCCTGCCCTGCCTCCCGACCCCGGCCCGCGCTGCCGCCAGCCCGGCCCCGGGCGCGGGCGCATTGTTGTTCGCATCGCCGCCCTCCAGCCTCACACACGCTCCTTTGCACACCCCGGCGCCGACGGGTCGCCCGTCCCGGCACGGACCGCTACCCGACTCTGCTCTGGAGATCCAGGCGCCTTCTCCTGCAGCCCGATCCCCTTCTCCGCCCCGTGAGCCCACCGAGGCCAGCAGCCTGCCTGGCCGCCCGGAGCTTTTGCAGCTAAGGGCATCTCCCCCACCCCGCCCCCAGCCAGAACCGAGCTTCTCCCATCCCTGGAACTAATCCCGTCCGCCCCCCACCCCCAAAAGGAGCCCCCCCACGCACACCCCCATGCCTGGAACCAGCCTTCTGCCAGGTCTGCCCACCCTTACCTGGGGGAGGGGGGACGGGGTTGGGGGGGCGGGGAGCATGCATGGCATGGAGTGAAAGTCTTTGCCTCCCCTGTGCAATCCTTCCTCCCCAACCTGCCAGCTTCCCTCCTGTCCTGACCACAGTTCACCACCATCCTTTTTCCCCAATCTCAGCTGCCTGGTCAGCACCTCTTTCGAACATTCTGAGCTCCAAGTTTGCAGTAAGGTGGTAGAAAATGGAAATCCAGAGAGCTGCAAAAAGGTTTTCTTTTAATGTAATGAATGGGGAGTAGTTTTGTGAACACCCTCGTATTCACCTCTTCTTTCTTCTGGGCGGCCTGCCTGCTTTCCCCTCCCCCCCAACCTTGATCCCTGTCTGCTGGAAAAGGCGCGATTGCTTCTCTTCCTCTTCTGCCCAAGACCAAGACTCTAGGTCTGATATCCTTTTTAGCCACACACACACACCCCACACACGAAGTCGTCTTAATCTTCTTGCTTTTACCAGTTCATCTGGACACTTCTTGCCATAACCCCATTTCACAGACAAAGGCTTAGGAGGGAAAAAGAACCAAACTGTTTCTGTGTTTGTCATGTTAATGATGTCCATCCCCACACACCCAGTTCCCATCCCTGATGCTTCTTGTGCCTGTGTCTTGAACCTTCAGAATGAAAAAAAAAAAAAAATCTCTTGGATAGCTTGATACAGTTTCTTTAGAAATCTGCATTGTTGCTTCTGGTTTATGGCCATGGAGAAAATACCAGCCCCCACCCAAAATGCACCGCAGCCAAGTCGGCTAAAGGCGATGAGTGTTGGAGTCAGTAGGGGGCGCATTCTCTGCACTGGGTAAGGCTGCAGAGGGGGGAAGGGCCCCCGAGCTAGAACAGGATGTGCTTCACAGCGCCTTCTACAGACCATGGGAAAATGGGCCCAGCAAGACACACTCGCACTCTTAGTTGGTGAGCTGACAGCAACATGGCGAAGGATTAAGTGAGTCAAGAGCAGTGATTTTACTTATTTTAAAGAGCCCACCCTGCATTTTAGAAGTTTTCTCCTTTTACTTTTTCAAAACTGTTGGCCCCCAGTCCACATTTGTTCTTGACGAATCACCTTGGCACATCCTTGGTTCGGATTCCCTTCCTCTGGAGTTCTTCCACCTCAAGTTTTGAATGTGTCACCATCTCTTTCCTAAGTCTGATGGTAAAGGAGAAGGTTTGAAACCTGAAAGTAACAGGTTTGGGGGCATAGCTGGTTAACTCCCTTCTTCATAGGCCAAATCTTTCCAATTCTTTGAGAGTTAAAAATCATTCTTGAGAGATGTTGGATTAAGTGTGTAGATGGGTGTCATGATTTGCAAAGACTTGTTGGTAAACATCAAGCCCATGTTGGGTTCTTCATTGTCGAACTCAAGTGTTGATTGTAAAAATTTCGTTTCCCTCCAAATTTGGACTTGTAATTGCCATTCATTATCCCAGCAGCCAACCACCTTTACAAAAATGTTGATACCAGTCTTCTGTGAGCACCCATCTTCTTAGGGTGTGTTGATTTCCATAGATTTTACTCCTCTTGTTATTTCCATAGGTGTGAGATGCACAATGCGAAACCTAGGCCCCAGCTTTTACACCATGATGCGCAGGGTTGTACTTTTTGTACTGAACTGATAGGTGGCCTAGTGGTTATGCCCTGTACTACCATTTTGAGGATCTGGACTCCGTTTCCTGCCTTGCTCTTTGGACCACATTGTCAATTCACACCGGTGGGTATATTCGTTTTGGAGGGTGGGAACTGCAGCAACAGGGAAGCCAGAGACTTCCTCCTCCTTGGTCACCACCAAAACCAACACTTCCAAAATTTCAGCCTAGCCACATTCCTCAAGGAACCGGTTAGAGCTGGTTGCAGTAGTGGGTTCTGAACACTTATTAACATAAATTACTTACAGCTTTTTTAAGAGAAATTTTTACAGATGCTAATATTGTAATCATTTGCATTCTACACCCCTTTGTATAAAGTATAAGTATTCAGTTACTATTACTTTGATAACCCAATCTCTAGAGTTGCTAAGCTTCTAAAAGCCTTAAATGTCTGATGAAAACATGCTTTTCCATGAACTTGTTCTTGCTACCAAAGATTGACAGTGGTTGATGTTTGTGGGTACCTTTAAGACTTTGTTACAACTATGTTACATAAATACAGCAAGATAAGTTTATGGGGAACTGAATTGGGGGTATTCTTTGATACCTAGTTAACCAGTTGGTGCTTAACAGGATAATTTTTCATTGGAGAATTGCTACCAAGTAACATTTTGGTGAGTGAAAAGGAGGCCCTTTGGTACAGGTATTTGACTAGAGACATTGCTTCTACAATTTCTTAGTCATTGTGAAAAACCACATATTTAAATGGGATTATTTAAATTTTTAAATACTGTATAGTATTTGTAGGCAGGTATAGTTTTTATCTTTATTTGGTGTTTTATATGCCATTATTTAAGTTCTGAAAATGAGCATGTAATTTGAAGACAACTTTTTTGAGGGAATGTTTGAAATGAAGTTTGTCGAGGGGCTTTTGTTTGATTTAGCAAATGAGATACAGTGTTGAATGATGTCCTAAGTGGTAACAGCCATTTTCCCTTAAAGGAAAACTTGCTGTGAGCTCTTAGAAAGCATGTATTCTACAGTTTCAAAGGTTTCTTGGTTTTAACACTCAAAAAATAAGGTGAGGCCAGGTGAGGTGGCTCACGCCTGTAATCCCAAAACTTTGGGAGGCTGAGGCAGGAGGATCACTTGAGGCCAGAAGTTCAAGACCAGCTTGGGCAACATAATGAGACCCTGTCTCTACCAAAAAAAAAAGTGAAACAATTGGACTTGAAGACTGGAATTTATAGTAGGTAAACTATATACTTCATTAAAGTATAGTAAAAGGCTCAATTAACTAGAGTGTGGAGAATGGGTATTCTGTTTAACTGAACTTTAAGTAAAAATTCCTTCTCTATCTTGGCCTTTGTTGAAAAATTTCCTGAGACTAGCTTATCAGGAGCTATATATTGAAACTAAACTCTTTGATTTTGGTTCTTACAGTTCCTGTATAGAAAATATAGGAGATTGGGCTGAAAATCTGTTAATGACCCTTGGCCCTTCCAACCTTGGAAGTCATTGATTTTATACATGCCCACTGTGAATTTGTTTTGCTTTGCTTAAGTTTATCTATTTCTCCTTATACCAGAGTGCAGAAAGAGTTTTAATACTATTTATAATAAAATAAGAACTTCACAACCTTGAACAGATTGTTTTGGTACCACTTGCAAGTAACCAACCAATAGGCTTTTATCAGGCAAAAATGGCTTATTATTTATATTCGATTATTAAAAGCATAGGTATATAAGGCATACTATGTGAAGTTGTTGCTTTCCTTGTAACTACTTACAAGTTTTGAAAGTATTAAAAAGTATTTTGAAAACTAAAATACTCAGCAGATTATTGGTTGAATAAGATGATACTGGCTACAAATTTTATTTTGAAAATTGCAACTTAATAAGGAAGATAGCTGTTTTGTAAAGGAGAAAGTAGAGATTGATACCTCATAGGGTAAAAAAAAAACTTCATTTGTGTTTCTTTTGAGAATCATATATAAGTAACAAAATTGCATAAATTGTAATAGACCTAGGCCAGTTGATTTCATAATTGGAGTGTGTGTATGTATGTACACATACACATAAAATACATGTGGGTTTTCTAGAGCTGGAAATGATTGTCATGTTAAATACAGATGAAAAGTTCAAGTATCAGGTGTAGTTTGGGGACAATACATCTAAGTGTAGTAAAAAAAAAAAATACTAGAATTAAACTTTATATACATATTTTTTCCAAGTAACCCATTTAAATCTTAGTGAAATAAAGATTTTTAAAGTGATATGAAAGAAAAAAATTGGAAGTTTTTATTTTGCAACATTAGAAGCATTATTGTGGTTTACACCAAAGTACCCATGACTGTTGTGTAAATAAGCTACTTGTTCAACCTGGAGTTCCAAAGGACTTTTTAAAAGAGCATCATAAAGTCTGTTATGTCTTACATAAGGTAAAATAACTTTCAATGGGAGTTTAACCTTCATTCTCTTGCCTGAGAGGCATGTACATTAAGAGAAACATTGCTGCCCTATGTGTAAGTAATTTAATTATAGTTGGATTCACAGAGCTTGACTTGTTATTAGCATTGTATAAACTTAAAGTTTTTCCTCTCCTAGTTTTTGTATGTTGTTTGTTTGACAGTCTTGCTCTGTCTCCCAGGCTGGGGTGCGGTGGCCCAATGTCGGCTCACTGCTACCTCTGCTTCCCGGGTTCAAGCGATTTTCCTGGCTCAGCCTCTGAGTGGCTGGGATTATAGGTGCCTGCCACAACGCTTGGTTAATTTTTGTATTTTAAGAGATGGGGTTTTGCCATGTTGGCCAGGCTGGTCTTAAACTCCTGACCTCTGGTGATCCGCCTGCCTTGGCCTCCCCAAGTGCTGGGATTACAGGCGTGAGCCACAGCACCCAGCCCCTCTCCTAGTTTTGTAAGAGCTTGTGATAGTAACTGGAGTAAATGCCGTATTTTGCTGATGTACATTACTGCCAGTTAATACCTTTTATGTTGTTAGTTTGGAAACTCAGTGTTTGAGAATAGTATAAACCAAAGCCCCATGCTAATTAACTGAATTGATACTTTGAATGTAAAAGCTGTTTCTTGTTTTTACATTGGCACTTTCCACCTTGATTGTTGAGATACTTTATTGGATAAGCCATCCATGCTTTGCCCATTGTGGGTGGCCATTGTGACTTCATGGTTTTTTGTTGTTTGTCTGATCCTGTTAATTAGAAAGTGAGGAGAGGATGATTGTGTTCCTTCATCCTCTCAGTGTATTAGTACTCCCTACACCTGCGTTACGTTATGACCTACCTTTGCGATCTGCCAGTTTTGGGGTCAGCTTAAGTGAGAATTCATATTCTGCTTCACTGGAATGAGAAGGCTCTCCTCACATATTATCATGCTTCTCAAGTTGGTATATATAAGCCAACTTGATTATGTAGTGTGTGTGTGTGTGTGAAGTCACAGATAAAAATTGAGCCAACTGTGGAAAGTGACAGTTTTGATTGCAGGGCACACGTTTTTATTTCTAATGAATGAAAAATGCAAAATTCATATTACTGTTTTAGTCCTGGGTCCTGTCATCTCTGTGTATTAATTCAGTCCTCTGCCTTAAGGAGTTCCCTGAGATTTCACTCACAAGCTTTGGTATTATTGAGCTCTACCTTGGTTCCGAGGCAGCAGCTAGAGAAAGCCTGGAACCTCTCAAAAATTTCAGCAGTGTTCTAGAAATAAAGATTTAGAAAATAAGAGGAAAGCATAGACAACGTTGGATAGAGTTTACAAAGGGAAGGCTGTTCTGAATATATGCCACAGTTTTAGATTTAAGTTAAAGATTTAATTTAAAAGCATACACATAATATAAAAGAGTCATGCATTGTTTGACCAGCTGTTAGAATTAAAAATGAATCTGCATATCCTAATACCCTCTTCAGTAAGGGTATAGATTTGTGATTGAGTCACTTAGCTGTGGGTTGTGTTTATATGTCACTTCTCATGTGACTGTGATGACTTTAATAAGGATGTGCTATTTAAGTGTAAAGGCCCCCTTGCTGGCCTTTATGGTATTATAGTATTGATGGCTTGTCCGTTTTATTTTCCAAGCAGTTTATAAACTATTCCCAATTTTCTGAGGACTATCCTTGTTTCACAAGTAGGGAAATCAAGGCACTACCACATACAATGATGAAATGAGCCACAGAATATGTCTGGGCTGGTTCCCAGGCCTGTGCTTGCAACACAGGCCTTTATGGTGCTCTTGTAAGTTGTTTGGCTAATGGGGGCTCACATGAATGCTTCCCATTTCACAGTGAGGTTTTATGCTTCCATGTGAACTTAAACCCAAGGATCCCAGTGGCGTCTACATGTAAAGAAGCTAGCCACACCCCCAGCAGAGAGAGTATGGGTGTAAATTGTGCAAGTGGCAGTTAATTGGAGTAGCATATTTCTGCTTTGAAGTTAACTGTATATGAATCTAAAAAGAAACTTTGTTTATGTTCCCTTTTCCCAGTTTTTTAGTTTAAGACAGTCTCTCCTGAGCAGTTATTTTTTTCTTAGATAATTGCTGGCTTTTACCCTTTCTTTTTCTGAATCCTTCATGCTCCATTTAAGAGCTTGTGGAAACCTGTGCTTCAGTTGACAATCTGTAAAGCTCTGCTCTTCTGGTGGAAGCTCATGACTTGAGAACCTTTTGAGGGGTCTCTTGAGGAACTCCTGTCTAGTGGAAATATGGTGAAATTTATTAAAATTTTAAATTCTAATTATAAATTTAGGTTGACAGAATCCTTGCTCTTGTGAAAGAAGTGAGCTGAGACTGGGAGTATCCAAATGCAAGAAGTGCTCAGAATCCTGCTTCAAGATCAGTTACACTTAAAAACAGCAACAAGAGGATGGGTGCGGTGGCACTTTGGGAGGCCAAGGCTGGCGGGTCACCTGAGGTCAGGAGTTCGAGACCAGCCTGGCCAACATGGTGAAACCCCGTCTCTACTAAAAATACAAAAATTATCCTGGTGTGGTGGCACTCACATGTAGTCTCAGCTACGTGGAAGGCTGAGGCAGGAGAATCACTTGAACCCAGGAGGCGGAGGTTGCAGTGAGCCAAGATGGTACCGCTGCACTCCAGCCTGGGTGACAGAGTGAGACTCTGTCTCAAAAAAAATAAATAAATAAATAAACAGCAACAAAAAAATGCAAATAAAACTTCTCTGAGGAAAGTGTGAAAAATTGAGCCATCAAGTGGCAAAACCTTGTACAAGAATGCTTTTGAAAAGCTACCTTTGGTGAAGCCTTGATCCTGGGAAATGGCTTAGAAAAACTTGAGAACATAGTTTAAAATAAATTATTCTGTTAAGAATGGTGAAAGAAATAGATTTCCTATTGTGGGAAATTATTTCTGAGTAGTTTTGGTAGAGCATAAAAATGTATTATTAGGGGATCAAAATAACGTTTTATGTCATTTAGATACAAAGACTTGGCATGCTTCTGAAATAATTTATAAATGGACATATCTGCGTGTCCTCTTGTGGTGTGATACATGCTGGTTTTCATCCACCACAGTTCCTGGCTGATAACACCCAAAACCCCATTACCGTGTTAGGGTGCGTTAGGTCTCAGAAAATAATCTCTGGCCTTCTCCTGCTCTCCTTACACGTGTCCTAAGGCAAGATTCTAATCTTTACCCAGCTTTCTGATTGTAGGTCTTGAGATCCTCCCTAGAGAGAGGGTGTTGGCCCTATACCCCAGGGAAGGAAAGTAAGGATTCCTACATGAAGCTTTTATAAAAACCCAGGAGGGGCCAGGTGCAGTGGCTCACGCCTGTAATCCCAGCACTTTGGGAGGCAGGGGGTGGGCGTATCACAAGTTTAGGAGTTTGAGACCAGCCCGGCCATCGTGGTGAAACCCCATCTCTACTAAAAATACAAAAAAAATTAGTTGGGCTTAGTGGTGGGGGCCTATAATCCAGCTACTCAGGAGGCTGAGGCAGGAGAATTGCTTGAACCTGGGAGGCAGAGGTTGCAGTGAGCCGAGATTGCACCACTGCACTCCAGCCTGGGGGACAGAGTGAGACTCCGTCTTAAAAAAAAAAAAAAAGCAGGACTGGGTTCAGAGAGCTTCCAGATAGTTGAACACACCTGGAGGGTGGCGCCTCCAGAGAGGGTATGGAAGTCCAGTGCCCTTATGCGTTTCTTTATCCGTATTTTTTATAATAAACCGGTAAACATAAGTGTTTCCCCAAGTTTTGTGAGATGCTTCAGCAAATTAATAGAACTCAAGGAAGGGGTCTTGGCAACCCCAGCTTGAAGCGTCAGTCAGAAGTTCTGAAGGCCCAGACTTACAGTTGGAGTCTGAAGAAGGAGAGAGCAGTCTTGGAGACTGAGCCCCCATCTTGTAGAATATGACACTGTATCCAGGTAGACAGTGTCAGAACCGAATTAGAGGATACTCAGCTGGTGTCCGCTGCTTGGGAAAAAAACCCCACACGTTTGGTCACAGAAGACGACTTCACGACTTCTGTGTGGTGTGAGGGCAGAGGAAAGACACAGTTTGAGAGTTTTCCCCTAAAGCACCCCTTAAGGGCTACTTGTGAATTATTTCCCTTTTTCACATTGATCTTAAGCCAGATTGTCCACTTACAGTGACAGCAAGTGGCTGTATGCCTGTGGAGTTCTTATGTAGGCAGTGGAGTGCTAGACTCACTCTTTATGCTGTGTCCCTGCCTTGCTGCAATACCTGTTTAGAGTGAAGTAAACTGGGAAGTGTTCCTCACCTCACACTCTCCCTAAATCTAAATTGGTGTATTATAAAGTATCCTCAGTCTGTTTTTCTTGTTTAAGTCAGTCTGTTTTTCTTGTTTAAGTACTGAGGCATCTTCCCCCGCTTTCAAATACGATTTTAGGTGAACACTTAAATTGATGAAGGGTCAGGGGGCCAGACCTCTGGCTGCCCAGCTTTCACCTTGTCCCTCAGGCATCATCTTCCCTCTATTTATATACATATCTTAAACTCTTAGAGGAGTTCAGCCTGAAAACAACTGGTTCTACTGGTGTACTGGAAAATCTGGTGGTCACTGCTAGAATTCTTGCCTGAAATCTGAATACGGAAAGTATCAGGATAAGCAGCAACACAGTAGCAGTTTTCTAGTTGTGGGCACCAGTCTTGTAGTCTGAAAATCTTCCTAAAAGACCAGTGACTCCACATATTTTTTAAAACATAAGATATGCAAAATCTAGATGACACCTTTATGTTTCTACATAACTGTAAGTCACCTGGGTTTATTTAAGATAGTTGCAGATGTTCAGTTGCCTAAATATTTTAAGTGTCACTGAGCTTATAGAGTTAATAATATGCTAACCTGAGTATGAATGGCTCACACAGATGTAAAATATTGTATAAAAACACTACTGTGCATGATACATTGTAACGTGTACAGGAACAGATGTTGTTATGGCAACCACATCTGATTCTCAGTCATAATAGTTTGAGCTTTTTGGAGAGGTTATGCCCTGGTGTGAACTCAGAATTTTCAAAGTGATTATTTTAGTATCTCATCTGGTTTAAGGTAGTAATGGTAACTGACTTAAGCGTTAACTTGCATCATCTCATTTAATCCTTCTGACATTAAAACAATGAGATAGTGTCCTTCTGCTTATGCCATAAGAAAACAGACCTCTAGAGGTTAAATAACATGTTTAGGATCACAAAGCTGGTAAGTGGCAGAGCAAGGATTTAAATGCAGATCTGTCCAACTGTAGGGTGGACCACTGCATCTTTATTTTCTAGCAAAGAAAAGCTTTACTGTGCTATGTCACCCTACCTCTTGTTAAGTAGGTTTAAGTTATAAGGTACAAATTTTTTACATATGGCCGATAGGTAAGTTTTTGTCCAGGAAAATAGTATTATTAGCACAAATTTTGACTTAGGCTATAAGGTTCACCTGTGAACCTTTTCTTTTCCCCTCGTTTTACTATACCCCAGTATCCTATTATCTCATACCTAAGGCAGTGATGGTTTCTCAGACCTCTTAGATTGAGAAGATGTGGCATGGGTGTAAGCTCCCTCAGGTAATTCTGAGGGTTGGGTAGGTCTGGTATCTACTCTTTTACCTAGTTGACTTCCTCCGGGCCTTTTTTTTTTTTTTTTTTTTTAATGGAGTCCAGGCTGGAGTGCAGTGGCGCGATCTCAACCTCTGCGTCTTGGACTCGAGAAATTCTCCTGCCTTGGCCTCCCGAGTAGCTGGGATTACAGGCGCCAGCTACCACACCCAGCTAATTTTTTGTATTTTTAGTAGAGATGGGTTTCACCATGTTGGTCAGGCTTGTCTCAAACTCCTGACCTCAAGTGATCTGTCTGCCTTGGCCTCCCAAAGTGCTGGGGTTACAGGCGTGAGCCACTGCGCCTGGCCCTCTGGACCTTTCTTAATGGGACCTACTAAATACAACCAGATTAATGCTTTTTTTTCTTTTTCTTTTTCTTTCTTTCTTTTTTTTTTTTTTTGGAGGTGGAGTCTCGCTGTGTTGCCCAGGCTGGAGTACAATGACTGCAACCACCGCCTCCTGGATTCAAGCAATTTTTCTGCCTCAGCGTCCTGAGTAGCTGGGACTACAGGCGCACACCACCACGCCCGGCTAATTTTTGTATTTTTAGTAGAGACGGGGTTTCACCATATTGTCCAGGCTGGTCTCGAGCTCTTGACTTTGTGATCTGCCCATTTTGGCCTCCCAGAGTGCTGGGATTTCAGGCATGAGCCACCACACCCAGCCTGGATTAATCCTCTTAAAGTGCCATTAGAATCATGTCCCTTCTGTACTTCGTTATCTGCAACATCTCCTTGGTGCCTGCCAGACATGGCAGCAGACTCCAGCTTCACATTCAAGATCCCCATCCCATCCTCACCCTGCCTTTCCAATCATGTCGTTCCTTGTTACTCAGAAGCTTGACATAGCAACCATTCTGACTCAGTGGAGTTGAGCAAGGAGTTCCTAGAACACCTTGCTTTCCGGCCTCTGGAACTGCGCCAGAAGTCTTTTGCAGTAAATGCAGATTCTCCATCTAAGTTAATGGCCCCAACTCAGCAGCTGTTGCCACCCTCCCTGCTGAGAATGAACTAAACATGAAGCCTCCTAGGATTTAGTTTGTGACACATCTGATACATCGCCTGTTTTACTGCAAATATTTATTGGATGTCATATCTAAGCCTTTTCTAGGCAGAGATTCATTCATTCAGTCTGCATTTATTGAGTGCCTGCTTTGTTCTAGCCATTGACATAGATGTTAGAGATACAGCAGGGAAAAAAACCAAAGTTCCAGGGTTTCCCTTTGTAACGCAGGCTGGAGTATAGTGGCACCATCATAGCTGACTGCAACTCAAGCCATTCTCCCACCTCAGCCTCCCAAATAGCTGGGACTATAGGCATGCACCACCACACCTGGCTTTATATATATGTATATACAAATATACATATATATATATATTTTTTTCAGGCTGGTCTTGAACTCTGGGCTCAAGCAATCCTCCCACCTCAGCCTTCCAAAGTGCTGGGAGCTGTGAGCCACACCTGTGAGATGGCACCCTTGTCCTGCTGCATATTTTAAGGGTTCTGTTTAGTCCATAAATTGAGGTCAGGAAAATGAACGTGCTGAAAGATAATATGTAATGATAATAATTTGTAGACATAAATGCCAGCCTTATCTGTTAACTATTTCAGGTCATATTTTACTAAATCTCTGAGATCACCTGTGATGAACTTTTAAAATAAATAAAACTTTTAAGTCACAGTGTGATTATAATTTTTGTATAATTGGTAGGTAATTGATGAACCAGGCTGTTTATTTACCATTAGATTGTTGGTTTGCTTTTAATGAACTACACCAGCATGAGAGAAAACAAAACTTCCTTAAAGTGCTAAAATTAAATTTTTCATCATTCTGTTACCTTTCAAAAGCTTTCCATTTCATTTTTCCCAGGACCTCTCCTCTTGCTCTTCTACTTTTGTAGCGGAAACTTAAGGTAATTTGGAATTTTAACATATGGGAATTCTCTGAAGATCTTTTCTCTACTGCCACGTGCTCAAGTTTGCAAAACAAAGTAGTTGAATGGCTCACTGAAGTAACCCAGCTGTATTAAATCTATTAGTTAAGGCAGAGTGAATCAGGGCCTTCATTGCCAAAAGTAATATAATATCCTGTTCCTGGCCTCTTGGAGTGGAGCAGATTTGCCAATAACGTGAACTCTCTACCATTTTTTTCTTTAAGTAAAGATTTTGGGGCCACCTAGGTTCCATTAATGTATTACCACTCATATTAAATGATTATAGTGTTAAAAATGGTCTGGAAATTTGTGTAGACCTTCAAAATGCTGTGTTACATCCACGGTTTGTTCTAGAGGTTCTGTCCTTTTCTGGGGAATATTAACAAATGCTTAATATTCACATTTTGGTAAAGAGACCCATCAGTGATAAATGCCCCTGATTTTGAACCCAGGCTACCCTGCTGTTGAAATTATAAGCAGACTTTGTCTGCTTCCCTAATCAATACTGCGCCTTAAATTTCCCAGTAGCCACTTTAAAAAAAAAAGAATGTGTTTATTTTTAATTGTTGTAAAGTATACTTAAACTTTACCATTTTAGTCTTTTTTAACCTTGCAGAACTGAAACTCTATACCTGTTAAACAATAACTCCTCTTTCTTTCCTTTACCCAGCCCCTGGCAACCACCATTTTACTTTTCTGTTCCTATGAATTTGTTTATTCTAAGTACCTCATGAGTGGAATCATATAATATTTGGCCTTTTGTGATTGATTTTATTCACTTAGTATAATGTTTTCAAGATTCATGTTGGAACATGTGTTGGTACTTTATTCTTTTTCATGGCTGAATCATATCCCATTATGTGGATATGACCACATTTCATTTATCATCAGTTGATTTCAGTTATTCCAATTTTGGGGGTATTATGAATAATACTGCTGAGAACATTGATACACAAGTTTATGCGTGGTCCTGTGTTCCTGCTTCCCAATTGCTTGTGTAACTTTTTGGACTTTTACTGTTCTCCCAGTTTGACTGGAGCCTGGAGGTAGTTGAGAACAGACCAGCCTCCTACCAACTCCCTCCTTTCAGAAAAAGGAAGCCTGTAGTTTCCCAAGGGACTTTCAGAGGAACATGCTTAGAGTATTTGCAATGGGAAGATAATAAAGGGGAGACATAGGATACATCTGTTTTTTGAAAAACTGGCCTGTTATTTAAGGATACCAAGGTTGTGGTTTTCATTTTACAAGATATTACCATTATGATTTGGATAGAAAGAGATTCTTCAGATTTGACTATCTAGTGACTCTTGGCCTCCATGGTGATGGTAAGAGTGATTTAAGACAAGTGTCCTTAGAGCTGAATTCTTCTCTGGATGTGATGGAATCATCTGACTGACTTGAGATACGTACACATTCTTAATCTCTGTGTTACTGCTTCAGCTGGTTTGGCTGAGCCTTTTTATTTTTGAAGACCATTTCAACCTTGGGTATTGAAGTTCTGACACTTTCAGATGTATGTAGGGAACATGCTGCTGTTTGTTTTTAGTGAATGCCAGAGATAGAGTTTGGTCTGCATGGGTAGTGAGAGGAGTGCTGCATCTCAGGTCTGGAGGGTGGCCTTGAGACCCAGCTCGCTCATGGGCAAGCAGTTGCTTCACCTCAGCTGCTAATTTGTAAGATGAGAAGAGTTTAGATTAGGCAACTCCTAGGTTCTTTCAGTGATTCGGAGTGCTGCTGTTTCATAACAGATTTCAGTTGATGGTGTGATTTGGAAGATGAATCTCAATCTTTTGACTTTCCTAAGGCCTGTACTGGACATTTGTTTTTTTGTTTTTGGTTTTGTTTTGTTTTTCCCCCTCATTTCAGAAACGGAATGCTTGTGTTCCTGCAATTGAGGAGACACTGAAGACTGGTGATTGTTATTTAGATTCCATCCAGACTATCTCTTTCCTCACCAGCTGAACAAGCTAATTCTGAAAAGGCACTGCATATTTTTAAAAATATTTTTTATGTCATATGTATGAAGTGGATGCCACTGACACAAATGTACTTTTCAGGAGCATTAATTGAAAAATAATGTCCAGAATTAGAGTAGTATTGTCTCACTCGACCATCTCCTGAACATGTCACATCCGAGTAACAGTTTATCCAGGGAACTAGGGAGACTGACAAGCTGGAGCTTATCCTTTGGAGAGTGGCCTGTGAGATCACGGAAGGAATGGTGAGAAGAACTGATCCTGGTTAACTGGGAGAAGAGGGGCGTGTCTTAAAGTTTTGAAAGGCTGTCATGTGACTAGGGAATTTATAGCCTAACTGAGAGCTATGGGCAGGTTACACAGCATTGTAAAGCATAAACTTGTGAACAGAAGCTGTCCAGTGTGGAATGAGCTGCCTGGTGGGATTTTGTGCCCCCTCTTACTTAAGGTAATCAGGCAACAGTCTTTTAGAGCATCTTTTTTTTGTAGAAAGGATTCACACATGTTGATGGAAAGTGACAAAAAATATTACTTTGACTAAACATTTTTGTAAAGAATGCTATATTTAGATAAATACCATCTTTCGCCTTGCATAAATTTACACTCCCAACTAAAGAAATAGTTATAAACAATATAAAGAATAATTGATAACAGTTAAAAACTTGAAGAAAATCATTGTTTATTTTTGGAGGCAGTTTTGTATTTGGTTATCTTTTATTATCAAACTGGGAGAATAGTGAAAGTCCAATGAAGTTAGTAAGAATAGAAGAATACAGAAACTGGTTACATTTCCTGCCTGCTTCTTATCTTTATTAAGAGTGTTATAATATGATTATCCTAGGCAATATAATTGATGTTCATTATTCAGATTTAGCTTTCAGTACATACGTGTCATCATTTGCAAAGTAGTTTTCTTTCTAATCTTCCTGGTTCTCCAACTCCCTCACCCCCCTTTTTAGCGTCAGTATTACTGTACATTTTCCAATAAGCTTAAGGAAAGAGGGTACTAAACTTTATTTTCTTACCTCTCTCTTGCTGCACAGTTTTATCTGCTAATCCAGAAGAACATTCTGCCCCTGGATAGTCAGAATTACATGTTTTGTGGATTGGGGGGGAGGGGAGGAAAAGGAGGAGGCATCAGAGCTGCCTTTCTATGAAGAGTTTCCGGCATCTGGAAGCTCTTTTGCCCAAGCTTATAGGAGAATGGAAATCAGCTACCTCTGTTCAGGGCGGTGTATTTTAGAAAAAGATAGAGTGGGGTGATTGTTTCCAGACTGGCTTTAGGCTGTCAGTCTTAAAGCTGTATAAGATTAATTTTTTTAAATACAAATATATAAACCTTTTTGCAACTGGTTTGATTTAAATGTAGGGCTTAATGGCACATGTAAAGCAAATAAAGTATGTTCACTACTTCAGATGCCAATCCTAAAATAGGAACAATAAGGGCTGATTGGCTATAAGAAGAAATAGGGTTTTACTGTGACCACAGTTTTTGACTCAATGAGTGATATAGACAGGTATTAAATATGTTGCTGAGGTAAAGGCAGGAAGGAAAGAAAATGCATAAATACAAGAATGATGTTTTTTCTTTCAACATTTTATTTTTTAGTTTCTGAAATACAAATCAGAATACATTTTGTTACATAACCATTTTAGCAAGCTTGACATTTTTTCAATATAAGGTGACTCGATATAGGTACTTTAAAACTTCCTTTTTAAAAAACCATACGTTTTATCTTGGCAAATAGCTCATCAAAAAAAATACACGCGTACATGGAAAGTTGTTTTTCATTATTTTAGAGCACAACCCCCAACTTAAAATTTGGTCCACTGAAATATGTAAATATTCCTCGTATCACAAAAATAAAATCTCATGGTTGGGGAAAAAAACAAATGTTTGGCATAGGCCTGAGTGAGCTTGAAAAACAAGTTAGGATGTTTAACTGTATGGAGGAACATCACGGAGTCCACCTAGAACCATCTAGCAGAACGACTAGCCTGTTGCTATTGGAGCTGTTCTGTTTCAGAGACTGATACAAGGCGCATGCTTGGAGGTTGCTGAAGATTAACTACAGCCACGGAATCACTTACTCAGAATTAGCTGAAATTCAGTATACAAGAATATGTGACAACAGTAGAACAGTCAACAGTTACTCAGTGCCCAGAAAGCAAGCTGTAAGTTTAGAACAAGAACCTCAGCAGGAACAATAGTCAGCATATTTATAAGACTTCGAAGGTGAGGAAACATTTGTAGATGATGTCCTGTGCCCAAGTACATTAGTTTTCCAGGACACTGGGGACAGCATCACAACATAGAAAGTAAGAAGAAATCCAAGCTGTTTAACCTTCTACCATTCTCTTGAGTATTAAACCCAGGCCACCTTTGGCCACTTGCAGGGTTTCTTTTCTTCTTTATTCTCTATGTAAATATTGCTCCTTGGGACACCAGCAGTTTTGCTTCTTCCACTCTTATCACAGGCTACGTGTGGAGGAGTGTTACCCTCAGTGTCTTGGATGTTTGTGGATGCTTTGTAATACAGAAGGATATGAATCATCTTGAAGTTACCCTTGGCTGTGGCCTGGTGCTTTGCTGTAGCCTTATAATGATCCTTACCATCTGGATTAGCTCCACCTTCTACTAACATGAGAGCAATCTCATGCCTGTTTTTGGAAGCTGCATGATGCAGAGGAGTAGAGCCATTTGGATTGACAGCATTCACTTGTGCACCTTTTCCCAGAAGTGCTTTTACAGCCTCATTCTGGCCAGCACAAACAGCAGTCTGAAGAGGAGACCAATCTCACATAGTCTTTATCATTTACTGGCACTCCAAGTTGAAACAAAAATCCAACAATTTATGTATGTCTGGCTGAGCATGCCTAGTGCAATGCACTTCTGTCCTGGTCAGTTCTCATAGCCAGGGGTTTATTGGCCAGAATCCTCTCCTTCACCTCCTCCAGCTTCCCTCTGTAGGCCAAGTTGCAGACCATAAGGTTAGACACACACCCCTCTGTTTTGCTTTCCCAGGATTGATGTTTTCTTTCTGATTAGTTTTTATCTTAACAGGTACTAAATGTTTCTACAGAGACATGAAAAAATCTGTTCTTTAAATAAATAAAAGTATCATCACAGGTAGGGTAGCAGTTAACTGATGCTTTGATTCTGTTCATGAGAATCAAATGCTTGTCCCTCTTAGAAAATTGCCAGCATAACTTAATATTTTTTAGTTAGATCATTGGTTTAAGGAAACTTCAAAAATCTTACTCTTAAACCCCAGTGGGGGTTATAAGATATATATAAAAATTCTTGCATCAGCATCAATTGGAGTAATTTAAATATCAAGGATCTGAAGTTCTTACATAGTAACTTGGGTTGATGTTATCAAAAAATGAAATTGTGTATATTGTAGTAGCCTGATTGTCTTCCTAATTTTTATTAACTTGGAAAATACAGCTACCTTTTTTTTTTTTTTTTTTGGACACAGAGTCTCACTCTGTTGCCCAGGCTGGAGTGCAGTGGCGTGATCTCTGCTCACTGCAACCCCCACCTTCTAGGTTCAAACGATTCTCAGGCCTCAGCCTCCCAAATAGCTGGGATTACAGGTATGTGCCACCATGCTCAGCTAATTTTATTGTATTTTTAGTAGAGATGGGGTTTCGCCATATTGGCCAGGCTGGTCGCGAACTCCTGGCCTCAAGTGATCGCCCACCTTGGCCTCCCAAAGTGCTGGGATTACAGACATGAGCCATGGCGCCCATCCTGACAGCTGCCGTTTTCTTCACTAGTAATAGCATCATTCCTAGCCCTTGATTCCACACTCTTCTCTTCTCCCAACCCCAGGTAAAAGATAATCCCAGAGAGACTGTGTTTTTCTTTACAACTTTAGGGTAGAAATGTTTTTTAAAAAATCACAGTGTGAACTTTATTTTCTGATCCTTTAGGTTTACTGTGGATTCCCTATCACTTCATACTTTGATCAGACTAATATTATTTGGTGAAGATTTTCAGTAAACTATCAGAATTCTGCTGTAGCCATCAAACTTCATGCTTTGGTTTGATTGCCCACTAGGCCCAGATTCTACATTTCAGTAACCTGCCACTTTTGCATAAATTTGCATCATGGGCTTAGTTTAGATTAGTGACTATTTCGTGGAGGTACTTGGGGGCAGGGGACCTTTTTTTCTCTCTTTCAACCTGAGCACCTCTAGTTTTTATCTTTTTTATATTTCACCTAAGATTCCTGTGGAAGCGGGTTTCACAGCTTTTAAAAATAAAAAGTTTGAAGCTAGGCGCAGTGGCTCACACCTGTAATCCCAGCACTTTGGGAGGCCAAGGCAGGCAGATCACTTGAGGTCAGGAGTTCGAGACCAGCCTGGCCAACATGCTGAAACCCCATCTCTACTAAAAATATAAAAAAATTAGCCCAGCCGGGTGGCGCGTGCCTGTAATCCCAGCTACTCGAGAGGCTGAGGTGGGAGAATCGCTGGAACCTGGGAGGCAGAGGTTGCAGTGAGCTGAGATTATGCTACTGCGCTGCAGCGTGGGTAACAGAGGGAGACTCCCGTCTCAAAAAAAATAAGGTTTGAAAATCACTAGTTTAGGCTAAGTGCAGCTTATGTTTAGGTGTTAACCAGGAAGAAGTAACGATCCTTGTGTAGCTCTCAGTGCAATATTAGATATGCTTTTCTTAGTGGAAATGAAAGCTTTGCATTCACTAGTGTAACTGATACATTAGTCATCACTTTGGGATATGTTCAGGTTTTGGTTCCCCAACATTATAAAGTAGCAAAGCTACACCTGCAGTTGAAGGAAAGTAGGACACACTATGACACACTAGATTCTCACTTGGAGTAGTTTAAAATATAATCTAGACAAGTTGGACTTAGAGGCTAGCTTTTTCTTCTGGCTTATCTGTGCCTGTTCAGAGGTAGCTGGGTTGTCTTCTGCTTATCTAAAACAGGTTTATCTTTTTGTTTGTATTGTCTTTGTTTTGTTTTACTTTCAGATGATACTAGTAAATGCTTTTCTGCTTTTTTTCTGCCCCTAAAAATACAGACTATATGGTGCCATCCTTGATGTGGTAGCTCTGCAGAACTACCATAGACAAGCTCCACTAATTCTTGGTGTGCCAGATCCTGCAGACCTTACCTTGAGCCTGCTAAACTGGGACTGTCATCTGTTGGGTGATGCCATTGCACTCCATCCAGCCTGGGCAACAAGAGTGAAACTGTCTCAGAAAAAAAAAAAAAAGAAAGAAAAGAAATCTGGGCTTTTAGTGTATCCATCACCCAAATAATGTACAAGGACACCTTTTTCAGTCAGTGTTGCTAGGAAAATTGGATTGCCATAGTGCAGAAGAATGAAACTAGACCCCTGTCTCTCACTGTATACAGAAATCAACTCAAGATAGAAAAAAGACTCAAAGTGAGACCTGAAACTAGGGAAACCTGGGGAAAACTCTCATGGACATTGGTTTAGGCAAAGAATTCATGACTAAGACCTCAAAAGCACAAGCAACAAAACCGAAAATAGATGGGACTTAAACTGAAAAAGTTTCTGCACAGATACCTATATCATGCATATGGTTTTAATTTATCTGTAGTCTAGAGCCTAGATGAATCTCAGATTTTCATTCCAGCTGTCTGACTCTTTGTAAGGAAGCACGTGAATAGGATTTGGGCCTGGATTAGTAAAACGTTAATGTTTGGGCCCTAATCAGTAGATGTGGGTATAATTTGCAAAGACTAATAGGAATGAGTATGGCTAGTTCACTCAACAGTGGTAGTCTCCAAAATTAAACGTTGGCTGGGCACGGTGGCCCATGCCTGTAATCCCAACACTTTGCGAGGCCGAGGTGGGAAGATCACTTGAGCTCAAGAGTTGGAGACCAGCCTGGGCAGCATAGGGAGGACTCCTATTAAATTTTTTTTTAATAATTAGCTGAATGTGGTGGCACGTACCTCTAGTCTCATCTACTTGCAAGGCTGAGGCAGAAGGATTGCTTGAGCCCGGAGAATTGAGGCTGCAGTGAGCTGTGATCATACCACTGCACTCCAGCCTGGGTAACACAGAGTGAGACCCTTTCTCAAAAATAATAATTGAATGTTTACATGTAGTTCATCAGATGGCATGTGCTTACCAAAAAGCTAGTTACTCTCTATTTATTTATTTAGAGGCAGGGCGTTAATCTGTCACCGAGGCTGGAGTGCAGTGGCACGATCATTGCTCACTGCAGTCTTGAACTCCTGGGCTCAAGTGATCCTCCCATCTCAGCCCCCTGTATATCTAGGACCACAGGTCCACACCCATGCTTTCTTATAGAAACTTAGGTCTTGCTGTGTTGCTGAGTCTGGTCTCGAATTCGGCCCCCTAACATGCTGGGATTATGGGTGTGAGAGATTGCACCCACACCTAGTTACTTTCAGTCGTAAATAAAACACTTGCAAATGTTAATTCTGTTATTAATAGGTCATTGAGCTATCTCTGAATTCTTCTAGAATTTAGGGTGTTTAACTCTTTTCATACAGTGTTTTTTGTTTTTCTACTTGATGAAATCGGAGCCAAAGCATTTTTTAGAGTAACTTTCATCTTACAAACTCCTATTCTTTCTACTAGACCCAGTTCACAAGTGTAATTATTTTGCATAAATACCCTATCTTCCCTCTTAATTATTCACTTTCTCTTCTGTGTTCCCCTGCCCAGTCGGTCTGTCAAGACTTTTGGTTGTGAGTGACATGAACTTAGCTTAGGCAGAAACGATAATGTGTTTGTTTATATATTGGAAAAGGCTGGCATAGGCAAGTGTTGTTCTTCAGGCACAGCTGGATTGAGGACCTTAAACAATATCAATAGGAATTGTTCCCTTTGCTTCCTTCATGTCATGGCAGGTCCCAACTCTCCTTTTCAGCACCACTGTCATCCCTGTTTGGGGGACATGTCCAACTCTACTGGTCATTATCTTACATAGATGAAATATTCTTAACTAGTCAAACTGAGTCATGTATACTCTGCTCTACTGGAAAAGCGACTTTCTGTCTTCCATCAATCGTGGCAGAGGCGTTTCCAAGAGGAGGCTGGGCAGGCAAAAACAAGTGTCTAAACCCTACTGACTGAGGGCTGGCTATGTGTATTCTAGGCTGGAAGAAATGGACTGTTGAAGGGGAAGAACCATGTCTTACTCATCTCTCTATTCCTAGCACAGTTGAGTGGCTAAGTGCAAGTGCTGTGAAAATGATTGTCTAACAGATGAACAATATATGGGTTTGTTAAATTGGATATTTTCCCTTTTTATGTCATGAGCTGAAAGGTTTGGCTGAAGGGAGCTAGTTCTCCTTGGTATTGGAATAATGATGCTCATCTGATTTTTTGAGACAGAGTTTTACTCTTGTTGCCCACAGGCTGGAGTGCAATGGTGCGATTTCGGCTCACCACAACCTCCGCCTTTGGGGTTCAAGCAATTTTCCTGCCTCAGCCTCCCTAGTAGCTAGGATTACAGACATGCGCCACCACGCCCAGCTAATTTTGTATTTTTAGCAGAGACAGGGTTTCTCCATGTTGGTCAGGCTACTCTCCTGAGCTCAGGTGATCCGCCCGCCTCGGCCTCCCAAAATGCTGGGATTATAGGCGTGAGCCACCATGCCTGGCAAATTTTTTTTTTTAATGGCCATCTGATAAGGAGGCAAAAGAGAAAGGATTAGCTACCAAGAGGCAAATATGGGGAGGCCATACACCCATCCTTCCGCACGTCAAAACCCATCTCTGGGACAATTTTTGGCATTAGTGTTAAGGTTCCTTTATCCCTAAGAGTAATAATTATCTATATTTTAGTTTTTAGCTCTCTTTGCATTCAAAAGTGAGGAAAGGGCCCTGAATTTCAGGCAGAGACAATTTCTTATCTATTCTGTTCCCACCCCTCAGTTACTTAAGTATGGATCCCTTGTCCAGATTTGTAAAGGAGAATCAAATAGATAACTTTTTTTTTTTTTCTTTTTTTGGAGACAGAGTCTTGCTGTGTTGCCCAGGCTGGAGTGCAGTGGCTCAATCTCGGCTCACTGCAAGCTCCGCCTCCTGGGTTCACGCCATTCTCCTATCTCAGCCTCCCGAGTAGCTGGGACTACAGGTGCCCACCACCACGCCCAGCTAATTTTTTGTGTTTTTAGTAGAGACGGGGTTTCACCATGTTAGCCAGGATGGTCTTGATCTCCTGACCTCGTGATCCGCCTGCCTTGGCCTTCCGAAGTGCTGGGATTACAGGCGTGAGCCACCGCACCCAGCCTAGATAACATTAATGAACCCAGGAGCCAGCTATTGATTTGAACTTAGGTTTCTTAACAGCAAGCAGTAGACGCAAAGAAACATAGGGTCATTCTGTTCTTTTTCTTATCACCCCTAATGAGTGACTGGTAGAGTTTGGTTGAGACTTTTTTCCAAAGAATTGTTTGGCTTGTTCAAAAAGCTCACAAGAAAGGGTAACAGTGGCCCCCTTCTGGGATGGGGAGCTGCGTGGCTGGAGGGATAAGAGTGAGAAGGAAGCCTTCTTTGCTTATATTTCTGAATTGTGTGCTTGTTTTATCTACTGAGAAAAGTATTTAAAGCAAAAAAACACAGAAACATCTTTGCAAATGCTTTTGAAGGTGCCAGTGCATATGACTGTTATTTCAGCTGCAAATGGAGAAAATCTTAAGAGAAATGATCTCCATGAACAAATGCGTGGAGGGCACACTTTGTTCTGGAGAAAGGGAGATTATGGAATTTCCAAGGTTATTAGGAATGTCAGAAATATGCATATGAAGAGCATTATAATCTTTACACTGAAAGATGTAGAATGTTCTGACTTAACGTGAACATAGATTCCTGGCCAGGCATGGTGGCGCACACCTGTAATCCCAGCACTTTGGGAGGCCAAAGTCAGCAGATCGCTTGAGCTCAGGAGTTCAGGACCAGCTTGGGCAACATAGCAACACCCCATCTCTACAAAAAAAAAAAAAAAAATATATATATATATATATATATATAGCCAGGCGTCTAGGTAGTGTGCACCTGTAGTCCCAGCTGCCTGGTGGGGCTGAGGTGGGAAGATGACTTGTGCCCAGGAAGTTGAGGCTGAGGCTGCAGTGAGCTATGATTGCACCACTACACTCCAGCCTGGATGAAAAGTGGAACCCTGGCCAGGCGCAGTGGCTCATGCCTGTAATCCCAGCACTTTGGGAGGCTGAGATGGGTGGATCACGAGGTCAGGAGATCAAGACCATCCTGGCTAAACGGTGAAACCCCATCTCTACTAAAAATACAAAAAATTAGCCGGGCATGGTGGCGGCATCTGTAGTCCCAGCTACTTGGGAGGCTGAGGCAGAAGTATGTTGTGAACCTGGGAGGCGGAGCTTGCAGTGAGCCAAGATCGTGACACTGCACTCCAGCCTGGGTGACAGAGTGAGACTGTCTCAAAAAAGAAAAGTGGAACCCTGTTTCAAAAAAAAAAAAAAAATACAGATTCCTCCTAGTTGCCAAGCCTACAGCAAAATAACATTTTTTGATACAGCATTTGCCAGTAAGCAGTATCACTGCTTTATTTATAAGCCTTTTAAATTCAAAATAGATAAGTAAACCCAACACCAACTCTATGGCTGAAATACCGCTTTTTATAAATTACAAGTTTCTTACAACTAAGTTCCCTTATGGGCATACTCAAACTTTTTCAGAAAAAAATACCAACCAGGCAGTGAGATGCTTCATCTTAATGTCTTAAACCGACTTTTTAAGCTGTGAGTAGGCACTTAGGAGAATGGGTTTTTCTTTCCCCCAAGCTGCCGCTTCATTCTTTTTTATGTTTTCTATAGACTAATGACCCCAGTGGTGGTTGCATTTCCAAATCTTTATGTCTTTTTTTTTCTGAGATTGTTGAGCCACTCATCCAGGAGGCAGGGAAACCATTAATGGCTGGCTTCTGGACACATCTGTTATGAAGTGTGAAGCAGAGTTAACTCAGGAAGTTCCCAAAGAACTGAATTTTGGCCCGTAGAGAGTTTATGAAATGAACAAAGAAACAAGATGTCTCTTCCCAGTCTTAGGTATCTGTGGGCATTCATTTTAATACCTGGTTTCTTCAGAATTAGCCTGTGACACTTTTCTGTATTTCTGAAATATTTTTCTAGCATGTGCTTCTCTCTAAAAGACCTGGTTTGTAGTAGCTGTGTTTGTTTTTTGTTTGTCTGTTTTTGAGACGGAATCTCGCTCTGTCGCTAGGCTGGAGTGCAGTGGTGCGATCTTGGCTCGCTGCAACCTCTGCCTGCTGGGTTCAAGCGATTCTCCTGCCTCAGCCTTCCGAGTAGCTGGGATTACAAGCACGTGCCACTACGTCCAGCTAATTTTTTGTGTTTTTAGTAGAGTCGGGTTTCACCACGTTGGCCAGGCTGGTCTCGACCTCTTGACCTCGTGATCTGCCCTCCTCGGCCTCCCAAAGTGTTGGGATTACAGGCGTGAGCCACCATGCCCAGCGTGTAGTAACTGTTTTAAATTAAGCAAGTGATAAAGAATTTGCTGGTTTTAAGCCACCACAAAAGATGGTTTAAAACAATTTAGCAATAAAATTTGGACAAAAAATAATTGATTTGGTCTTAATTTATATCAGAAGTGACTTCTAAGTCTGTAGTTGGCTTCACAATATGCAGATTATTAGCATAGCAGAAAGGGCAGGGGACATCATAGTCATTGCTTCATAGTGAGCAGCAATTCTATCTTGAGTATGATAAGGCCCAGAAGGTTTTTTTGAAATACTTTTTATTTTGGGCCCCAATTAGACTTTGGTGCTTCATATAGAATATTTTGAGACTTCTAAGTTAGAGTAACATACCCAATTTCAAAATTTCTAGGGATTACTCTTTGATTTTGGTAGATTTCACTCTTTCTCGTTTTACTTTCCATTTTTTATAGTTAATGTTGATTTTGGATTAGAATAATAAATGAGGCAGCATTTTATTACATTTGGATTAGTTGACTTGCCATTTACAGATGATATTGGTATTAACAGAGTAACAGCCTTTATTAATTAGAAAACTGGATTTGCATATATTAAATTTTAATTCCTGGTGCTTTGCCTTTTGTTTTTGCTGTTTCGGGTTTTAGAACTACTTTATATCCTGCGAAATTGTGTTAGATTTGGATTATTAAATTGGTAAATTTTTACCATATTATGGGAAACATTTACGATCTCATTAGAAACCATACATATTCTCAACTGCCCAAGTTTTACTGATTTTATTTTCTCATTAAAGACAAACTTTTGTTTTAAGGAACTTGGGAAAGTTGATATGAATTTCTAATTTAATGTATTAGGTCATTAAAATGATTTTTGAGTTCCCTTACACACATACAGGCTTTTCATTTTTTCAAAAGGATCCTCCTTAAAGTCTGTAACAGTTAACATTTTTGAGTACCTTTGCCCAGGTATGTCGCAGGCAGGGGTGGAGTGGGGGCATGCGTTGGTCGAGTCACATATCATTACTGTATTTAGTTTGGGGAGTATACAGAAACTTAAGGTTTTTGGGTTTTGTTTGTTTTGTTTTTTTAAGAATACCGTAGCAGTAGGCAGGACAGTTCCAATTCAACAAAAACCTCTTTACCCTGGCACTCAAAACTGTAATGATGATGAACTGGTAAGCATTTTTCTGTTTTCAGATGTTCAACATCAAAATGAGAAAAGCACTAACACTTGATTTAGAAATAATTGATTGCTATTATTTCTCTAATTTTCAGCTTTAAGTTCATTACTGAACTGTTTTTTTTTTAAAGTTTTATCAGAATTATGCCAGATTAGACTCATAGTCAAAATGTCCTGTTAAAAACTGGGAAAATCAGAGAGTACTTATTTTGCCTGCCTACTTTAAGTATTCAAAATATAGTAGATATGTGCCCGGCTCAGTGGCTCACGCCTATAATCCCAGCACTTTGGGATGCCAAGGCGGGAGGATGGCTTGAGTCCAGGAGTTTGTGACCAGCCTTGGCAACATAGTGAGACCTAGTCTCTACAAAAAAATTTTAAAAATTCGTTGGGCATAGTGGCGCACTACTGGAGTCCCTTCCTCTTGGGAAGCTGAGGTGAGAGGATCACTTGAGCCCAGAAGGTTGAGGCTATGGTGAATCGTGAGTGCACTGCAGTCAATGAACCATGAGTGCACTGCACTCCAGCCTGCGCGACAGAGCAAGACTTTGTCTTAAAAAAAAAAGGAAGGAAGGATGGATGGATGAATACATCAAGCCATTTGCACATGAAAGCAGGTGTGTGTCTGTGTGTGTACACACTAGATGAGGATATCTACGCACCTTTTTTGTCAGATGGGTAGGGTTTATGATCCTGTCATCAGTGGAATTAGTAAATATTACAAGTTGTACGTGTTTTGACTTTGACTTAAATTTTTTTTTCCAATAGAAACTATGTTCCAACTTCCTGTCAACAATCTTGGCAGTTTAAGAAAAGCCCGGAAAACTGTGAAAAAAATACTTAGTGACATTGGGTTGGAATACTGTAAAGAACATATAGAAGTAAGTAGCATGTCATTTTTAAATTTTAACATGACTCAGCTTCTGATCCATTACTTTGTGTCAGTGGCCAAGATGGCTAAATCTTAGATGTGATTCTGAATTTCAGCCACAGCAGTAGCTTCATGAAAGCATTCTCAATAGCATAACTTGTGCCTTTCTGCCTAAAATGGGCTTTTTCATTTTTGCATCCTGAAGCAAAAGGCTACCATTGAGGACTTAAGCATGTCAGGCATTGAACTAGGTGCCGTAAAGTTGTCTATACATTTAATCCTTAGAACAACCATGGAGGCGGGAGGCAGTGTAGCAATTCTTATCTCCACTTCACAGATGAAGAACAAATAGGCCCAGCCTTGCAGCTGAGAAAGTGGCAGTGTCTGTGGGACTCAAAGCCTGTTCTCATTCTGATAACGCCTGAATGTTCTGGTTGACCTTCTTCTAATTGTTGAGGCATGCTTGTGTGGGTGCTTGTTGTCTCTTTCCTTAGGATTTGAGCATTTGTTGCCCCTTTTGACCCATCATAGACTATCACTTTCCCCCTTGTATAACAGTTTGGGCTTTATGAACTGTTTTTCAAGCTGTTTTATTCTATGAGCTTTATAACAGCTCTGTGGGATAGCCATGCAGTGGTCTCCTCCTTTTCAACATCTCACTGTTCCAGGTCTTATGGTTTGTTGGTCAAAGCCCCTGATTGAAAAGAAATGTTTGAAGCTGTTTCCCCCACTAACCTTTAAGTTCTAGCTGGCTAGGGAACATAGCTACCTTGTTTATCCATTTAGCCCCAGCACCTAGCACAGTGTTTTGCACATAATAGGTGATCAGTAAGTGTTTGAATGGAATTAGAAGTAAAAAAGCAAATTCATTCATACAACAAGTTTTCTTATTTTGAGTTCCACTAATAATACTTGAAGAGTATGTCACGGAAACTGAAGCTGCTCAAAAGTTGACTTCTCTAGTTATGTTGTTCCAAGTGTGGAAGTAACCCTTCTCCAACCCCAAAGTTCAGGTAGATCTGCCCGAATGAAACAGTCCATTCACTTTGCACTCTGTGGGGTCATCTTCATAGAAATAATTAATGCCAACATCACAGTACATTTTCTATCATGCATTTGATTTGTTCCTCCTATGATTATTTATGTGTAGACTTCATTTTCCACCTTGAACTGTGAACTTTTTAGGAACAAGTGGGATTTTACCCTAAGACTTTTAATCTTCCTAGTCTGGAGGGAAGTGGACCATTAAATTTTTACATGAGAGTATAAATTTAACATCATACTGCTTAACTTTCTTGAATGGCTTTCTTTCTGCCTTTTTGGGTTTGAAATTTGAGTTTTCTTCCTGATCTGATCTCCTGCCCCCTCCCCTCGAAAAAAATCTTTTTTTTTTTTTTTTTTTTTGCACAGAACCAGAAATCATATTTGCAGTGCTATAAGCAAACATTGCTATTTTAGACAACATTCCAGTACTGTAACTGACGAGTTAGAGTACAGTACTCTAATGAAAAGTGCTTTGATATTAGTGTGTGGCTGAATTTTTTACTTAATTAGAACTTCCAGCAATTTCCTTGGAAGCCTGGCTGACCATCAGGAAAGTGGTTGGTTGATATAAAATGTAGACTGCAACTTCCATATGCCTTTTTATATTTAAGAGTCTTATCACTCCTAGTTTAAGTCCTTGTTGACGTTGGTTTTCCTGTGCCTCTCCCCATCTTAGTTAGGAGGTGGGATTTACATGTAAGATTGGGTTAGCGTTTATACCACTATGTTTTTGTAAACTTATTTCACTGTTTTCTAGGATTTTAAACAATTTGAACCTAATGACTTTTATTTGAAAAACACTACATGGGAGGATGTAGGACTGTGGGACCCTTCACTTACGAAAAACCAGGTAAGTGGCACAGGAGACTTCCTCAGATGGCAGCATGCTTGGTATACTCCCTTTTCAGCTCTAGGCCTTTTATAGCAATGCAGTGATTGCGGGCAAGTGCCAAACATTGAAAGTGTCAAAATTGCATTTCATATTTTCCCGACCAGTGGGAAGACTAAGAAAAACTTTTTGTCCTTTTTTGTCCTTGGACTAAAACTTGAGGTGTAAGAAGAAACGAAATTTTGTTACTTAAAAGTTACAAAGCCTGCTGTATCCCACCATTTCCCCTAAAAGTGCTCTGGCTCTATTTTTCTGCATCTATGTTGCCATTCTTGTTTTTTCTGTACAGAAAAAGACAAGACCCTTCCTTACATTTAAGCTTTTCTTATTTCCCTATGTTGATGGCACCCAACTTCTATGGGAGGCCTGGGGAGGTGATTCTGTAGGATGTCAGTGACAGAGAGATAAAACTTCTTACAAATTGGCATTAAAAACAATATTAGCAGTGCCAGCAAGTATCAATAGATGATGATGATATCATATAGGTGATAATTCCTTCTGCATAGAGAGAGGTAATTGTCAATTTAATTTTTACCATTACCTATTTTAGGAGTGATTCTCATTCTGCATTAATGATCTGTTCATCTATTGCAACATACTTTTCAGGAAATTAGTACTCAGATATTTGACTTTTTTTTTTTTTTTTTTAAATACCCCAGGCAAAGGTACTAATCAGCAGTCTTAGAATGAGAATGCTTTCCAGTGGGACACGTCATTTATTTAATTCAGTTTTATCAGTCTGAAAGCCTCATAGCTGAATACTAAAGAAGTTGAGCTTTGAGGAGAAGCAGAGTATTTCATCTTGGTTCAAACCAGTATCTGAAACAAGTAGGTTTCTAGGGAGAAAAGATAATCTCTTGCCAAGCATGTCAGTTCGCCTGCCTTCATCAAAGGACTGACTGCATAAGTGTTAACAATCATAATTCTGAAAGTTGCTCTTTGATATCAGTATATTCTATAATGTATTATTGGCTTTTAAATACCACACCCTCCTCACAGTCTGTAGGACATTTTTATTTAACTTCTTGATTTGAATCAAAGCAGCTATTACTTCATTAGCTCTTTTGAAGTGTTCTTGGTTGAGAAGGAACAGCAAGGCTCATAGAAGAAAGCCAACTTTTCAAATCAGTTTTTCTTTTGATCAGCACTGAATCTGATACTACACTGTACTTTAATCAGAGGAAAAAATGGAGATTTGCTTTTCTTCTATGAAAATGTATCCATAATGAGGAAAGGAATAAAAGATAGAGCTTTATCTCTTGTAATTGTCTAATTGCACTAAAACATCCTGGGTCCTGAATTTTACCGCAGTCATTCACCACATAACGACATTTTGGTCAGTGATGGACTACATCTACAACAGTGGTCCCATAAGAATATAATTGAGCTGAAAAACTTGCTACCTGATGACATCATAGCGCAACATATGACTCATGTTTGTAGTGATGCTAATGTAAACACCCCTGTGCTGCCAGTCATATAGAAGTATAGCATATACAGTTATTTACAGCATGTAATACCATCATGCATTGCTTAATGATGGGATGCATTCTGAGAAATGCCTTGTTAGGTGATGTCATTGTTGAACAAACATCATAAAGGGTACTTACACAGACGTAGGTGGTATAGCCTCCTATACCCCTATGCTATATGGTATGGCCTATTGCTCCTAGGCTACAAACTTGTATGACATATTACTATAAGAGAATACTATATACTGAATATTATAAGAGTGATTAACACAGTGGTAAGCATTTGTGTTTCTAAACATAGTGAAGCATAGAAAAGGTACAGTAAAAATACAATATAAAAGAAAAATTGGTGAACCTATATTGGGCACTTGCGGGACTGGAAGTTGCTCTGAGTGGTGACTGCATATGAAGGGACATTATTGTACACCACTGTAGACTTTATAAACACACTTAGGCTACACAAAAAATAAAACTTTAAAATTTTTAACTTTTGAATCTTTTGTAAAAACACTTAGCTTAGAACACAAACACAGCAACCTGCTCGGGTCCCCTTCCACACTGCGGAAGCTTCGTCCTTTCACTCTTCATAATGAACCTTGCTACCGCTCAAAAAAAAAAAAAAAAAAAATTGTACAGCTGTATAAAAATATTTTGTCTTGATATACTTACAAGCTTTTTCCTAGTCTTAAACTTTTTTTTTTTTTTTTTAACTTTTTAAACTTAGACACAGACATAATTAGCCTAGGCCTACACAGGGTCAAGATCAATGGTATTACCATTGCCACCTTCACATCTTGTCCCACTGGAAGGTTTTCAGGAGCAGTAACACACATGGAGCCATCATTTCTTGTGATGGCAGTATTGTCTTCTAGATACTTCCTGAAGGACCTGGCTGAGGCTGTTTTAGAGTTAGCTTTTTTTTTTTTAATATAGAAGTGCTATACTCAAATAATGACTAAAAACCCTTTACCGGCCGGGCACAGGGCTCATGCCTATAATCCCAGCACTTTGGGAGGCGGAGGCGAGTGGATCGCCTGAGGTCAGGAGTTCGAGACCAGCCTGGCCAACATGGTGAAACCCCCTCTCTACTAAAAATACAAAAATTCGCCAAGTGTGGTGGCAGGTGCCTGTAATCCCAGCTACTCAGTGTTGGAAGGGGGAGCAGGGGAGGCAGGAGAATCGCTTGAACCCAGGAGGTGGAGGTTGCAGTGAGCCGAGATTGTGCCATCGCACTCCAGCCTGGGGGACAAAAGCAAGACTTCATCTCAGAAAAAAAAAAACTCATTACCAAAATCCTTGCATACTTAACTCCCACAGTTGTCCCTGTGGAACCTGCATATACCAAAAGCTAGCCCTCTGTATAAGAGGTTTGAGCATCCCAAGAATACTGTGTCTTTGATCTACATTTGTTTGGTAAAAATCCACATATAAGCAGTTCAAACCCATGTTGTTGAAGGGTCAACTATATAGTAAATACTAGGTGACAGAAGTTTTTCAGCCCCGTTATAATCTTGGGGGAACATAGTCGCATATGCAGTCTGTACTAGACAGAAACATCAGCACATGACTACTTGATAATGACAATTAAAAACTGTATTACCAGTTTATGTATTTACTATATATACTTTTTATTTTAGAGTGTACTCCTACTTTTTAAAACAGTTTTTCATGGTAACTGGTAGCAGCCTCATACAGCTTGTGTTCACTGTGTCTCTTGATTGTATCATTTTCTTGTGCATGCTTTAATCTCATGGTATTTTGTTCATCATGGCCCCTAAGCATACAAAATCCATAATGTTGCCAGTAAGGGGCCATGTTGAGTGATTGACCTGGAAACAGAGTTAGAAGTGATTAAGGACTACGAAGGTGGAGAATCAGTGATGGTTATTTCTTGCTAGTCAGGCATGTCCCATTTTACCATAGCTACGATCTTGAAGAACAAGAACAAAGTGACAGAAGCTGTTAAAGCATCTGCTTCATTGAAGGCAATGAGACTAACAAAAATTCAAGAAGGGCCTTTATCAGACACACAGAAGCTTCTGATGACCTGGATTGAAGAGCAGACACAGGTGCACACAGTGCTGTGTACCTCTCAGCACCATGATGATCACAAAGCAAAAAGTGTGTTTGCGGTGTTGAAAGAAAAGGCTGGACCTGGCTGTGATGTTGAATTTACTGCTAGTTCTGGGTGGTTTAAACAATTCAAGAATCGTTATTCATTACATAATGGGAAAGTGGTGAGTTTGTGAGTGCTGATGTAAAGGCAGCTGAAGAATTTTGGGAAACTCTAGATAAGCTGAGTCTGGAGGAAAATCACTTGCCAGAACAAATTTTCAATATGAATGAAACCTTTCTATTCTGGAAACAGATGCCTGAAAGGACTTTGATCCATGAGGAGACCAGAGCAATGCCAGGCTTCAAGGCTTTTAAGGACTGGATGACAGTCTTGCTTGGGGGCAATGTTGCAGGCCACAAATTGAAACCCTTTGTGATTTGGCACAGTGAGAACCCTAGGGGCTTCAAGCATATCAATACACACACACTTGGCCAGTGCACTGCAGGAGACATAAAAAGTCGTGGGTGACCCAGCTCCTCTTTCAAGATGCTGTCCTGAATAGATACGCTTGCAAAATGGAGAAGTAGTATTGAGAGAATAACATACCTTTCAAGCTTTTGCTTATTGTCGATGATAAGCAAATGCCTCCTTTAAGTGGTGTTTTTCATCCCAGTATCAAACACCACCTCTTTGATCCAACTGACAGAGTTACAGCAGCTTTTAAGTCATACTGTCTGAGAAAGGCCTTTGTCCTGTCGCAGCTGAGGGAGACACTGAGAAGATTCTGATATAATTCTAGAAGGATTACAATATCTGTGACTGCACTAAGAATCTTGCTTGGGCTTGGGTTGATGTCATCAGGGAGTGTATGAATGGCATCTGGAAGAATACACTCAAGAGGTTTGTCCATGACTTAAAAGGATTTGCATAAATCACGAAGTCTGTGGTTGAGACGACAAACAACTTTAACCTGGGTGTGGATGAGGACAACATAGAGGAGCTCCTAGAGGTGATTCCTGAGGAATTGACTGGTGAGCTATGGGAACTAGAACAAGAATGCATAGGTGAAGAGGAAGGAGAAAAGGAAACTGCAGGAAAAGCAAAAGAAGAACCCTCAAGAAAATTCACAGTGAAGGATTTAGCAGTGCAGACCTCAGCAAGCTCCTTAAGTTTGAAAGCACGTGGCCAGATGTGGTGGCTCACGCCGGTAATCCCAGCATTTTGGGAGGCCAAGGCGGGTGGATCATCTGAGGTCAGGAGTTCAAGACCAGCCTGGCCGACATGGTGAAATCCCATCTCTACTAAAAATACAAAAAAAATTAGCAGGGCGTGGTGGTGGGCATCTGTAATCCCAGCCACTGGGGAAGCTGAGGCAGGAGAATCGCTTGAACCCGGGAGGCGGAGGTTGCAGAGAGCCGAGATCATGCCATTGCACTCCAGCCTGGGCAACAAGAGCGAAAAAACTCCGTCTCAAACAACAACAAAAAAGTTTGAAAACATGGATCTCAATATCAAAAGGTTTTTATTAATAGAGAAGAATATTCATGGTTCGTTATCTGCGTATAATCAAATCTGTGATGAAGAAAAGGAAAGCACCATGGACTTATTTTAAGAAAAAAAATGTTTTTAAAGTTTTTCGGTGTTTTTTTTTTTTTTTTTTGAGACGGAGTCTTCCTCTTGTCGCCCAGGCTGGAGTGCAATGGCACGATCTCAGCTCACTGCAACCTCAGCCTCCTGAGTAGCTGGAATTAGAGGCGCCCGCCACCACATCCGGTTAATTTTTTGTATTTTTAGTAGAGATGAGGTTTCACCATGTTGGCCAGGCTGGTGTCGAACTCCTGCCCTTGTGATCCACCTGCCTCAGCCTCCCAAAGTGCTGGGAAAGTTTTTAAAAAAAAATTTTTTTTAAAGCTTATAGAATAGGCATATGAAGATAGAAAATATTTTTGTACAGCTGTACAATGTGTTTGTTTTTGGGGTTTTTGTTTTTGAGACAGAGTCTTGCTATGTTGCCCAGGCTAGAGTGCTGTGCTGTGATCTTGGCTCACTGCAACCTCTGCCTCCTGGGTTCAAGTGATTGTCCTGCCTCAGCCTCCCGAGTAGCTGGGATTACAGGTGCCTGCCACCATGCGCAGCCAATTTTTTTATTTTCAGTAAAGGTAGGGTTTCACCATGTTGGTCAGGCTGGTCTCAAGCTCTTGACCTCAGGTGATCCACCCTCCTGGGCCTCCCAAAGTGCTGGGATTACAGGCGTGAGCCACTGTGCCCAGCCAATCTGTTTGTGTTTTAAGCTAACTATTACTACAAAAGAGTCAAAAAGTTAAAAATTTAAAAGTGTATAAACCACAGCAAGCTGAGGTTATTATTGAAGAAAAAATATTTTTTAGGGCTGGGCACAGTGGCTTGCAATCCCAGCACTTTGGGAAGCCAAGGCAGGAGGATTGCTCGAGCCCAGGAGTTCAAGGCCAGCCTGGGCAACAGAGAGAGACCCTGTCTCTACAAAATTTACCCTAGTGTGGTGGCACACACCTATAGTCCCCAGGACTGAGGTGGAGGTGGGAGGATCACATGAGCCCAAGAGGTTGAGGCTGCAGTGAGCCGATTGTGCCACTGCACTCCAGCCTGAGCAACAGAGTGAGACTTTGTCTCAAAAAAAAAAAAAAAAAAAAAAATTTTTTTTTTTAGTAAAATTTGTGTAGCCTAAGTATTCGTAAAGTCTACTGTAGTGTACAGTAATGTCCCAGGCTTTCATATTGACTCACCCAGAGTAACTTCCAGTCCTGTAAGCTTTGTTCATGATATCATTTATCTTTTACATTGTATTTTTACTGTACCTTTTCTGTGCTCAGCTATGTTTAAACATACAAATATTTCAAATATTTACCATTGTGTTAATCATTGCCTATGGTATTCAGTACAGAAACATGCTGTACAGGTTTGTAGCCTAAGAGCAATAAGCTATGCCATGTAGCCTAGGCGTGTAGTAGGTTCTACCATCTAGGTCTGTATGAATACACTTGAGGATTTCACACCATGATACATTTTTCAGAATGCTGTATCCCTGTGGTTTAGCAACACACAACTGTATAGTAAACCTGAAGTCTTTAGCGACTTCCTTAATTTAGGTTATTCTTGTTATTTCTAGCTGCAAAATGTTTATCTTGAAGCCATTTGTCTTTGGTTTAGCTAAAATGTGACTTTTTTTCCCTAAACATTGAGAAAGAACTTAGCATTGACTTTTTAATTTACACTGACAAAAATATTTGGTTTAAGATAGCTTTTTTGAGTTTCTGTTTTATGAAGTTACTATACAAAAGGAAAAAATATACTAAAATCGTGCTTTTTTTTTTTTTTGAGACAGTTTTGCTGTTGTCACCCAGGCTGGAGTGCAATGGCGCGATCTTGGCTCATTGCAACCTCCACCTCCCAGCTTCAAGCGATTCTCCTGCCTCACCCTCCTGAAGTAGCTGGGATTACAGGCGCCCACCACCATGCCCAGCTTATTTTTTTGTATTTTTAGTTGAGATGGGGTTTCACCATGTTGGTCAGGCTGCTCTTAGGACTCCTGACCTTAGGTGATCCACCCACCTCGGCCTCCCAAAGTGCTGGGATTACAGGCGTAAGCCACGGCGCCCGGCCTAAAATCAATGCATTATTAAGAATGTCTTGTGGGGGATCTGGAATCTGTTAACTGCCTATCTGAAGTGGCATTCTAATTCTAGTTTTTGTGTTTGCTTTAGGACTATCGGACAAAACCTTTCTGCTGCAGCGCTTGTCCATTTTCCTCAAAATTCTTCTCTGCCTACAAAAGTCATTTCCGAAATGTCCATAGTGAAGACTTTGAAAATAGGATTCTCCTTAATTGCCCCTACTGTACCTTCAATGCAGACAAAAAGACTTTGGAAACACACATTAAAATATTTCATGCTCCGAACGCCAGCGCACCAAGTAGCAGCCTCAGCACTTTCAAAGATAAAAACAAAAATGATGGCCTTAAACCCAAGCAGGCTGACAGTGTAGAGCAAGCTGTTTATTACTGTAAGAAGTGCACTTACCGAGATCCTCTTTACGAAATAGTTAGGAAGCACATTTACAGGGAACATTTTCAGCATGTGGCAGCACCTTACATAGCAAAGGCAGGAGAAAAATCACTCAATGGGGCAGTTCCCTTAGGCTCAAATGCCCGAGAAGAGAGTAGTATTCACTGCAAGCGATGCCTTTTCATGCCAAAGTCCTATGAAGCTTTGGTACAGCATGTCATCGAAGACCATGAACGTATAGGCTATCAGGTCACTGCCATGATTGGGCACACAAATGTAGTGGTTCCCCGATCCAAACCCTTGATGCTAATTGCTCCCAAACCTCAAGACAAGAAGAGCATGGGACTCCCACCAAGAATCGGTTCCCTTGCTTCTGGAAATGTCCGGTCTTTACCATCACAGCAGATGGTGAATCGACTCTCAATACCAAAGCCTAACTTAAATTCTACAGGAGTCAACATGATGTCCAGTGTTCACCTGCAGCAGAACAACTATGGAGTCAAATCTGTAGGCCAGGGTTACAGTGTTGGTCAGTCCATGAGACTGGGTCTAGGTGGCAACGCACCAGTTTCCATTCCTCAACAATCTCAGTCTGTAAAGCAGTTACTTCCAAGTGGAAATGGAAGGTCTTATGGGCTTGGGTCAGAGCAGAGGTCCCAGGCACCAGCAAGATACTCCCTGCAGTCTGCTAATGCCTCTTCTCTCTCATCGGGCCAGTTAAAGTCTCCTTCCCTCTCCCAGTCACAGGCATCCAGAGTGTTAGGTCAGTCCAGTTCCAAACCTGCTGCAGCTGCCACAGGCCCTCCCCCAGGTAACACTTCCTCAACTCAAAAGTGGAAAATATGTACAATCTGTAATGAGCTTTTTCCTGAAAATGTCTATAGTGTGCACTTCGAAAAAGAACACAAAGCTGAGAAAGTCCCAGCAGTAGCCAACTACATCATGAAAATACACAATTTTACTAGCAAATGCCTCTACTGTAATCGCTATTTACCCACAGATACCCTGCTCAACCATATGTTAATTCATGGTCTGTCTTGTCCATATTGCCGTTCAACTTTCAATGATGTGGAAAAGATGGCCGCACACATGCGGATGGTTCACATTGATGAAGAGATGGGACCTAAAACAGATTCTACTTTGAGTTTTGATTTGACATTGCAGCAGGGTAGTCACACTAACATCCATCTCCTGGTAACTACATACAATCTGAGGGATGCCCCAGCTGAATCTGTTGCTTACCATGCCCAAAATAACCCTCCAGTTCCTCCAAAGCCACAGCCAAAAGTTCAGGAAAAGGCAGATATCCCTGTTAAAAGTTCACCTCAAGCTGCAGTGCCCTATAAAAAAGATGTTGGGAAAACCCTTTGTCCTCTTTGCTTTTCAATCCTAAAAGGACCCATATCTGATGCACTTGCACATCACTTACGAGAGAGGCACCAAGTTATTCAGACGGTTCATCCAGTTGAGAAAAAGCTTACCTACAAATGTATCCATTGCCTTGGTGTGTATACCAGCAACATGACCGCCTCGACTATCACTCTGCATCTAGTTCACTGCAGGGGTGTTGGAAAGACCCAAAATGGCCAGGATAAGACAAATGCACCCTCTCGGCTTAATCAGTCTCCAAGTCTGGCACCTGTGAAGCGCACTTACGAGCAAATGGAATTTCCCTTACTGAAAAAACGAAAGTTAGATGATGATAGTGATTCACCCAGCTTCTTTGAAGAGAAGCCTGAAGAGCCTGTTGTTTTAGCTTTAGACCCCAAGGGTCATGAAGATGATTCCTATGAAGCCAGGAAAAGCTTTCTAACAAAGTATTTTAACAAACAGCCCTATCCCACCAGGAGAGAAATTGAGAAGCTAGCAGCCAGTTTATGGTTATGGAAGAGTGACATCGCTTCCCATTTTAGTAACAAAAGGAAGAAGTGTGTCCGTGATTGTGAAAAGTACAAGCCTGGCGTGTTGCTGGGGTTTAACATGAAAGAATTAAATAAAGTCAAGCATGAGATGGATTTTGATGCTGAGTGGCTATTTGAAAATCATGATGAGAAGGATTCCAGAGTCAATGCTAGTAAGACTGCTGACAAAAAGCTCAACCTTGGGAAGGAAGATGACAGTTCCTCAGACAGTTTTGAAAATTTGGAAGAAGAATCCAATGAAAGTGGTAGCCCCTTTGACCCTGTTTTTGAAGTTGAACCTAAAATCTCTAACGATAACCCAGAGGAACATGTACTGAAGGTAATTCCTGAGGATGCTTTAGAATCTGAGGAGAAGCTAGACCAAAAAGAGGATGGTTCAAAATACGAAACTATTCATTTGACTGAGGAACCAACCAAACTAATGCACAATGCTTCTGATAGTGAGGTTGACCAAGACGATGTTGTTGAGTGGAAGGACGGTGCTTCTCCATCTGAGAGTGGGCCTGGATCCCAACAAGTGTCAGACTTTGAGGACAATACCTGCGAAATGAAACCAGGAACCTGGTCTGACGAGTCTTCCCAAAGCGAAGATGCAAGGAGCAGTAAGCCAGCTGCCAAAAAAAAGGCTACCATGCAAGGTGACAGAGAGCAGTTGAAATGGAAGAATAGTTCCTATGGAAAAGTTGAAGGGTTTTGGTCTAAGGACCAGTCACAGTGGAAGAATGCATCTGAGAATGATGAGCGCTTATCTAACCCCCAGATTGAGTGGCAGAATAGCACAATTGACAGTGAGGATGGGGAACAGTTTGACAACATGACTGATGGAGTAGCTGAGCCCATGCATGGCAGCTTAGCTGGAGTTAAACTGAGCAGCCAACAGGCCTAAGTGCCAGGTTCCCTGGCATTGGTGACATGCTGCAGCATGGAATTCTGATCTCCATTCAGTGTGACTGCAAAGCTTGTCTTCTCACTGGTACTGCCTTGTGAGTACTGGTTGGACTGTGGGGCATGGGGCCGCTGCAGTTCCAGTTTCTAAGTCTGTGACACGACAGGCTGATCTTGCTTCAGAACCTTCTCTGACAGACACGGTAACTAAATGTGAAAAACCAATAAGCTGGTGACTCATGAATACACACGAGGAAAAGCAGAGGTTTATTTTATCTGCCTTTTCAACATTTCTTTCCCTCTGTGAAGTGATTGGTCATGTCTTCGAGAAGCGTTAAACTAATTCACATGGTAGTGTAGGGCCAACATACAAGCTACCAGTCTAATGTGTATAGTAGACTTTGGGAAAAGCGATTTTTTTCATGTATTCATTCTGAATAGCTGAAATGTATATTTGTACAGTCTTTTAGACCTATTCAGGTGATGCTCATGATCCTGTTACTGTGTGCCCATCATAGATTTCTTTTTTTAGTGTTGCCCTTGCTGTGTAATAAACGCTCTATCTAGTTTACCTAGCAAAAGCTCAAAACTGCGCTAGTATGGACTTTTTGGACAGACTTAGTTTTTGCACATAACCTTGTACAATCTTGCAACAGAGGCCAGCCACGTAAGATATATATCTGGACTCTCTTGTATTATAGGATTTTTCTTCTTCTGAATATCCTTGACATTACAGCTGTCAAAAACAAAAACTGGTATTTCAGATCTGTTTTCTGAAATCTTTTAAGCTAAAATCACATGCAAGAATTGACTTTGCAGCTACTAATTTTGACACCTTTTAGATCTGTATAAAAGTGTGTTGTGTTGAAGCAGCAAACCAATGAGTGCTGCATTTTGGATATTTAGTTTTATCTTTAGTTCAACACCATCATGGTGCATTCATTTATACCATCTAATATATGACACACTGTTGTAGTATGTATAATTTTGTGATCTTTATTTCCCTTTGTATTCATTTTAAGCATCTAAATAAATTGCTGTATTGTGCTTAATGTAAATATTTGCTTTATTACACATGACAGTCCTGTGTGTCCATTATATCTTTTGCCATTTAATGCCATAACTCTTTCATCAGAGATGGCAGCCACAGTCACAGAGGAAACTTGTGGAAAACCCAAGATCTGTCATCTGCAAATAGAATGCTTTCTCTTGAGGCACCTGGTACAAAATCTGTTTTTCTTTTTTCTTTTTTTTTTTTTTTTAACTGAAAAATAACCACCCTTGAGTTTTTCAGTTCACCTTTTGTTAAGGAGCAGAGCCTGCATATATATGTAAATGTCTCAATGATATATAAAAAAAAAGATGTAAACATGGATTGGCATTAATTTGCAAGCAGAATCTTAATAGCCTGATGGGTTCTTTGTTTGTTTTTTTCTTCCAGATGAAGTTAAGCGTTCGTTTTCACCTTACAATGGGAACAACTGTAGTGCAGGCAGCTCTGCCTCTATTGCCACTCTTGGCCCTCTTGCTATTAAGGGAAAGGCTTTGAAGAGCACACATTTACAGGGCTGTAAAGATGGAAGGAGCTGGTATTTTTACCATGGGTAGATTCCCAAGAGAACTTGTACTAAAAAGCAGAAAGTTACAAGGAAGCAGAATTAGGCCAACATTTCCAGCAATTAAAACAATGATGGGAAGCTCCAATCCATGAGGAGGCTGGTCAGTCACCTCAAGAATACTGGCCTAAAGAAGTCTGAAGTGGCTGATGTCCATAACCTGTGAGTCCGTTTCCAAAAGACTCTTGTTAATGCTGTTAGCAGAGAGTAGAGATGTGACCGGCCTCTCCCTAAGATGTTACGCTTCTCAACAACAGTACAGGAAGAAGTGCAAGAATAGACTAGAACCTTTAAGGAATTTGGGGCTGGAATGGAGCGATGTTACATCTGTTGTTACACAGGTAGATTATAAATTCTACATGCACCAGCCAAAACTTAGGACAGGATGTCCCCAAATTAAGATGCTACAGATTACCAAATCAGAAATAACCAGCTGGATTTAGGCCAGCTCACATTTATTTGGAAATCACCCTCCCTGATTAACAGGCTTCTGAGTTGTACATGGAGGACTAATGAGACTTGTACAAGACACCATGGGGCTTAGGGTCCAGGTCCCAGTTGGATATCGGAACAGAGACAGATAAGTGTGTTTCCTCATTAAGGTGGTGGGAGTGTGCCTTTTGGCATTCAGAAAAGGGTTTAGCCACTCTGAGCTGGAAATAAAGATTCCCAACTGGAAATGTTGCAGAATCCCTACAAGTGTCTCAATAAAAGCCATTTTAAAAGAACATTGGATATTGTTGCTACTGTTTGCTTTTCGAATAATCTGGAGATCGTTGGCTGTGGCAACGTGCTGCCACCTAATTAGAGAATGCCTGTAAATGTAGGCTGAACAATTCTAACATGAGAAAACCTAAGTATCCTACAGAGGTTTGGTGTGTTTCGTTTTGTTTTGTTTTTGTGGGGGTCGGGGGGTGGGGAGGTGTGTTTTTGGCCCTGCAGGTTTTCTTGTGGGAATGAGTTCCAGTCAGACAAGCTAGGACTGTGGTTTCTCTCCCTGTTCATCACATAGGGCATTTTCTCATCCTATCTTTGGTTCCTTGTCTGTATAGGGAGAGAAGAATCTTTATCAAACAGCTTCATTCCCTCTTGAAATTCAAGCAGAAAGGGTATCTATGCCTCATACCGCTCTAGAGTTGTATGTCAGTTTGATCCCAATGCCTGCCCCTTTGTAACGACATCCATTTCTGGCATGAACAAAATGAGTGCCAAATTTGAAAACTGGGATGTGTTAAAGACGGGAGTTTCCCATCTGAGATGCTTCACACTAGAAACAAACCTGCTTATTGCCAAATAAGTACTGCCATACAGAAGTGTAGTTCCTTTACTACTTAGACCTCAGACTACTATCCCTGAGTCCTGGAGATGAGGCTCAAGAATTATCACTAGGTGGTTTGTTTTTTGTTTTTGAGATGGAGTCTTGCTCTGCTGCCCAGGCTGGAGTGCAGTGGCACCATCTCAGCTCACTGCAACCTCCGCCTCCTGGGTTCAAGCGATTCTCCTGCCTCAGCTTCCCAAGTAGCTGGGACTACAGGCACGTGCCACCATGCCTGGATAATTTTTTTTTGTATTTTTAGTAGAGACAGTTTCACCATGTTAGCCAGAATGGTCTCCATCTCCTGACCTTGTGATCCGCCTGCCTCAGCCTTTCAAAGTGCTGGGATTACAGGCGTGAACCACCACGCCCATCCATCTCTACGTGGTTCTATGCCACTAACATTTGAGAACCATTTAGCTTGATGGAAATTTTCTTTCCCTGATGAAATTAAATAGAACATGTTGAACACACGGATTTTGCAGAGTATCAGGCAGTGTTTTTTTTTTTTCTGCCTGTTGTGACCCTTACTTCCAGCTCCCCTGCTGAGCAATAATTAGGTGCCAGTTGAGGCATGTTTCACCAAAATGTCATGGAGGAACATCTCAAAAGCTTCCAGAAGACTAGAAATGAAGAGGCTGCTCCCACCATTAGGAAATGGCATTCCAACATACCAATTATCAGTGGGTCACCATGAGGTAATCTAGAAGAAAAACATCTTAGCTGATACAAACTTGACAGGCAGGTTTGAAAATAAAACGCATTTCTCCCAGCTGCTGGAAAGTTGGCTTGAAAAGTTGACCAAAGGAAGGTCCCCGTTTGCTAATTGTTTGCATTCTGCTTCCCACCAACTTGTACCACTTTAGTAACGGACTACTCGCTGTAACTTGAACGTAGTGGAGCTACAGTATAAGTGGGGTTGTGTTTTAAAGTCAGCACGTGAGAGTTGCATATAGTCAAAATCACCCCCTGAAAATTCTTGTCATTATTTCAAAGTGTTCCAACCAAGAGAAGGGGACGTGGGAAGGAAGGTCCCTAGTCATTTCCAGGACAAATCTTGCACACCATTTAATGAGTTTGGCTGCATGTGTGTGTTTTCAGCATACAGCATCAACGCATCTGTGATGCAAAGCCCTTCCCCATCCAGGACACCATCTAGCCTTAAGGTGTAAGACCATTTAAACCTGAACTGGTTTTTGCAATTAAAAATCATTTTGGCCGGGCGCAGTGGCTCACACCTGTAATCCCAGAACTTCGGGAGGCTGAGGCGGGTGGATCACCTGAGGTCAGGAGTTTGAGACCAGCCTGGCCAACATGGTGAAACCCTGTCTCTACTAAAAATACAAAAATTAGCCGGGCGTGGTGGTGGGCGCCTGTAATCCCAGCTACTCAGGAGGCTAAGCCGGGAGAATCACTTGAACCCAGGAGGCAGAGGTTGCAGTGAGCCAAGATCATGCCATTGCACTCCAGCCTGGGTGACGAGAGTGAAACTCCATCTTAAAAAAAAAGAAAAAATCCTTATTTATGTACCTTTAATAATGTCTTATAAGTGAAGCACAATGGATACTCTAATAAGCAGAGCAGGCACCTTTTAGGAACCATAAAGCAGAAGTAAAAGGGCTTTTCCAATATACTTGATGTGAGTGCTGTACTGGCTGCCATCCTAGACTGCAGCGGGATGTGACAGCTGTGTACATGAAGTAGCCATCTGCAAGTCTAGGAATCAAAAGTAGAGATCCCGCCTTGGAGAGACGGAGGAAGAGGCATGACTTAGCCATTGCCACTCTGTCTGCCAGCAAAGCTGGATCAGCATCCCCTGGGGAAGCTCAACTAGAACCCTCTCCCCCAAGGACAGGACTCTGGACAAGGGGCTCTGCTACACCCTGCAAGGACAATGTTGTTCCTAAAAACACCTGCATCTCAGGCATCGTGAATACACAGCTACCCAACGAGTATTTTCAGAACAGATGTGTAGTTCCTTGGACTAATTGTAGAGCACTGGAATCCAAGGTATTTCCTCAAAACAGTCCAACCCCAGTCCTCCGCACTCTCCTCCAAAAACCCCCAAACCTTGTATTGGGAGTAGGAACTCCAGGTTTCAGGTGCTGACATGAAGGTGCAGAGAAGCTAACTTGTCCTGACAGCTGGCAAAGGGGAAGCTGCTGACTAGGACATGGGTTATCTGAGTCCACAGCCACCGGTATTTCCGGCCACACCATGCACCTGGGCCTAGGATAGAGACTGGCCTCGGAAGAAAGGTGGCTGCTGCTATGAATGAAAAGATGTGTGAGCCCCACTCTCACAGTGTTCAGTCCCTGGCTCAGCGTTCCCCAAACTGACTCACACTCCACCACCATTGTCAGTTGTGCCACATCTGCCTCACAACTGCTTTATGTTCTTAGTATGTCTCAACTCCCGCCACCACTTTTTTGGGGGGACAGGGTCTCCTTTGTCACACAGGCTGGAGTGCAGTGGCATGATTACAGCTCTGCAGCCTCAACCTGCTGGGCTCAGGCAATCCTCCCACCTCAGCCTCCCAACTACTGGGATTACAGGTGTGAGCCACCATGCCTCACCCTCACTCCCCCTTTTAAAGGAAAACGATGTCACCCAAAAGCAAAATCAGCATAATTTGCCACAAATTCAAATGACCATAAAAGTGACTATAAAGTAAATACAAGACAAACATTAGATTTTTGCTACCTGTTGTCGCATGCTGAGGCTGCAAGCCTGAGACTTGCGCTATTAAAAAGGAAAATCAGGCCGGGTGTGGTAGCTCATGCCTGTAATGCCAGCACTTTGGGAGGCTGAGGCAGGTGGCTCACCTGAGGTCAGGAGTTCGAGACTAGCCTGACCAACATGGAGAAACCCCGTCTCTACTAAAAACACACACAAAAAATTAGCTGGGCATGGTGGCACATGTCTGTAATCTCAGCTGCTCAGGAGGCTGAGGCAGGAGAATCGCTTGAACCCGGGGGGCAGAGGTTGTGGTGAGCCGAGATCGCGTCATTGCACTCTAGTCTGGGCAACAAGAGCGAAATTCCGTCTCAAGGAAAATCAGAGCAGTGTCCCAGGTCTATGAGCACCAAAATGAGCCTGAGCCCAGACCCGCCTTATCTCAGGATGACTCTGCTACCTCTAGCACGCCAGATAGTGCTGACCTAGGGGCTGACAGACGGGCTTCAAGCCCAGCCTGGGCTCTGGCTCCAAGAGCTTCTCAGGGAACTCTGCTTCCTTTAGCAGTGACTACTCACTTTGCTTTACCCAATCTCAGACCCTTTTATATTAATTACGACTCTCACTGGCAGGTAACGGGAAATCCAGCTCAGACTGTGCTTAATAAAGGTGACAAGGGGGCAACTGGCTGTGTCTGGGGAGGGCAAGCTGCTCAGGGACATCAGCAAGGATTCAGGTTTTCTGTCTCCACCCTGCCACCCACAGGGACACTTCATCCTAGGCAGGCACCCCAGTATTCATAGGGTGCCTTCCACTTACCTAACCTGAGAGGTTTCCCCATCATTCAGTATTGAGAAAGAATCCTGAATTCTGAGCCAACTGGACCATTCCAGAACATCCGGCTAAGCTGATGGGCTTAGTCCAAAGCTACCTGGTCACTGAGCTAGCATTACCCTGGTTGGCTTAGACTAGTCAGGACCCAGCTCTGAAGCTCAGGTGAAAGCAATTCAACCCAAAACTGGAAACCAATTCAAACCCAATTCCATGCTACACTCAGAAGGCGCAGAGGGATGCTGAGGACCGAGCACTTCAAAGGAAGCCTTGTGCCGTATGAAAACCAGATAAAAGGTGCAGTTGTTCCAACTCAGAAGACGAAGCAAATCCTGAAAAAATCTCTTGACTGGTATTCTTTGGAAGCAGTGATTCCCAGCCCTGGCTACATACTGAAATCACCTGGGGAGGTTTAAAGACAGGTGATGCTAAGTTTCCCCCTCCCCTGCTTGGAGATTCTGATGTAATTGGTTTGAGGTGTGGCCCAGCTGATTCCCAGACAGAACTGATGGTTTAAAGGGATGCGCAGTGAACGTGGGCTACAAGCTCGAGCCTTCCCCTGAATAGCATGTCTGCTCCAGGCAGTTTCCTTTGAGACCACTTATTCTTTTTTCCCCGCCACTCAACAAACACCTGCCAGCAGCCTAAGAAGAACCTGTACACTCAGAGATGCAACCTGTGTGTAGAAAACCATTTCAAGAGTGTAGACTTGCCCCAACATCTCCTCGATTCATCCTGGCAACAAGGAGACCATGACCTAAGCTGGAATCCTTACCTTCTGGGTAGAGTCCCCACTGCAGCAGCACCAGGCTTGGGGATGCCAACAGAAGACTCACTCCTCCAGGTCTCCTCCCTTTCATTCACCTCGGCCTGGCTCCTCCAGGTGAAACTCTGCCCATTACATCTACAACGGAGCATCTCCATGGAAGGCCCAGTGAGAAACCCCTCCTGGTTGAAGAGGCTGGCCTCGGGTGCTCAGGCTTCACCGGTTTGGCTTTTAAGGGGAAACATATGTTCATTCTGACCAAATATAATGCATGTGTCCCCTGCAGTCCTCCCCTTAACTGCTTCTCCAAACCCAGCATCATGAGCAGTCCTTAAAGCACACTCTGCCAGAAGGCCCAGCAAAGACTGCAGAGGCCAGCCTCAGACCTGTTGCCCTCCACGCCCTCCTACTGCTGCAAGCCTGAAATGCATCAAGCTGATGATCACCTGTAAGAATTTCCAGGCTTTTGAGCCCATAGCGAGCCCAGGGAACTGAGAGAGGAGATTCTGTGACAGCTGCTTGAAATTAGAGCTACTTGGAACTCCTTCCAAAGATGTTTGCACTCTTGACCATAATGCAAAGTGGGATTTAGTGGGATTTTGCTTTAAGATGGAGAGGAAGGTTCCTGGAAACCTGTAGCTGCCTGGGTCAACTAAACATCTCCAGGGAGTTGGTAAACCCTGTAAGCAGACATTGTGGGGTACCTGTCTAGCCTCTAACCTTCCCAAGAACTCCCCTTTTTACCTCAAGAAGGAGAGTTTTTATCATAAGTAGGTGTTGGATTTCGTCAAATGCTTATTTTCTGCATCTATTGAGATGATCATGTGGTTTTTGTCCTTTATTAATATGGTGTGGTACACTGATTTTCAGATGTTAAACCAACCTTGCATTCCTGGAAGAAATCCTGCTTGGTTATGGCATATAATCCTTTTTTATATGTTGCTGGATTCTGTTTCCTGATATTTTCTTGATTTTGCATTTGTATTCATGTGGAATATTGGTGTAGCTTTCTTACAATGTCTGACCTGGTATCAGTCACCTCCCAAAGGAGAGCCCTGGACAGCACACACTTCTCTAGTGGGACCCCATGCCTCATCCTCAGGGAGTTTGGAATTGGGGTACAGAGGTGCTAGCTAGACTGCCAATTGCTTGAACTGCAGTGACCATCCAGTTGCCATCCTCCACCACATTAAGCTGAGACTGAGATGCATTTCTTCACACACTCCACATCCTTGGAATAAATTTCCCATTGTCTGAGTCTCTGGTTCTACGGATCTCAAATGCAAATGCCCACAGGGCCTAGGCAGGTGAAATAAATTAGTGAAATAATTTGAGTATAAGAAGAGCCTGGAGACCAGGACCCCCTAAAGCAACTTGACTTTATGTAGCTCATTGTTTAAAATTAGAATATCTGGCACTAAAAACAGTGGGCTCACATTCTTAAGGCAACAAGCAAATGAACAGGAAATTCAGTTCTTTATATGCATTCTCCTAATTTTTAATTGGTGGCAACTGATTTTAACCATTTTTTGAATAGGCAAACACCAAAATATCAAAACTTTTAAAGAATAGTGAAAAGGATACCTCTCACCCCAGATATTCACCATTCTCAAATTTGTGTTTATCCTTCCAGAGAATAGTAATGCCTTTTTCACATAGATAATAGCATACCACATACATTTTTCTGCATTTGGCTTTCATATCTTGGCGATGTTTCCACACCAATTCATAAAGAACTCAACCCATTTTTACAACATTATAGTATTCCATCGTATGGTTGGGCTATAAAGGAATAAAACCCAGATCAATAAACATTTGGGTTCTTTCTAATCTTTTGCTATCTCGCTGTGCAGTGACTAACCTTGTACATTTATCTTTTCTTTCTTGTGTGTGTAAGCCGGATTCCTAGGGGTGGAATTACTGGGTCCAAGGACATCTCCCCCCACAACCCCCCTTTTTTTTTAAGAGATGGGGTTTTGCTTTGTCATCCAGGCTGGAGTGCAGTGGCATGATCACGGCTTACTGCAGCCTCAACCTCCTGGGCACAAGCAATCCTCCTGCCTCAGCCTACTGAGTAGCTAGGACCATTTCTAATTTTGTTAGGTATGCCAATTGCCCCCCTAGAGAATGGTGTCCCACCATCAATGTACAAGAATATGTTTCTTCAAAATATCACCAAAAAGACCAGGCGCAGTGGCTCATGCCTGTAATCCCAGCACTTTAGAAGGCTGAGGCAGGTGGATCACTTGAGGCCAGGAGTTTGAGACCAGCCTGGCCAACATGGCAGAACCCCATCTTTACTAAAAACACAAAAATTAGCTGGGCATGGTAGTGTGCACCTGTAATCCCAGCTACTTGGGTGCCTGAAGTGGGAGGATCATTTGAGCCCAGGAGACAGGGGTTGCAGTGAGCTGAGATCACACCACTGCACTCCAGCCTGGGCAACAGAGCAGAGTCTGTCTCAAAAAAAAAAAAAAAAAATTCAATAGTGTCATCAAAAATTTTAATCCTTGCCAGCCTGAAATGTGAAAAATCTCAGGGTATTTTTCCATACTTATTGGTATACATTAAGATTGAGTATCTTTTCATGTTTTGCATTTTCTGTGAAACTCCTGTTGATAGCCTTTGCCTGTTTTGCTACTGTCTCCCTTTTTTGTAGGTGACATTTATTAGGGAGATTATCCCTTTGTAGCATGAGATGCAAATATATTTTCCCAATTTGTCATCTATCTTTTGAATTTGCTTAGGATTTTGTTGTTTTGGGATTTTTTGGTTGAGTTTTCTGTTGGTTTTGCCATGCAGAAGTTTAAAAATTATATATATATATACCGATTATATATATTATATATATATAATCAAATTGACCTATTTTATGGCTTCTCGATTTTGTAAACTTCTCCAATGTTTTTAACCTATTTCTTCAATAGGTTCGTTTTATTTTACTTTTTAAGACAGGGTAACACTTTGTCACCCAGGCTGGAGTGCAGTGCACAATCTCAGCTCACTGCAGCCTCCACTTCCCTGGCTCGAGCAATCTTCCCACCTCCCACCAAGTAGCTGGGTCTATAGGCAAGCACCACCATGCCTGGCTAATTTTTGTATTTTTTACAGAGAAGGGGTTTTGCTGTTGTCCATGCTGATCTTGAACTCCTGAGCTCAAGCGATCCACCCACCTTGGCCTCCCAAAGTGATAGGATTCAGATGTGAGCCACTGCACCCGGCCAATAGATTCATTTTATACATTAAACTCCTAATTGATTTGCAACTTTGGAATTGTTCCAGGTGTGCTGAGTGAGGTATGGAGCTCTATTTTTTCCAGAAGTTTACCCAATTGTCACAACATGAAAACATCTTAAAACAATTCAGGGCAAACACACATTTCTGCCAATCAGATACAACCCCATGGGCTGCTATCTTGAAACCTCTTGCTTTGGTGAGCACGAAGTTCACATCCGCTGGGAAAGTGGGAAAGGGGGTTGACCGAAGAGCCTTGCTCTTGGGAAAAAAATCGGCAGTGACCTTTCTACTGGTGTCCCTGTCCAACATCGGCCACAAAAGAAAAAGACTGGCAGGCCTCGGTGGCTCACGACTGTAATCCCAATAGTTTGGATGGCCAAGGTAGGAGGATCGCTTGAGGCCAGGAGGTTGAGACTAGCCTGGACAACATAGCAAAACCCCATCTCTGTTTAAAAAAGAAAAAAGAAAAAGATCAGATCACCCTTTCCTAGGCTGCAGTTACCCTTACCAAAGGGTTAGAGGCCATCAATAGTCAGCAATTGAGGACATCATTGACTGGACAATGGAAACGTCAGGCACTTTGCTTTAATGAGGACGCACACGAAGTCACCTGGCACAAGGACAGTGGAGCCGCTCAGAGGACTGAGGTTGGGGGTTGGTGGCAAGGCGCAGTGTCCTGGCCTTCCTTCTCCCCAGGTGTTTCCAAGTGTCCCTTAAAGCTCATTGTTTGGAGTGCAAATCCCAGGAACTCTGAAATAGCTACTTCCAGTTCACCTGTCACCTTTTCCCCATAGATTTCCCTGTGCAACCTCACCCCTCCTAACGGGACAGGGAAACCCAGAGAGGGCAGCCTCCACTCTCCCATGACTTCTAACTCTGACATGTAAGGTCAGTCCCTGAGTCACTCGCTGTTCAGGCCCTCGGATGCCGCTGGTCAACTGAGAAACGCAGGACAATCAACCCTTTCCCCATCACAGCCCGGGCCCTGCAACAGCAGCCTCCCATTACCGAGAGCCCCTTACCAGTGTGCCCAGCATGGACACAGCTCACCTCGTGTCACCCTCACCACAACCCATCAGGCCAGAGCCATCCTCATGTCTTACTGCAGTGGCGGCTGGACTCAGAGAGAGCAAGTGAAAAGCCCAGCTCACACAGCTAAGAGGCGTGGGAGTGGACAGTGCCGCCAGGCAGGCTAACCTCAGGGCCATGCTCCTAGCGCGGGGCCTGTGGGTCTCTGCTTTAGGACACTCAACATTGCTGTGGCTTAATCACATGGGATTTCCTTCCAACTCTCCCTGGCCCCTATTTCAGGCGCTGGGAGGAGAAAGAAGCCTGGGAGTGCCCAACACTCAGCAGATACTCACCCTTCTGGAAATGAGTGTCCTCAACTGCTTGCCTAAAAAATTAACATTAGCTTTCTCCTTTTTCTTCTTTTTTGAGATGGGGTCTCGCTCTGTTGCCCAGGCTGGAGTGCAGCGGCACGATCTTGGCTGGCTGCAACCTCCACCTCCCAGATTCAAGGGATTCTCCTGCCTCAGCCTCCCAAGTAGGTGGGATTACAGGGGTGCGCCAGAGCACCTGGCTAATTTTTGTATTTTTAGTAGAGATGAGGTTTCACTATGTTGGCCAGGCTGGTCTCGAATTGCTGACCTCAAGTGATCTGCCCACCTTGGCCTCCCAAAGTGCTGGGATTACAGGCATGAGCCACCGTGCCCAGCCAACTTTCCATCCAGTGCGTGCTCTTCCTGAGCACACTGGGGCATGCAGAATGTCCAAGCTCCCTTCGATAAAAAAGGTCCCAGCCAATACAACACAGCCATGAAAATGATCTACACCGACACAGCAACAGTGACACCTCCCAAGGTAACATCAAGCCAGTGAGGCCAGAGACAAGAGATGACACACCGTAGGTACACATCCTGTGCGTCCTCTCTTTATACAGAGCACAGAAACAAGAAACTCCAGTCCATATGGTTAGATGTCAGTATGCTGTCAGCCTGGGGTGGGGGTGGGCATGGACATGGACCAGAAGGGGGCATGAGGGGGCTGCTCAGTGCTGATAATGTTGGTTGCTCAGTCTGGTGAGGCTTAAATAGATACATTCAGTTTGTGAAAAATTTAGTGAACCACTTAGGCACCCCTTTCTGTAATGTAAATTATACTTCAATAAAAGTTTGTGCCAACACTACATTTTGGGAGGCCGAAACAAGAGGGTCCCCCGAGCCCAGAAGTTCAAGACCAGCCTGAACAACATAGGGAGACCCTGTCTCTACAAAAAATAAAACAAATTTGAAAAGTTGCCAGGCATGGTGGTGCACGTTTGTGGTCCCAGCTACTTGGGAGGCTGAGGCAGGATGATCACTTGAGCCCAGGAGTTTGAGGTTTCAGGGAGCCATGATCACACCACTGCACTCCAGGCTGGGTGACAGGTGTCTCATTTAAAGAAAAAAAAAATTGTAAAAGTTACCTCAATAAAAAAATGCTGGCCGGGCATGGTGGCTCACACCTGTAATCCCAGCACCTTGGGAGGCCAAAGTAGGATGATCACCTGAGGTCAGGAGTTCGAGACCAGCCTGGCCAACACAACGAAACCCCATCTCTACTAAAAATACAAAAATTAGCCGGGTGTGGTGGTGTGCTCCTGTAATCCCAGCTCCCTGGGAGGCTGAGGCAGGAAAATAGCTTGAACTCGGGAGGCGGAGGTTGCAGTGAGCCAAGATTGCGCCACTGCACTACAGCCTGGGTGACAGAGTGAGACTCCATCTCAAAAAAAAAAAAGAAGAAAAGAAAAATGCTGACTTTTCCAGAAACAAGGGGTCTACCTATATCTTTGAATTCCAAAAATTGTCCTAAACTATTTCCTTGCTTTTCTGTTTTTAATTTTTAAAAACATTTTTAGCCAAGATCTCGCTCGGTTACCCAGGCTAGAGTGCAGTGGCATAATCATGGCTCACTGCAGCCTCAACCTCCCAGGCTCAAGCAATCCTCCCACCTCAGCCTCCCAAGTAGCTGGGATCACAGATGTGCACCAGCGCGCCCAGCTAATTTTTGTATTTTTGGTAGAGATATGGTCTCACTATGTTGCCCAGGCTGGTCTCAAACTCCTGGGCTTAAGCGATCTGCCCACCTCGGCCTCCCAAAGTGCTGGGATCACAGGCATGAGCCGCTGCACCTGGCCTCTACTCTATCTTGCCAGGTTCATTATTTTAGGCTTCCTTGAAAAACTTTTTTGGGGTGTGGGGGACAGGGTCTTGCTCTGTTGTACATGCTAGGGTGCAGTAGAACAATCACGGCTCACTGCAGTCCTGAACCCCTTGTGCATAAGCCACCCTCCTGCCTCAGCCTCCCAAGGTGCTGGGATTACAGGCATGAGTCACCTTGCCCAGGCAGATTATCTTGAAATTCTAATGCAGGTCTACAGTTCAGTCCTGTATGTGCATAGGGGAATTATCTGTGTGTTCTTGGCTCTTCGAGGAATTCCAGAAATACCCACTGCAGGTTGAAGCCACGGTGAGAAATCCGGAGTGTTAGGACAATAGCAGGAAACTCATCTGCATGGGAAGAAATGCGGGTAAACAAGCCTTTGAAGACCCTGGGGGTCCTAATGACCTCTGCATTCTTGCTGGGAATCCAAAGGCCGGGACTCTCCCCTCCCTCAGCTGGAGCCTCATCAACAGATGCCCAGGATCAGGCCCTGGCAGGTGAGGCACAGGAGGAACCTTCTAGAAAATGCTGCACAGGTGAAAAGGAAACTACCACTCCCCATCATTCTCACACCAGACCAGGGCTGAGCTCTTGACACCTTTATTGGAAGGATCCTCAAGACTGTGGGCACCGAGGTCTGGAGGCAACAGAACCAACATCCACCCACCACAGTGGCAGAGCGCACCCCGTGCAAAAACCCATCACAGAGAGAAGGACCATGGAGCCCCTGCAAAGCCATCATGGAGAGAAGGAAAGTCCCCACTGTCCATCAGTCCCGGCCAGGCCTGCCTGGCCCTTCAACCCCTGTAGAACCCCAGGCAGGCCGACGTGGGAGGCATCACCACACATGGGTTCCAACTGCTTCTCCAAACCCTGTGGCCTCACATGAGGCGGGGAGGAAATTTGAAAATGGCAGCAGGCTGGGCACGGAGGCTCCTGCCCGTAATCCTGCCACTTTGGAAGGCCAAGGCGGGTGGATCACTTGAGCCCAGGAGTTTGAGATCAGTCTGGACAACATAGTGAGACCCCATCTCAACATTTTTAAAAATATTTTTAAAATATAAAATAAACAGCAATACAAAGAAAAAACCCTCAAGCTGCAGCATGTACACAATGTCACTTTCCAGCGTTCCTGATGGGAAGACCACAAAGCTCACAAAGGCCGAGGGCAGGTGCGGGGGTGGTGCTGTGCCTCCCCGGCGTCCACAGGAAAATAGTCCTCCGTCCTATACAGTGTGGGCAGCTCGTACGTCACGGGCACCGGTGCAGGTGACTTCTGGAATGATAAGAAATGGTGCTCTATCAGCGATTTGGATCCACTTGTTCCATGACCCAGGAATTCCTGGTCTACAAGTTCATCCTGCAGGACTCACACATATGACCAAAGACGCTGAGCTCCTCTGACAGCACTGCCTGTGACAGCCAAAGCTGGCCACCCAAAGGGACCAAGGCATCCATGGCAGGCCCTCTCCACAACGGAATACTCTGTAGGTATCAAGAAGAGCCGGGCAGCCCAGGCGCAGTGGCTCATGACTGTAATCCCAGCACTTTGGGAGGCCAAGGCAGGCGGATCACTTGAGGTCGGGAGTTTGAGGCCAGCCTGGCCAACACAGTCAAAGCCCGTCTCTACTAAAAATACAGAAATTAGCTGGGCATGGTAGTGTGCACCTGTAATCCCAGCTACTTGGGAGGCGGAGGCAGGAGAATCACTTGAACCCAGGAGGCAGAGGGTGCAGTGAGCCGGGATTATGCCACTGCACTCCACCTGGAAAACAGTGAGACAATGTCTCAGGGAAAAAAAAAAAGCCAGGCAGATCAATACGTTCTGGCAGAGAAGGACTAAGAAGCAAGGTGAGAAGGGTAGACATGTGACAAAGCGACCTATACCGACACGTGACAGCTCTGCAGGGCCATCCCAGAGCCTGGGTACAGTGGCTGTGGTTGGTGGCATGACTGATTTTTTTCTTTTGAGATGGAGTCTCGCTCTGTCACCCAGCCTGGAGTACAGTGGTGCCATCTTGGCTCACTGCAACATTCACCTCCTGGGTTCAAGCGATTCTCCTGCCTCAGTCTCCCGAGTTAGCCGGGATTATAGGTGTGCGCCACCACGCCTGGCTAATTTTTTTTGTTTGTTTGTTTGTTTTTAGTAGAGATGAGGTTTCGCCATGTTGGTCAGGCTAGTCTCAAATTCCTGGCCTCCAGTGACTCGCCCACCTCGGCCTCCCAAAGTGCTAGGATGACAGGCGTGAGCCACCGCGCCCGGCCAGGACTGATTTTTTTTCCACTGTGTACCCATCTGTGCTGCCTGGAGTTCCTGCCATATGCATGTGCTACTCTTTCAAAAAACAAAACCATTTTAAGAAGTGCTTCCTCGTTTCTGGTGAGGATTTTTGTGGAGGGAGGCGGAGAAGGGGAGATTTCTGGCTGGTGGGCTCCTGCAGGCTGCTGAGCATCTCCAGGAAAAACCAGGTCACCAAGAACCACCTGGAATGATGGCTGTCAAACTTGGCCATGCGCTGGAACCTCCTGGGAGTTTTATGAAATACTGATGCCCGGGGCCCACGCCAGGGAGTCGGATGTCACTAGTCGGGGGCGTGGCCTGGGTGTGGGACATTTCACAGCTCCCAGGTGATTCTCATGCAGAGTCCAGGCTGCAAGGACCATGGCCTGCACCAGAGGAAGGAGAAGGCTCCTGGGCTGCTGCTCCTGGTTGGAGCCAGTGGAGATGTGCAAGGATGCAGGGTCAAGGCGGACAGAGGGAGGGGACCTTCTCACCACCCCCAACGCTGTCCCCCAACTCCCTGCACTGTCTCATCTCCTGGCCACCCCTGCCCACTCTGGCTGAGACCCAGTTCTGGCTACAGCTGAAAGCTGGGTGTCAGTACAGGGATGTGGGCTCCAGACTGTGGCCAATGACAGCTCCCCCACTGCCAGACACCTCTGCAGGCCACTCCCCATGCTGCCTGCTCCCCTTCCCTCCCCTCCCCCTGCACTTGACACCATCACCCCAGTGCAGAGGGGGAGATCAAGACTCAGGAGGTGCTCTGCCCCAAGTCACACATCCTCCAAGCATCTGTCCACCAGCCACCAACTCACAGTGCACCAGGCCAGCCCTGTCCTGTGCACTGAGGACACAGCTGTGAACAAGACAACCATCCCAGCCTTCATGGGGCATGGCACTTAGTGGGGACACAAATGAACCAGGAGAAACAATGCCACCCTATGATGCGGGCTAATGGCAGGACAGGCACAAAGGCCTGGGGAACCCAGATAGGGCCTCAGCTCATCCTAGAGGGTTGGGGGAGTTTCCGGGGGCTGAGCTGTCTAGGACCTTCACAGCCTCAGCAGCAACTGGCCAGGAGTCAGGAGAACGGGGGTATGGAGGTACCAAGAGCCGGTGTTCCAGGCCGAGGGAACAGCCTGTGCTGAGTGGGTGGAGTGTGGGGGCTGCAGGGATCAGCATGTAGACAGGGAGGAAGCCAGACAAAGGGCTGGGGTCCACTTGGGATCTTGCAAGCCAAGCTATGACCTTGATCCCATGAGCACTGGGGGCCTTTGCAGCTCATAAGCGGCAGGCTGTATGATGAGGTCTGCGCTTCAGGAAGAGCAGGAGAGAGAATACACTCTAGGGGCGACAGTGGAGACAGCAGGAGGCTGTTTCATCTGTCCCCCAAAAGTGAGAGTGGCCAGGTAATCACACCTGGGCTCCAGGGCCTTGACTTACCACCACACCACACTGAGCCTGTTGTAGAAGGGAACCATCAAAGGATCTTAAATAAGGTAAAACATGCGCTGACATCTAGGGACCTCATACCAGCCTGCGTCACCACCTCCACATCTGGAAAACCAGGACAAGTGACGCACCTGGCCAAGGGTGAACCTCACACATGGCGAATGGAACGTTCTGCCCAGCCAATCCTCAGTCAGCCACTCTTGGCTCAGCCTGCTCAGGGGATGACTCAGGAGACGAGGTCTATTCCCACCTGCCCCTCTTCTCCTAGCATGTTCCCCAGCTGCCCCTGCCTCTGTGGGTCAGTGGACACACGTCCCCCTGATGGCACTGCAATCAGAACACAAACAGGAGCTGGGCCACAAGATACATCTCCAGCCAGAGGGCTGTGGCTGGTGGGTAACCCACAGGTGTGGAATTTCACCTTCTTTCTTTTTAATGATGGCCTGAGAACTGGCTGTCATAGTATCTAGAAAATGCAACATTCAAGTGAATCATGGGAGTTCAAAGCCCGCCCCTCTCATCCTGACACATGACTAGGGGCCAAAGAGTGTTCTGTGATCTGAAAAGACATGGCCCTTCTTCTCCTGGTCCTGAGGACCCAGGCAAGGGTCAGGGTGAGCAGGCCAGGCCAGAACCAGTGTCTGGCCCAGCCAGGCGGCCTCTCCTAGGCCAGCTGGGCCTCATCCCAACCCCCTGTTCCTTTTTGAAATGGTTCTATGAAGAGGGATGGAGTTTCTGTCTCCTCCCTCAAGGAGATGGATTCTAAAAATGGAGGAAAAATCAATATCATTATGAAGAAGCCAAGGAGAGGGAGTGGTGAGAGGCCGCTGGCAGCTCTAGATGTGATCGTGTCTTTAGGCCTGGAGAGAACTAATGCAAGAAACTCCCAACAATCGCATCCTTCCTGGTCACAGAGGGGAAAGGTCGTCCCTGCATTCGGACAAGGGGGTCGCAGGGAGACAAGCTCTGTCGGTGTCTGGCCAAACGTCACAATGGATTATTGAACAGCTGCTTCCTGCGCACTCAGAAAGGAAGTCAATCACTAGGAGCCCCCAGGGGCTCCCCGGAGAACAAGCGTGCTTTCCTTTTTCAGGAGGGCCACTGGCCTGGAGGACCAGACAAAAGGCTGCAGAGGCTAGTGCCGCTCCACATCCACTCAGGCCCAAGCCTGACACCTTGGATGACACACTGGAGACACGTGGGTGAGCAACCCACAGCTCTTTGGAGAACTGGGCTGAAGTCAGTCAGGCAGGGGCAGAGGGGCATGAGCCAGGAAGCTCAGGTGTTTCCTCTTCAGACCAAAACACAGTCTTGGAGAGTGGTGGGCATGGGTGGGCGCTGTTTCAGCCTGTCTGTCCACTTCCCCTTGGGGTGATAGCATCTTGATTTTTTTCTTTTTTCTTTTTTTTTTGAGATGGAGTCTCGCTCTGTCGCCCAGGCTAGAGTGCAGTGGCGCGATCTCGGCTCACTGCAAGCTCTGCCTCCTGGGTTCACGCCATTCTCCCGCATCAGCCTCCAGAGTAGCTGGGACTACAGGCACCCGCCACCACACCTGGCTAATTTTTTTGTATTTTCAGTAGAGATGGGGTTTCACTGTGTTAGCCAGGATGGTCTCGATTTCCTGACCTCGTGATCCACCCACCTCAGCCTCTCAAAGTGCTGGGATTACAGGAGTGAGCCACCATGCCAGGCCCCTCTATTTATTTATTTTATTTATTTATTTTTTTGAGACAAAGTCTCGCTCTGTTGCCCAGGCTGGAATGCAATGGTGCAATGGTGCAATCTTGGCTCATTGAAGCCTCCGCCTTCCAGGTTCAAGCAAGTCTCCTGCCTCAGCCTCCCAAGTAGCTGGGATTACTAAAGGCACCTGCCACCACACCCGGCTAATTTTTTTGTATTTTTGTAGAGATGGGGTTTCAGCATGTTGGCCAGGCTGGTCTTGAACTCCTGACCTCAAGTGATCTGTCCGCCTTGGCCTCCCAAAGTGTTGGGATTACAGGCATGAGCCACCACACCTGGCTGCATCTTGATTTTTCTAAGGGATCCCCTTGTGCCCAACTCCCCATCCGAGCAGCTCCCCACCTCCTCCACAGCTCAGGCTGGGGCCAAGAGCAGGCCTAGCCCATGTGAGCAGCTCACCCTCCACCCACAGAGGTAAGTCCAGGAGTAAACATGTGACAGGGCCACTGCGATTCTTGCTACTGGGACAGGGATGCTCTCCCCAGAGGCTCCTGGGAGTTCAGGCGATAGGCCACTCCTGCCACCCCGCCAGGGGCCCGCCTGAGAATTAACCCTGCACAGAGGGATGCAGAGTTAGAAGACGCAGCAAGACAGAGTCCTGCCAATACCACTTTGAGCAAGTGAACCCTATTTTGCTGAAGGCTGGAGTTACCCTGGGGCTTTTCCTGTTCGTGAGCCTCAAAATTATCTTCTTTCTTTAAGCCACACTGACCAGGGTTGCTTGTAACTAAGAGTCCTGCCTGAAATAAATAATAACCCCCCAAGGGAGGCAGCAAGTGCTCTGAAACCAGCCGCCTGAATCAGCAGGTAAGGGCTGGTGTGTGAGGCTGAAAACAACCAGATGCCCGCAGGGCTGTCAGGCTGCAGACGCCCCGGTGGGTGGACAAGACCACGCCCCAGAGGGCAGACCCCCTCACCGGTACACCCGCATGCCACGGAAACCACTTTCACACCCATTCTCTCTTGGATTCTCATGGCAGCCTGCAAGGGAGGAGTTGCTATGTCTCAGAGGTCCCAGGAGGGAGGGAGCACTGGAGCTGGGGTCCACTGGGGCCTGTCCAGCCCCAAGACCAGCCCTTGCCCATCACCCTCTAGGGCTCCTTGAGGACGGAGCAGCAAACTCAAACTCTAGGGTTTTCACCCTTGAAAATCTCAGAGAAGACTTCAGAGCTCTCCACTTCCCACCCCTCACCCTCCAGCTGGGAATGAGTCCCCACTGGGGTCCAGGAGGTGCGTCCAACCCTTTAGAATCTGGCTCCCCACCCCCACTCCCAGGCCGCAGGCAGGAATGTTCTCTGCTCTGGGATAGGATAGGTCAAGACACAGAAACCTGACACGGCTGTGAGCTCCTCCGCAGCCTACCCCCAGCCCAAGGCCCGCCTCTGCCACACGGAGTGCTGGGGCGCAGGGCCTGGCTGCTTTCAGAGTCTCCCCACACCCCCGCAGCTCCCTGCATCCACCCTGCACACCTGAGTTCCCAGACCTGCAGGGCACAGGCCAAATGCATGTGTGCTGGGTCGGCTTCGTGATTTTGTAAAACTGGAATTAACTGCAAACATGTAAAAATCAGATTTCCCGTGAAAAGCAGACTGCCGGTTTCTCTTGGAAAATCAGACCATTAGGCAGCTCCGGGCCCACAGTCCCTCATGGCTGAAGGTGGCTGAGCTGAGGAGCCCCAGCCCGAGATCCCCACGGTTCCTGTGACCTGCTGCGTCTGGCTGAAGCCTCAGAGTTGGCCCCGGGCAATCCGCAACACCCAGCAGCTCCGTTTCTCACAAAGACCCCAAATGGCTGTCACAGCACGTGACAGGGTGAAGCCTCAGGCCCCGGCTGGGTTCACAGCCTCTCTTCTGAAGCCCCCCAATCAGAACAAGCTCTGCTCTAAAGCCAAGCCCACCACCTCAGGGCCTCCATTTGCCCTGTGCTGCCCTGTTTCTACAAACCCTCCGCAGTCCCTCGCCAGTCTTGGCCCACCCACGTCTCCCTCTTGGGAAGCCCTAATCGCACATCCCTGACCCTACACGGTTTTCAGGTCAGGGTCAGCAAATGTTTTCTGTAAAGAGCTAGACAGTAAATATTTTAGGCTTTGCAAACCACACAGTCTCTGTCACAACCATTCAATTCTGCCCAGGTAGTATAAATGCAGCCATAGACAATATGTAAACAGAAGGCATGGCTGTGTGCCAATAAAACTTTATTTACAAAAGCAATGGCAGGCTGGGTGTGATGGCTCATGCCTGTAATCCCAGCACTTTGGGAAGCTGAGGCAGGTGGATCAACTGAGGTCAGGAGTTTGAGACCAGCCTGGCCAACATGGTGAAATCCCATCTCTACTAAAAATACAAAAATTAGCTGGGTGTGGTGGCAGGTGCCTGTAATCCCAGCTACTCGGGGAGGTTGAGGCAGGAGAATCACTTATACCAGGAGGCAGAGGTTGCAGTGAGCTGAGATCACGCCACTGCACTCCAGCCTGGGCAACAGAGCAAGGCTCCATCTCAAAAAAAAAAAAAAAAAAAAAAAAAAAGCAGTGGCAGGCCAGATTTGATCCCTTAGTTTGCCTCTGCATTCAATCTGTCCTCCCAAATAGAACAGGAACAACAAACCCTTCCCTATATCTCCCTTCCAAGTGAGCACTGAATAGTAGGTCATCAGACATGGCTACCCAGTTGCAGGGCCAGGCCCACCTCGGTGACTGTCCTCGGGCCTGACTTTTATGTGGTTGGCTGTTCTTGGGTGACCACTGCAGCCCCAGCCAGTCCTGGCTCGCCCAGAACAGGCAAGAGGCACAGGTCAACAGGGCTGCTGGGCCCAGCATCCTCCACCCCAAAAGGAGGGGCGGACACACTGTACCCCTACTCGCAGGCTGGGATCCGAGGTTGTCCAGGGTCTGCCCCAGCCACCCACAGCCCCACCAGAGCCTGGGCCAGCCCCTGGGAGCCTGAAGCCTCAGGCCGGCCAAGTGGAGGAACTCAGGTGCCTGCTGCCAGAGGCCCACCTCCATCCCCCAGGGCACTGGGCACCCCCAGTGCCAGGGAGCTTGAGAGAGGCCCATCCTACTGTGAAAATAACCATGCCTACTACACACCAGGTGACACTACTTCTAACCTCACAGCACTCTTTAAGGCAGGGTTTCTTATCCTCCTCAGCCTCACTTTCTTCCTCTACAAAATGGGGATAACGCCGTCAGCTTCACTGAGTCCTGCCTGGAGCACGGCTGTGAGGCTGGAGGTGCTGCAGCTACCTTGAGACCAGGAAGACAAAATCCACATGCTACGGATGGCAGAACAGCAGCCAGGAGAAGCCTGGGTCCCTCACTACTTCCTTGAGACGCCCTGTCAGCTCAACCAGCCACCTTAGTACTTCTTGTCACAAGTAGGAAAAACACCAACCTATTTGCTCAAAGCACCAGGTGCAGCCTGATGTACACATCCTCTTGTTCTCATGATCCCTCTGTTAATAGTGAGTCACCCAAGTCACACAGAGAGGAAATGCGCTGAGCTAGGACTCAAGCCCAGGTTGTTTAGATAATGAAATGAAAGGATCAGGCTGAGCATGGCAGCCTGTAATCCTAGCCTTTGGGAGGCCAAGGTGGGAGGATCGCTTGAGTCTAAGAGTTCAAGACCAGCCTAGGCAATAGAGCGAGACCCCCACCTCTATAAAAACAAAAACATTAGCTGGTCATTGTGGCACACACCTGTAGTCCCAGCTACTCAGGAGGCCAAGGTGAGAGGATTGCTTGAGCCCTGGAGGTCGAGGCTGCAATGAGCCATGATTGTGCCACTGCACTATTGGCTGGGCAATAGAGCAAGACCTGACTCAAAAAAAGAAAGAAAGAAAGGATCACCCAAGAAGTGACAACTGCTAGATGCAAAAGCAAGCAGACAAGGAGAAGATGCAAATCTCAAAATCGTTCCAAAACAATTCCAAATTGTTTGTCTGCATATGCCCCTCCTCTCTTGAGTACAGCTGCACTTAGTGACCTGCTTCCAAAGAGCAGGGTATGGAAAGTGGGGAAAGAAACTGCACAGTGGAGAAACCTGGCAAACGTCACTTCAGCCAGGTGACCCACGTCCAGCAGCATCTGTGCTGAGCCATGTTGAGTATCCTTGCTATGATGTGAAGAGCGCCTTACCTCTGCGGTCTTCCTCCCCCAAACCCACAGCCCTGCCCTAAGCATGAGAACAACATCAGATAGGCCCTAATTAAAGGGTATTGTTCAAAATACCTACCAGATATTCTTAAAACTGTCAAGGTCATCAAAAACAAGGAAAGTCTGAGGCTGGGTGTGGTGGCTCATGCCTGTAATCCCATCACTTTGTGTGGGTGTTTTTTTGTTTTTGAGATGGAGTCTCTCTCTGTCATCCAGGCTGGGGTGCGGTGGTGTGATCTTGGCTTGCTGCAACCTCTGCCTCCTGGGTTCAAACGAGTCTCATGCCTCAGTTTCCCCAGTAGCTGGGATTACACGTGTGAGCCACCACACTGGCTAATTTTTGTATTTTTAGTAGAGACAGGGTTTCACCATGTTGGCCAGGCATATCTCGAACTCCTGACCTCAAGTGATCTGCCCAAAGTGGGCCTCCCGAAGTGCTGGGGTTACAGGAGTGAGCCACCATGCCTGGCCAATCCCAGCACCTTGGGAGGCCAAGGCAGGAGGATCCCTTGAGCACAGGGTTTCAAGACCAGCCTGGGCAACACAGGGAGACCCCATCTCTACAGACAAAACCCAAAAAACAAAAAAATTAGCTGCGCGTGGTGGCATGCACCTGTAGTCCTAGGTACTTGAGAGGCTGAGGTGGGAGGATCGCTTGAGCTCTGGAGGTCAAGGCTGCAGTGAGCCATGATCTTGCCACTGCACTCCAGCCTGGGCAACAGAACGAGACCCTCTCTCAAACACAACAACGACAACAAAAACCCAAGACCAAAAACACCAAACCAAACCAAAACAAAACAGGAAAGTCTGAGAAACTGTCATAGGCCAGAGGAGGCTGGGGAGACATGATGACTGAATGTAGTATGGGATCCTGGAACAGAACAAGACTTTAGGGAAACAGAAGCAACTGTGGACTTGAGTTCATAATGTGTCAGTGTTGGTTCCTTAGCTGTGACAATGCACACAGTAACATGTTAACAACAGAAGAAGCTGGCCGAGGGGTACAAAGAGAGTCTCTGTACTATCATAGCAACTTTGCTCTAATTCTATAATTTTTTTTAAAGCCAACAGAAGAAACAGATCAGTCTCACTCCATAAACCAAGCCCCAGCCTCTCTTAATTCAACCTCAGTGACCAAGAACGGAGCATTTACAGAGTGCCCAGCCCGCGATGGGACCTGAAGGGTCACAGAGCATTCATCCTCACAGCGGCTGAGAGAGGCAGGGATCCTCCATCTCACTTTGCAAAAGGGGAAACTGAGGCTCAGCGAGTCACTTGGCCATAACCACTCAGGTGGGAATTGGCAGAGGTGGGGTTTGACCCCAGGCCTGCCCAGCTCCAGCATCCGCACTGTCTCAGCACACAGGCATCCCCGGAGCCGTGTGGGGCTGGGGGTGAGCTCTCAGTCAGGAACCAGGATGTCCCTTCAGCATCTGCCCTCCAACCTCAGGACCCTCAGGGGTTACCTGATCTGGCCCACTCAGAGAGCACAAACGGGACACCTTTGGTCAGCATCCGGCTTGCAGACAAATTTAAAAATGAGTTCGTTGCCAACAGTGAAGAACTGGGATGTTCAAATAAACACTGAGTGCCTATTTCACTAGAAAAACCGAGCTATCTGGCCACCGCGGGCCCACATTCCCGCAGGGTGCAGTGAGCTGCCCCATCAGCCAGGACACGCGCTGTCTGGTTTGCCACTGTCCCTGCCCGGCCTGCAGGACCTGTGGAGCCCTATGGACATCCAAGCTGGCAGTGGCTCCGGGCTCACACCACCAGGCCCAGGCTCCGTGAGGCTGAAGACGATGCCGGTGGAGAGGCCTCTTCTTACCCTGAGCCCTACAGGTAAGGGACTGCTGACCTGGGGCCCCCACCACGGCCAGTGGCTGCTGTCCCTCCCCTACTGTCTCCTCCAGTGCTTACGAGAGCCGTGAGTGAGGACCTGTGGTGATGCCCACTGCACAGGTGAGAAAGCAGGCTTGGAGAGAACAGGGCTAGGCCACGTGCCCAGGGTCCCAGCTGGTCAAAGGCTGAGGAGAGACTCAACTGGGCTCTTCTGAGCTCTTGGTGGCAGCCCCCACTACCGCCCGCCCCCAGGGCCTGTCCCCTAGGTCCTGGGTCACAAGTAGGAAAGGAGCCTGCTATGTCCTGGCCCTGGGCTTTCTGTACCTCAGCCTGTCCTGCCTGCAATGTTTGTGTCTGCTGCAGGGCCCTGAGTCTTCCAGAACACTCTGACAGCTGTGAGCAGAACCCCTCCCATTTCTCTGTAGGCAGCCCCTGCATGTCCAATCCTGCCCTCGGGGTTGGGCTGGACAGCCTTACAGAGCTTGTGTGGGCACTGGCCCCTTCCCATCTGAATCCTCCTGCCCATTCCAGCCCAGCCCTGACCTCAGCCTCTGCCGGCTCAGTGACCACAGTAGCTGGTGGACATGGGAGGCTGCCTAGGCCCTAGTGACAGAAGTACAGGGCTTGGGGCTGCTAGAGCTGGCAGCCGGTGCGCAGGGTGAGCCAGCAGCAGGGACAAGCTGGTGCAATCTTGTTAAGGTGATGCTGACCCTAGGGGGCAGCTCTGGAAGGTTCCTGGATTCCCACAGATTCTGCTTTTAGCTGGAGGAAAAGCGTTAACATGGAAACCAGAAGAGGAGTGGCCCCAGAAGTCTTGCCAGCTGCTGGCTACTAAATCCAAGCTCACACACAGGGACAGCAGGTCGGGGGAGTCGGTGTCACGGCACCCTCCAAAACCAGGGCTCCGTGGGGCACCAGCTCCTGATAGGGTCTGGTCCCTCCAAACTTGGCCAACAAACTCTGCTGGCCATGGGCCAAGTCCCTTCTTTCCTCCTGCCCCTCCCCATCCCTCTGTCCTAGAGTCCTGACTCCCTCCTCCTTCAATTGATGGTTTGTGCCGGAGTCATCCTACTTGAGCACCAAGGCGCCTGGGCTTTGCTCCTGTCACATGGCCACTGACTGTAAGTGTCTCATCACCTTAGACACACAAGTATATCTTTATTTTTATTTATTTATTTTGAGATAGAGTCTTGCTCTGTCACCCAGGCTGGAGTGCAGTGGTGCGATCTCAGCTCACTGCATCCTC
>NW_026652296.1:9926923-9934589 GCF_009828535.3 Hylobates moloch
GAAGAAGAAAGAAGAAAGAAGAAGAAAGAAGAAGAAAGAAGAAGAAGAAGGAGAAGAGAAGAAGAAGGAGAAGAAGAAGAAGAAGAAGGAAGAAGGAAGAAGAAGGAAGAAGAAGAAAGAAGAAGAAGAAGAAGAAAGAAGAAGAAAGAAGAAAGAAGAAAGAAGAAAGAAGAAGAAAGAAGAAGAAAGAAGAAGAAAGAAGAAAGAAGAAGAAAGAAGAAGAAAGAAGAAGAAGAAGAAGAAGAAGAAGAAGAAGAAGAAGAAGAAGAAGAAGAAGAAGAAGAAGGAAGAAGAAGAAGAAGGAAGAAGAAGAAGAAGGAAGAAGAAGACAGAAAAAGAAAAGAAAATATGAAGGAACAGCCAAACAGCCTAGTGGCCCTGATGCAAACATGAAGCAGCCACATAGCGGGAGGGAAGCAGGGATGAGGGACCAGGCTGGGGAAAGAGGCTGGAGGGGAGGAGATGGGAAAGGGAGCTGGGGAAGTCACTCCAAGGGTTCCAGGCCTCTGCACCCAAGCCAAGGGGCGGGCAGGTCACCTGCCCCTGGCATAGACACACAAAACAACTGCATCCCCCTCACCTGCCAACCCCATCCCTCTGTCAAAGCTATGATATTCTAAATGTATAAAGGACATCTCAGAAGACAGGCCGTCCGTGCTGGACGGAGGCCATCTCGCCTTCAGGGAAACACTGCACTCTTGTCATTTCACTCACGGCTCCTGCAGAGCTCTGGTCCAGCCCCTCCACCCCAGGGCCACACTGGGCTCCACAAGGTGCAGGCCCTGGAGTCTGCCACAGCTGCAAAGAGAGAAACGATAAGGGAAGGAGATCCCGAGCCTGCTCCCTTGTCCATACCCACACCGACGCTGCAGCTGGTCAGCCCCTCGCCATGCAGGGAACTTGTCTGCCCCATTCGCTGCTGAACTCTCGGCCCAGGACAGCGTCTACCACACAGGAGACGCCTAATCCATGTGCACTCAGACCTCCGACCTCTGGGCCTCCCGCCCCCGGGTGACTTCATTCAGCCTCATGGAGACACAATACTGGATGCCTCCTCCAGCCCTGAACTCCACGCTCAAATCTCCAACTGCTGCTTGACCACCCCAGCAAATCCTGTTGGCTCTGCCTGCAAACGTATCCAGACTTCTTTTTTTTTTTTTTTTTTCCAGAGACCGGGCCTTGCTCTGACACCCAGGCTGAAGAGCAGTGGCACGATCACGGCTCACTGCGGCCTCAACCTCCTGGGCTCAAGTGACACACTCTTTGTCTTTTTCTTTTATTTATTTTTTCGAGATGGAGTCTCACTGTGTCGCCAGGCTGCAGTGCAGTGGCACGATCTTGGCTCACTGCAACCTCCACCACGGGTTCAAGCAATTCTCCTGCCTCAGCCTCCTGAGTAGCTGGGATTGCAGGCGTGTGCCTTCACACCTGGCTAATTTTTGTATTTTTAGTAGAGACAGGGTTTCGCCATGTTGGCCAGGCTGGTCTTGAACTCCTGACCTCAGGTGACGCACCCTCCTGGGCCTCCCAAAGTGCTGGGATTATAGGCGTGAGCCACCACGCCCGGCCCAGACTCTTAATTCATGCAGCAACTTGGACAAATCTCCAGGGAAGTATGTGAGTGAAAACAGCCAGTCCCAAAGGGTCACAGACTTCACCGTTCCATTTATAGAACATTTTTGAAATGGCAAAATCTTAAAAGTGGAGGGCAGATGAGTGGTAGCCAGGGGTTGGGCAGGGAGTGGGGGGACAGGAAGGGTGAGGGTGGTTATAAAGGACAGCACAGGGGACCTGGCGGGACCCTGCTCAGTGTCTTGGCTGATACAAGTAAATTGTATGGAATGGGTACAAACCTATAGGACTTACGCCACATGCAAATGAGTCCAAGTCGGACTGGGGAGACCTGCATCGGATCAACAGGTCAGATTCATGTTGCTAACCTGGTTGGGATATTGTGCTATGGTTTTGAAACATGTTACCACTGGGGACAATTGGGCACAGAAAGGGATCTCTCTGTGTTCTTTTTCGAGGCAGGATCTCACTCTGTCACCCAGGCTATAGTGCAGTGGTGCAATCACAGCTCACTGCAGCCTTGACCTCCCAGGCCCAAGCAATAGTCCTACCTCAGCTTCCCAAGTACCTGGAACCCCAGACACATGCTACTATGCCCAACTAATTTTTTTTTTGGGATGGGGGCCTCCTTATGTTGCCCAGGCTGGTCTCAAATTCCTGGGTTCAAGTGATCCTCCCGCCTCAGCCTCCAAAAGTGTTGAGATTACAGGTGTGAGCCACTGCGTCCGGCCTCTCCATGTTATTTCTTGTAACCAAATGGGAATTTACAATGTTCTCAAAAGAAAATTTCAATTAACACACACACACATCCAGAGTTGGCTACACCTCCCCACCTCCACCTGCCACCCCACTTGCTCCAGGCCACCAGCACTCTCCTGGACCATTCCAGTGGCTCTAAACCCCCTAAGCTCCACATCACACACCTGGCATCTTTCCTCCACATGCAGCAGAGCGGTCCCAGTAAGACAAGGGCTGAGCAGGTCTCAGAGCCTCCAGGCTGAGCCTCCCACTGGCCCCAGGGCCTGCTCCTTCCACCGCCTGAACTCCTTGTCCCCGGGCCCTCTTCTTCCCTCCCCCAGGGCGCCAGCCACCTGGCTCCCAAGTCACCTCCCCAGAGGCCCTCCCTGGCCCCCTGTCTCCTCCTCCTCAGACACCTCTCCTTTCCCTTCCTTACAGTGCTCTCCCTGGGGCATATCACACACTAGGCCATCGCCAGGGCTGGGAGCAGGCAGCCTCTGCTCCTTCCACGCCAAGGGTCTGAACAATGCCTGGCTCACACAGGTGGCTCAAAGATAAGTGCAGCTGGCCCTCCACATCTGTGGGTTCCACATCCATGCATTCAACCAACCATGAATCAAAAATATTCAAAAACGAAGCTGGGCGTGGTGGCTCAAGCCTGTAATCCCAGCCCTCTGGGAGGCCAAGGTGGAAGGATCACTTGAGCCCAGGAGTTCAGACCAGCCTAGGCAACATAGCAAGACACTGTCTCTACAATAATAATATAATAATAATAATAATAATAATAATAAATTAGCCGGGCATGGTGGCACACACCTGTAGTCTCTCAGCTACTTGGGGGGTGCTGAGGTGGGAGGATTGCTTGAGCCTAGGAGGTCAAGGCTGCAGTGAGCTGAGATCTCACCACTGTACTCCAGCCTGGGTGACAGGGCAAGATTCTGTCTCACATAGTAATAACAACAATAATAATAATAAGAGCAAGATCCTGTCTCTACAAAAAATACTAAAGGTAGCCAGGCATGGTGGCACATCCCTATAGTCCCAGCTATTCGGGAGGCTGAGGTGGGAGGATTGCTTGAGCCCAGAAGTTTGAGGCTGCAGTGAGCTATGGTCTGTGTCACTGCACTCCAGCCTGAGCGAAAGAGCAACTGTCTCACCAAAAAAAAAAAAAAAAAAAAATTCAAGGAGAAAAAAAAGGTTGGTGGCATCTGTACTGAACATGTTCAGATTTTTGGTCATTATTTCCCAAACAATACAGTATAACAGCTATCTATATAGCATTTATTTTGGGTTTTTTGTTGTTGTTTTTGAGACAGAGTCTCGCTCAGTCACCCAGGTTGGAGTGCAACGGTGCGATCTTGGCTCACTGCAACCTCTGGCTCTTGCTTTCAAGTGATTCTCCTGCCTCGCCCTCCCAAGTAGCTGAGATTACAGGCGCTTGCCACCATGCCTGGCTAATTTTTGTATTTTTAGTACAGACAGGGTTTCACCATGTTGGCCAGGCTGGTCTCAAACTCTTGACCTCAGGTGATCCACCCACCTCGGCTTCCCAAAGTGCTGGGATTACAGGCGTAAGCCACCATGCCCGGCCAGCATTTACTTTGTATTAGGTATTATAAGTAATCTAGAGGTGATTTAGAGTATTCGAAAGGATGTATGTAAGTTATATGCAAATTCTATCTATATATTCTCTGTATTAGAGACTCAAGCACCCATGGATTTTTGATAACTGAGAGGGGTTCCTGGAACCAAGCCCCATGGATACCAGGGTTGACTGTGTTAACATGAATGAATGAGTGAATGAATGAATGAATGAATGAATGAAGAGAGGGTGGAAGTTTGACAGCAGAGTTAAGCCTGGCCCAGGGGCTGGAATTGCTAGTTCTCGGCAGCTCCCGGAGCAGACAAGGAGGCTAAGAGGGGACTGTGCGGGGACGGGACAGGCATGGAGGTGGATGGAAGGAAGCTCCAGGCAGCAACACTGGGGGGTGGTCTCCAGGCTCAAGAGCCCTAGAGACAGAGGGAAAGAGGAGAACATCCTGCTGGCCGAGCCACCCACCCTCACCCCCACCATGGACGTTCTCAACAGAGCCAGAAACGGGGGGACTTCTGATGGGGAATAACTCACTTCTCGAGGCACAAAGCCTTAGGGGCTTCCCACCACCTGCCCATTCCCTCAGTGAGACTCATGTTGCTTATGGGAATAAGGGTGGCAGTGGAGGTGGGGGTCACAGAGGACCTCGAATTTGCACTTTGACATCCCCCACCAAAGCCCCAGAGCTGCTAGCATTGAGAGCAGAGTCTCTTCATCCAGCACAGTAAACTGTCCCATTTCCAAATCCCTCAGATGGCAGTGGTTCCCCTTTCTAGCTGTGTGACCTTGGCCAAGTTACTAACCTCTCTGTGCCTCTGTTTTCTCATCTGAAAATGGGGGCTAATAATTGCTCCTACTTCATAGGGCATTATGCCCATATAATGGAAAGTGCTTAGAAAATAGTGTTCGGCTGGGTGAGGTGGCTCAAGCCTGTAATCCCAGCACTTTGGGAGGCTGAGGCAGGTGGATCCCCTGAGGTCTGGAGTTCAAGACCAGCCTGACCAACATGGAGAAACCCTGTCTCCACTAAAAATACAAAATTAGCCGGGCGCAGTGGCTCACGCTTGTAATCCCAGCACTTTGGGAGGCCAAGGCGGGCGGATCACGAGGTCAGCAGATCGAGACCACGGTGAAACCCCGTCTCTACTAAAAAATACAAAAAAATTAGCCGGGCGTGGTGGCGGGCGCCTGTAGTCCCAGCTACTTGGAGAGGCTGGGCAGGGGGATTGGTTTGACCCAGGAGGCGGAGGTTGCGGTGAGCTGAGATCACGCCATTGCACTCCAGCCTGGGCAACAAGAGCGAAACTCCGTCTCAAAAAAAGGAAGAAAATAGTGTTCAATGAGTGAAGGCTCATTTAATCCTGAACAGGGCTCCCTGAATTCATATGCTTCTAAAATGCCATCATTAGCTTGTGAACAGCCCAAATGTACAATGTTATAATGTTGCATTTTTAGTAATTAAATGCATTCAGTTTCAAAATATGAACATTTAAACTAAATCACAGTTGTGGGAGCCAGTTCTGATGCTGCTTCAATGTTTAACTTACAAGGAGGCTTGAAAATTACAAGTGCCAGAACATCTCTCAGCCACTAAGTGATGTGACTCATCAATCAATCAGAGGGCCTGGCACACAGTAGGTGCTCAGTAAATGCCTGCTGGCCAGAGAGTGAGAGGTTATAGGAGGCCACATGTCAGGCACAAAGATGCTGGCAAGCAGCCCTGCAAGCAGGGCCCCCATGTCTCTCCAAGCACTGACCGCTGTCATCTGAGCCCCTCCTGCCTCGTACCAATGCACACACTTCCAGGGGCACTGCCCAAGGCCTCTGGAGCCAGGTCCAGGCCAGCAAAGAGCTGCCAGACAAAAGGGACAAGGAAGCTGGAAGACTGTGATCACCAATCCTGGTCAGGATGGCACCTCAAAATTGGAGCTTGGGGATGCCCAGTCCCGAAACAGCTGCCTCCCTGCTCCAGCTTCTCACTCCATTTAAAAACCAGCATCTCCCTCTCCAGCTGAGGTTCCCAGGTTAATTATTAGGATTCCCTAAGTAACAGGAACTTTGACCTTGACTTTGGGCCTGGCAGCATGACAAGCAGTGATGTTATCAGCCAGAACAGGCATCGGGATGAACTCACTGCCTAATGAGACACGGTTTATTTTCCCAGCAGAAAGTTGACCAGGAACAGAGCCAAGTACTTCCCAGGCTCCGTGGGCATCAAAGGGATTGCACCTTTTCCAGACCCCATCCACAGCTGCAGGCAGCAGGCAGGAGTCTGCGTTGACCAACGACTCACCTCTGCACATTGCTTGATTCCAGAACCTGCGTTCCGACACCGACCACACCTGCCATCCCCTGCCGGGCCCAATCTCGCTCAGGAATGCCTGCGACCCAGCAGCCTGTCGTGGGCTGTACTGCGAATGCCATGCCAGTGCCACACATGGGCCAGGCTCTTCCCTCCCGCAGGCCTTTCCCAGCCTATCCTCTGCAGCTTCCCTTGAGCTCTTTCCTCTTTTTCTCTGTGAGGCATGGAAGTCAGATGCATGCAGCCCACCTTGTTATTATCCGCTGATAGTTTCTGCCTGTGAGTTTTATTCTCCAGAGAGACCCTAAGCCCAGGCAGGGACCCAGGTCCATCATTTATTCATCCTCAGGTTCATGGCTGTTGTTACTAACAGTTCCCACGTACCAAGTGTTGCTCTCCAGTGACGCAGTAAAAAGTGTCCCTGGGGGACCCTCCTGTGGGTGCACTTATGCCCTGATGCGGACATCAGGGCTCAGAGAAGGGCAGTGGGTGCCCACGGCCCAGCCCGGGCCAGCCAGGTTGGTGGACAGCAGACAGACTCAGACCTGTCCTATCCCCTCCGACCCACACCCTTCCCCTTCCAGTCTGAGGAGGAAGGGGTCCCAAGAAGGTCTCTTGGAGGAGCCAGAGATGCAGGTGGGGTGGGGCGTGAAGGGGGATGAAAGGATTGTGGCCTGGGGGACAGGGGGCACAGTGAAGGTTTGTGAGTGTGTAGGTGACACACGGAGAGACATGGGACAGAGACACAGGCAGGAGAGACAAGGAGACAGAGTGGCACAGATAGGGATGCAGAGACACATGGAGAGAGGCAGAGACAAGCAAGATGAACGCAAGAGACATGGATCCAGGCAGTGACACAAAGATAGAGACAGACCAGAATACCAACAGAGATGGAGACGGGAAGAGAGACAGCAGGAAACAGAACCGTGGGGGATGCAGAGCCAGAGGCCGAAATCTCCACCAAGCAGGGCTGGGGTGAGGGTGGGGCCTTGCCTGGGCCCCTCCCCCAGTGGTCAAGATGGAATGGGGAGCTGAAGACAGGAGGAAGTGGGAGAGGTGGGACCCAGAGGGGGACCCAAGACACCCCCGGCAGGTGTGCCCAGGTGGGCGTGGCTAGCCCAACCCCTCATGACCCAGCATTGCTTGAGACACACCACGAACCCAGCCACCCCTGAGCACCGGCATGCTCCTGGCATGAGCAGTGTGGAGGGGCTGACCCAGACGGGCAGCAGCTCAGAGGCAAGAGAGCCACTCCATTCAATTCCTGCAGGCGAGATCCACGGTGGCTGACGTCAGCACATGGCAGGAAGCGGGCGACACGTTATTCTGTAAACAGAAGCTTCAGGACTTGGCTTTGGCAGCCTTGAAGATGTCAGACACACACCTAGGGTGCCACATGGTGGGGGGATTTGGAACAATCATCCCCTCCAGAGACAGCTGTCTACAAAAGCAATCCTCGC
>NW_026652296.1:9937589-10132175 GCF_009828535.3 Hylobates moloch
ATCCCCCACTACACAAAACATCCCTCAGTGCACAAAACACCCCCCAGTGCACAAAACACCCCCCAGTACACAAAACACCCCCCACTACACAAAACACCCCCCACTACACAAAACACCCCCCAGTGCACAAAACACCCCCCACTACACAAAACACCCCCCAGTACACAAAATGGTGCCCACAGCAAAGAAGGACCTGGCCCCAAATGTCCACAGTGCTGAGGTTGCGAGGCCTGGTCTGCATTCTTGCTCTTGATTACCCCCCTCCAAATGCTACAGGAACTGGATCCGCAATCTTAAGGGCGAATGGGGTTTGCATTATGATATGAGGAGCTGCGAGGGACAGAGTTTCTCTATGATGAGTGACCCTGAAGGTGACATTCCGATTAGAAAGGGGAGTGTTGGCTGGGTGAGGTGGCTCACACTTGTAATCCTTTTGGGAGGCCAAGGTGGGCAGATAACTTGAGGTCAAGAGTTCGAGACCAGCCTGGCTAACATGGCGAAACCCTGTCTCTACTAAAAGTACAAAAATTAGCTGGGTGTGGTGGTATGTGCCTGCAATCCCAGCTACTCGGGAGGCTGAGGCAGGAGAATTGCGTGAACCTGGGAGGCGGAGGTTGCAGTGAGCTGAGATCACACCACTACACTCCAGCCAGGGTGACAGAGCAAGACTCTGACTCAAAAAAAAAAAAAAAAAGGAAAGGGGATGTTGTTAACTGCATTCATTGACACTTCATATAAGACTAAGAAAACATCATCTGTTTGGCTCAAAAAGTAGGAGTGCCAGGTGGAAAGAATGTGGGGGGTGTAGAGGGATCCCACCAACTGCCTCCCTTGGCACTCACCTAGAACCCCCTTTGTGAAGTGAACCCAGACCAGCCGTGGGCCCTGGCACCCCTCACATCCTTGATGATGTCCCCCACCGAGGAGACTCAAATGCCAGGCTGGGCAGGGAGAGGTAGGTACCCAGCCACAGGTTCATGTCCTGGGTCCTCTGGGCGCTGCCCGGTCACTGTAGATCACTGCCAAGGCCCAGATGCAGGCCCCTGAACCGACGGCCCTGAGGAGATTTATTTGAGTCTCTCAGACCTGTTTTCAAAATCAGTTGATTTCACAGAAAATCTGCATCCGCTCTTTTAAAATGTGCAAGGCCTCGGCCAGGTGCAGTGGCTCACACCTGTATTCCCAGCACTTTGGGAAACCAAGGTGGGCGGATCACTAGGGGTCAGGAGTTCAAGACTGGCCTGGCTAACATGGCGAAACCTCATCTCTACTAAAAATACAAAAATTAGCCAGTCGTGGTGGCGGGCGCCTGTAGTCTCAGCTATTCGGGAGGCTGAGGCAGGAGAACTGCTTGAGCCTGGGAGGAAGAGGTTGCAGTGAGCTAAGATCATGCCACCGCACTCCAGCCTGGGCAACAGAGTGAAACTATAAAAAAGAAACACACACACACACACACACACACACAGCCACAAAAAGCGCAAGGCCTGGCCACTCTGGTCTCTGTTCCAGGCTGCAGCTGAGGGCCCCGTCTCCCCTGCTGGTCACAGCCCCAACCTGGCCTCTGTGCATCACTCAGGGCCTTGCCTGGTCTCAGTAAGTGTTTGAATTTCGATTCCTGGGGTGTGAAGAATGTGGGACTCTGGAATCAAACGGGCCAGGCCCTGGCTTTGTTAAAATGTTCTAACTTCTCTGGTCCTCGGTTTCCTCACCTGAAGAGTGGGGATGGAGACAGTTACTCTGTACCAGGTGGCCTGGGGATGAACCAAGTAGGGCAGGTAAGTGCTGCTTGTGGTGGCCCAGAGAAGAGCCCCAGAACACTCCAGAAGCATCAGAACTCCCATCACCACGGCAAAGACAAGACACAGGCCCCGCCCTTGAGCAGCTCTCAGGCTAGGGGAACAACAGGAGAAAATGCAGACGAGGCCATGTGCCAGCCAGGGAATGAACGAGGGTTTGGGTTAGGGGACCCCAGGGGAAGGCTGGCTTGGGGAACCCAGGTGGCTTCCCAGGGGTGGGACCGTGTGACTGGGGCTTTGAACAATAATGAACATTGCCAGGTGGGGAGCGGGAAGGGTTTTCCAGGGAGGGGGACCGGCACGTGCAAAGGCCACAAACAATGTCCAACAACCCCAGGATGGCAGGGCTGGGCCCAGGCACTGCTGCCACAGGGGATGCCCCGATGGTGGTGCTGCGTTGCGAGAAGGGCATGTTGAGGGTCCCACCAACCAGGACAAAGTTGGGGGGCTTCCACATAGGGCCCAAAAACAGCCAACCCCCCCAGAAATGAAAACTTCTTATTGTCGGAAGGAACTTCCTCCTCTCATCCTCAAAATCTCAACAAGAATGAAATGCCTGAAAAACACAATTTGATTCCCAAACCAGCCTGCCAGGAACCCTCCGTTCCCCTGTAGCACTCCGCCAAAGACCTTGAAGGAAACAAACCCGGGAGGTCCCTGGGAGCCATGGGGAGGGGGCTGGTAGGTGGGGACTGGGACTCGGCACCCCTCGGCCCTCCACAGTTTTGGTCCTCGTATTTGCCATCCTGCTCCTGCTGCATTTTTACCGCAAGGGCTGATGGGGGCAGCAGGAGAAGCAGCGGCTGGTTCAGGGCTGGGAGAAGGTGCCTCACAATTTCCTCTCCCTTCTTGTTTGTGTCTTACCCAGCCTCCATCACCAGATAAAGCCGAGCCCGTCAGCCTCCTCCCTGAGTCACCCCCTGCAGGGGTATTCTGCAGGGGAGAGACCCAGCACCGCCCCCCTCAACTTGCAGGGCTGGGCAGGAAGGGGAGAGGAGGCGAGGGGCGGGAGCTGGGGGGGTCGCTGGGGGAGGGAAGCACGCTGAGCCTGGCACTGACGACTCCTACAGGCAGCCCCGGCAGGGCAGCTCCGCCCACGGCCTCATTACCTCCCTTACAGCCTTGAAAATCCTCTCCAGCCTTCCAGTGCCTGGACACGCCCCCTAAGAAATCTGGGAGGCAGGCAAGAAGCCTTCAGAACATCCGCTGATGACTATTGAACACCTACTATGTGCTCTACCAGGGCAGGAAACTCAAACACACCAGCAGGCACCAAGAGTGAGCACAGTGGGCCAGATGCTGGCTGGGCAGGGACGCCGCTCAGGGGCCCACTCGAACATCTGCTTCTTCATGAGAAGCAATAAGAGCAAAGTTGGGGTGCTTCCAGATAGGCCTCAACAAACAGCACCCTCCCAAAATAAAAACTACTTGTTGTCAGAAGGAACTTCCTCCCCTCTCATCCTCAAAATCTCACATGAAAGTTGCTTTTTGGCAACTAACTCAAGTTAAATATATCCATATACCACGCTGGCCAAAGAACAAGTGTGGTTGAGGCAGACCTAGCCCAAAGATCTCGAGTTTGCAGCCTTGGCAGTCGAAGTTTTGGTCCCTGCCCTTGGGAAGCTCACAGAGGGAGGTAGAGACACACGCTGACCAGCTGACCAAGGTCAAAGCTGGATCAAATCCCAGCTCTGCCAGTTACACTGTGTGACTCTGAGCAAGTAAACAGCCCTCTCTGAGCCTCAGGTCCTTTCTTTGTAAACTGGAATAATAGCATCTGCCTCTGGTGTTGTTACAGGAAATTGAGATGAGGCACAGAAAGCCCTTCGTATACAGTAGGAGCTCAATACAACTATTGGCTGTTAGTCATGTTGCTGTTTAGGGTTGAAGAGTTCCAACCAGGGCTGGTGCATAAAAGTGGAGAAGATGCCGCTCTACTCCTCCCTGGTCCCAAATCCTCCACAGTGGAGGGGACGAAGAGGTACAGGTCATCAGCCTAAAGTCCAGACCTGGGGGTATACTGGGTGCAGCCCACGGTACAACACAGTTTTATTATTTTTAATTTTTTAGAATATGTTGCCCAGGCTGGTCTCGAACTCCTGGGCTCAAGTGATCCTCCTGCCTTGGCCTTCCAAAGTGCTGGGATTACAGGTGTGAGCCACTGCTCCGGCCACAACATGTTTTTCCACACAGTATTCAACAGTTAGAAAAATACTGACTTTTTGACATGGGAAGATTCATTAAAAAAACAAAAAACAAAAAACCCTCCAAATGTCCAGCTTTCTCCCCCATATAGGAAAACCTGGTGACCGCTGGCTGCCATTTCTGTGAGGCTGGTACCAGGCAAGCTCCACTCCTGTACATGAGGCATGGGGTCTGCAATTCGCCACGGTCCCCACCACTCCCTCCTGTCTCATGCCCAGAACACTCACTCACTGCTGTTACCAGATCACTCTGGGAGCGCTGCAACTGTGGGACCAGGTGACATCTCACACCCTGCCTGTCCTGGCTCTGCTTTGCTCCAAAGCCACCCTGGCTCCCCTCCAGCCCCTCTGCCCATCTTTCTTTCTGGGAAGGTCTCAGCAAGCACGGTCTCCCCAGGCCTCTGCTGCCCTGGTGGGGGTAGGAGTGAACAGGTGGGCCAGGAAGCCCCAAGTCCCAGCCAAGCTTCCCTCCCCCAGGGCAGCACCGCTCTGTGCAGGAGTCAGGAGTTGGCCCAGTCAGCTTTGCTGTCAGCCAAAGAGCTTCCCTGGGAAGCACCGCATTCTTCTCCATCAGAAAAATTAATCAAAACGACACCTCGTGAACAAGATGTTTTGGCGGCAGAAAACAAACAGTGGTTTACAACAAATTAGTGAGGCTGCTCTGTGCCTCTGGGCACGTGAGCCAGGAGGAGGGCCGGCCTGGCACGGTCAGCAGGAAGCTGGCCCAGGCCAAGGGGACACCTGCTGGTGGCCTCTGTGCACTTCCGAGGTCCGCAGCCCGCAGGGCTCCGGCCCCATTTCACACTTTCACTTCCGCACATGCCTGAAACCATCTCCAGATGTGAGGGGCCCTCCACAGGCAGGCGCTGGGCTGATGGCCGCCTCCTCCAGCGGGGTCTCAGGGACATTTGTCTGGAAGACCTGGGGCCCTTTCTGGAACCTCTTTTCTTTCCTCTGATTGGACAAGGGCCCTGAGACCTGGCAAGGGGAGGATTCCAGAGAGCTCAGGGCACAGCATGAGATATTTCCAGGGGAGGAAACATTCCAAACAACCGAACCTGCAGCCTGGAGGGCACCCACGTGCCCTGCTCAGCTCTGGTGTTCAAGTCCTAAGACGTCACAGACCCTGAATGCCAGCCTGAGCTCAGAGCAGAGAACGAGCCCTGGTTTCTCACCAAGTGAAGCAAATTTGGCCAAGTCACTCCCCTGCTACAAGAATCGCCCTTAGAAGAGTGTTAAATTCCTCTGTGTGGCCTTGAGACCCTGCACAATCTGGTCCCTGCTACCTCCCAGACCTTCTCTCTCTCCACTCTGCCCTGGCTCATGCAGGCAGCCCACGCTGGACTAGCGATTCCTCAAGCACCAAGCTCAGGTGCATTGCAGAGATTTTGCAATCGCAGTTCCCTCGGCTGGGAGCGCTCTTTCTTCTGACTCCACACCGACACTTACTCATCATCTAGCTCTCAGCATCTTTTTTTTTTTTTTTTTTTTTGAGACGGAGTCTCGCTCTGTCGCCCAGGCTGGAGTGCAGTGGCGCAGTCTCGGCTCACTGCAAGCTCCGCCTCCCAGGTTCACGCCATTCTCCTGCCTCAGCCTCTCCGAGTAGCTGGGACTACAGGCGCCCGCCACCACGCCCGGCTAATTTTTTGTATTTTTTTTAGTAGAGACAGGGTTTCACTGTGGTCTCGATCTCCTGACCTCGTGATCCGCCCGCTTTGGCCTCCCAAAGTGCTGGGATTACAAGCGTGAGCCACCGCGCCCGGCTAGCTCTCAGCTTCTATGGCCCCTCCTCAGAGACCACTCCTGACCCCTCAGACCTGGGATCCCTTTTAATTTTTTGTACATTTTATTTTGCAGAGACAAGGTCTCACTCTGTCACCGAGGATGGAGTGCAGTGGTGCAACCTCGACTCACTGCAGCCTTGAACTCCTGGGCTCAAGCAATCTTCCCATCCCAGCCTCCCAAGTAGCTGGGACCACAGGCACGCACTACCGTGCCCAGCTAAAGGGCCCCCTTTAGAAACAGCCATCTAACTGAATTTTCTGTTTTTCTTTTTTGTTGTTGTTGTTGTTGTTTGAGACACAGTCTTGCTCTGTTTCCCAGGATGGAGTGCAGTGGTACGATTATGACTCACTGCAGCCTTGACCTCCTGGGCTCAAGTGATCCTTCCACCTCCTGAGTAGCTGGGAATACAGGCATGCACCACCACTCCTGGCAAAGTTTTGTATTTTTTTTGGTAGAGATGGGGTTTCACATATTGCCCAGGCTGGTCTGGAACTCCTAGGGTCAAGTGACCCACCCACCTAGGCCTCCCAAAGTGCTGGGATTACAGGCGTGAGTCACTGTGTCCCACCTGTAACTGAATTTTCTTTGAATTTGGTCATTGTCTGTATTCTTGCACCAGACACAAGCTCCCTGAAGAGATCACAGCTCTCTACCAAGGCAATATGTGAGGGAAAGAAGAATGTGGATTCATATCCTCATGTCCAACTGTGTGCTCTTGGGTAAGTTACTTACCCTCTCTATGCCTCAGTTTCCTCACCTGTAAGACGGAGATAGAAATAGCACCTCCCTCATGGGATGTTATGAGGATTGACAAGCTGAAAACAGTTCCTGGCACAGCAGGGCTGGCTCTGTCAGCTGCCCCACGATTCCCGCTCACCGCTGAGCACTAAGTGTTGAGTCTGTCCTGGACCACTCCATTACTCACAAGCAAAGCTGGCTTTTCAGCCGGGCATGGTGGCTCACGCCTATAATCCCAACACTTTGGGAGGCCGAGGTGGGTGGATCACTTGAGGTCAGGAGTTCGAGACCAACTTGGCCAATGTGGCGAAACTCCGTCTCTACTAAAAATACAAAAATTAGCCAGGCATGGTGGTGCATGTCTGTAATCCCAGCTACTTGGGAGGCTAAGGCAGGAGAATCGCTTGACCCCAGGAAGCGGAGGTTGCAGTGAGCTGAGATCACGCCACTGGCTGGCTTTTCAGGTGGCCGACGCTCTTCCGCTCCATGCTCGGAATCCCTCCTGAGAGTTCTGGAGCTTTCCTCCTCTGCTTCAGCGTGGGCCCTCATCATTTTCCATCAAATCCAAACTAGTTTTCTAGCAAGCAAAGCCTCTCATGAACCTGCCCGTGCCAGCTCACTGACTCAGTCAGACTCTCTGAGGCTTAATTTTTTTTTTAACTTTAAAGATATGATTTTAAGCTGGGCATGGTGGGTCACACCTATAATCTCAGCACTTTGGGAGGCTGAGGTGGGCAGATCACCTGAAGTCAGGAGTTCGAGACCAGCCTGGCCAACATGGCAAAACCCTGTCTCTACTAAAAATACAAAAATTAGCCTGGTGTGATTGTGGGCGCCTATAATCCCAGCTACTTGGAGGCTGAGGCAGGAGAATTGCTTGAACCCGGGAGGCGGAGGTTGCAGTGAGCTGAGATCACACCACTGCACTCCAGCCTGTGCAACAGAGTGAGACTATCTCAAAAAAAAAAAAAAAAAAAAAAAAAGAGAGAGAGAGAGACTGAACACGGCCAGATCATGCAGCCTCTTGCAGGCCATGACAAGGAGTTTGGATTTTATTCTGAAGTCACTGAGAAGCCATCTCGGAACAATTCAAAATAACTTTAAGATCTCAAAAAGATATTATTTTAATAATATCTAGTAAATTAGAGACGTGGTCTCCCTATGTTGTTCCCAGCTCAAGTGATCCTCCCACCCTGGCCTCCCAAAGTGCTGGGATTATGGGTGGAAGCCACTGTGCCTGGCTGTCTCTGAGGCTTAGAGAGGCTAAGAGACTTGCCCATGGTCACACAGCTAAGACATGTCACAGAAGGGGCTTAGCTATAATAAAAAAGAGGTGCAATTCTTATTAAAACCTCACAATGTTATAACGATCAATATAAAAGCATAACTGAAAACTTCATTTATATAGTGCAGCATGAAAATGTGGACTTTTGTGCCATGAAATACATGTGTCGTAGCATGGTCATGCATACATTTTTGTGGCTGGGCGCCAAGGGCCTGGGGCACAGGCTGGCTCCGTCTATGGAGCAAATGCCTCTTTCTCAGGCGGCTCAAAGGCAGGGCTGAGAGGCCAGGATCCAGTCAGAAAGCTGGCTGAGGGGGATCGCTAATATCCCCAGGTCACTTCCTGCACCGGACCCCTCAGGCCAGCCCAGGTCACAGGCAATGTCCACACCAGCACCAAGTCACCTGGGCAGCGGGCAGCCTGCCCTCTCTGGGGGCTGGGCCTCTGGCGAGTGTTGTGGCTCCTCCCACAGGGGCAGAACCCCATGCCAGCATTCCCGTGGGGCCACCCAATATCCCTGTCCCACCTCAGCCCTCTCCACTCCATGGACCCTTTGGAGGCAGCGCAGGTGGGTGAGGAACAGACACCCCAAGGGTGCCACATGGCCAGCTCACCCTGACTGGCTGCTGCGTCTGGATGGTCACTGTTCGGGCCAGCCTAGGGTAGGGGTAGGCCTCAAACACCTGCCTCAGGGGAGCAGTGGGGTCCTGGGGGAGAGACCAGGACAGAAACCAAAGCTCTCGAGCCCCCGGCTGCCTGGGCCCCTCAGACCTACGCCAGGCATTGGAACAGGCCCCGGGAGAAGGGCTTGGTGGAGATCCAAGCCCTTGGCGGAGACTGGAATGTCAGCCTCTGAGGGTGATGGCCCTTCAGGGTCACGGAAAGGAGGTGTCCACCCTGGGGGAGGAGTCACTGAGGGGAACTAACTACAGACGGCACAAAATCCCAGCTTTGAAAGAATCAAGATGGAAGACACTGAGAATGCCTGGGCACCCTACGAGGACTCCCACCTCCCAGAGAGCAGGTCCGGGGGTCAGGGAGGGCACAGAATGGACCAGTGGGGTGCAGGGCAACAGCTCTGGGCCCAGACATCACAAGTTCCAATCCCAGCTCCACCACTTTCTGGGTGGGCAAGCAACTTAACCCCTCAGTGACTCGGTTTCCTCATCTGTAAAACAGGAACAATGACCACACCCTCTTCACAGGGTGGGGTGTGAGGTGACTGCAGAGTCGGCCCCAACACCAGCGGTGATCATCATCATTCTGGAAGGGACCCTCCAGCTCACACCCTGGAGCAGCCACAGCCCTGGAGCCTTCAGGTCCGCACACACATGCGCACACACTAGGCTGCACCGCCTCCCCCAGACAAAGCCCTTGTGGGGCCAAGAACAACACACCGGGGTTGCTGAATGACTCACCCACCCCTGGCCAGGACGCGCTTCCTGGAACAAGTCACTGCAGGTAGGTCTAGGGGGCTCTCCAAGGCTTAGCAAGGCCTAGTGTGGTGGAGAGGAGAGGGTGCAGGTCCCAGCACGCCCCAGCCACACCCCGGGGGGGATGCCACATCCCTGCAGCAGGAGTGCTGGGGGGACCTCAGTTTCAGAGCCCCACAGGCCTGGATTCCAAACCCAGTAGTGACTCTGGATAGGTGATTCCCCATCTCCAAGTCTCAGTCTCTGCCTCTGTAAATGGGAACACTAGCACCAACCTCATCGGGATGACTGTGCAGAGTACAAGAAGTGTATTAAATCACAGGCAGGTGATTATCCTGTTAGGATACTTGGGTTTTAATAGGACATGGGCAGCCAAGGTCCTGTGTCCTTTCTGCCCCTGATGTGTCTTAAGTTTTTTTTTTATTTTCAGAGATAGGGTCTTGTTCTGTTGTCCAGGCTAGAGTGTAGTGGCATGATCATGGTTCACTGCAGTCTCAAACTCCTAGGCTCAAGTGATCCTCCTACCTCAGCCTCCTGAGTAGCTAGGGCCACAGGTGCATGCCATCACACTTGGATACTTTTTTATAGAGACAAGGTCTTGCTTTGTTGCCCAGGCTGGTCTTGAACTCAAGCAATCCTCCCACCTTGGCCCCCCAAAGTGGTGGGATTATAGCCATGAGCTACCACATCTGGCCCCCAATGTGCTTTTCTTGTGAGACAGGGTCTCACTCTGTTACCTAGGCTGAGTGCAGTCAAGCGATCTAGGCTCACCGAAACCTCCACCTCCCAGGCTAGGCTCAAGTGATCCACCCACCTCAGCCTCCCCAGTAACTGAGACCACAGGCATGTGCCACTCAGCTAACTTTTCTATTTTTTGTAGAAATGGGGTTTTGCCATGTTGCCCAGGCTGGTCTCGAACTCCTGGGCTCAAGTGATCCACATGCCTTGGCCTCCCAAAGTGCTGGTATTACAGGCATAAGCCACCGTGCCCGGCCCCAAATGTGCTTTTAAAGCCATCAGTGAGAAATGTCACTTGGGAATGGTCACCATAAGTTGAGGGAGAGGACAAAGGATGCAGCTCGGCCAGGTGCAGTGGCTCACGCCTGTAATCCCAGCACTTTGGGAGGCCAAGGCGGGCGGATCACGAGGTCAGGAGATTGAGACCATCCTGGCTAACAACGGTGAAACCCCGTCTCTACTAAAAATACAAAAAAAATAGCCGGGCGTGGTGGCGGGCGTCTGTAGTCCCAGCTCCTCGGAAGGCTGAGGCAGGAGAATGGCGTGAACCCAGGAGGCAGAGCTTGCAGTGAGCTGAGATCCCGTGCCACTGCACTCCAGCCTGGGCGACAGAGTGAGACTCCGTCTCAAAAAAAAAGGATGTAGCTCATGACTTCATTGTCTTTGGAAAGCAAAGAGATGGAGTTTGTCTGAAGAGGGGCAATCCCAGAGGGCTTCTCACAGGAGGTGTCTTTAACTTGGGCTCTGAAGGATCAAGAGGAGTTCCTAGACCATGAGATCTGGGAGGCCATTGTCCAGCTGTTACAAGCTTGGGCAAACCACTCACCTGGAAGCAGGTGAACAGCACGTGCCTCAGGCAGGTACAATGAAGCCAGGAGCCTGTGACTGGAAAGCACATGCCCTATCAGGCATTTCAAGTCACACTGTTTAAATACATTGCCTGGCCAAATAAAATGAGTTGACATAGGCCAAATTCTGCCCACGGGCAGAACCCCTGACACTTTCTGAATTTTCATTTCCTCACCTGTTAAATGGAGATACTGTTAGTACCCAGCACACAAGATGGCTGGGAAAGATAAATGAATCACTGCATATAAAATGCCTAATGCAGCGCCTGGAACCTTGTAAGCACTCAATAAGGCCAGGCATGGTAGCTCATGCCTGTAATCTCAGCACTTTGGGAAGTCAAGGCAGGAGGATCACTGAAGTCCAAGAGATGGAGACCAGCCTGGGTAGCAAAGCGAGCCTCTGTCTCTACAAAAATAAAAATTAGCCAGGTGTGGTGGTGCGTGCCTGCAGTCCCAACTACTTGGGAGGCTAAGGTGGGAGGATCACTTGAGCCCAGGAGTTCCAGGCTGCGATGAGTTAGGATCACGCCTGCATTCCAGCCTGGGCGACAGAATGAGATCCTATCTCAAAAACAAAAAGCACTCACTAAATGGGCTGCTGTGATAAAGTGGAGATAAGGTGTGGACAGGCAGGAACAGTGGAGACAGGGCAGTAGAGGGGATACCGGCAGGCAGAGCCCAAGGAGCCACAAGAGGCCCCACTAGGTGACACCTTTCCTGTGAAGGGCAAGTCACCAGAAACAGGCGCTCCAGGCCCGTGGCCTCAGACAAGTCCCCTTATCTCCTTCCCTGAGCCTCCGTCTTCTCACCTATAAAATGAGGGTGATCGGCCAGGCACGGTGGCTCATGCCTGTAATCCCAGCACTTTGGGAGGCCAAGGCAGGTGGATCACTTGAGGTCAGGACTTTGAGACCAGCCTCGCCAACATGGTGAAACCCCATCTCTACTAAAACTACAAAAATTAGCTGGGCATGGTGACGCGCACCTGTAATCCCAGCTACTTGGGAGGCTGAGGTAGGAGAATCACTTGAACCTAGGAGGCGAAGGTTGCAGTGAGCTGAGATCACGCCCTTGCACTCCAGCCTGGGTGTCAGAGTGAGACCCCATTTCAAAACAAGACAAAAAGGACACATGATCCTTCCTTCCTTGCGGGGCCATGGAGAAGATCCCAGGAAGACAGAGGAGAGATGAGGAAGAGAACAGCCTTTGCAGGCCACAAAGAGCCATATGCAGGAGGGATGCCCGTCCCCCTTCCCCGGCTCCTTGGGCCAGCTCGAGGCTGACTCCTGCCTCAGGAAGGGCAACCTGGCCAGAATTCTGGATGTCATCCTGGGCACTGTCCCTAAGTGTGCAAGGACGGGCAGGAGGGCAGGAGCTGTTTCTGCTCACCACAGTAACCTCAGATGGCACTCAGCAAACAGTTGGCGCCCAATAAATGGTAGATGAGCACACGAACTGTCAGAGCCAAGGCTCACAGGGGACAGAGAAAGGCTGAGGTGCCTGGCCGCCCATACCCGTTTCCTGTCTGCAGAAGTGAAATGTGCCCCCCTGAACTCTGCTTCCTGCGCGCTCCTCCCCACACTGAAGTCTGCGGAGGGAAGGGGGAGAGGCCCTCCCCTCACTTCTCGGGGCAGGATACTCACGTTCCTGAAGGAGGGGAGCCCTGCGGATCCCAGCCACCTCCGCAGGGCCTGCGGGAAGGCCCCATGGTCCCGCTCAGCCTGAAGCACGTCTGCTTCCAGGAAGGTGACGTGGTGTCCAACCATCTTGACGAAGGCCTGAGAGACATGGAGAAGCCATTATGCCGCATCTGTGCAGGCTGGAGCCCACTCCTGGCCACACTCCCTAGGCTGGTGGGGACTCCAGGTGTTTCATAATTACACCCAGCCTCCCTCCAATGGGGCTCCCCGCAAGGCAGCAGGGCCTGCTTAGCTGGAGGGGCACCTGCAGAAACCCTGACAACAGTCACAGCTCCCGCTGGTGGCCTCTTGCTTTCTCCCCAGAGGGATCCTGTTCTTAGCCTCCATTTTATAGAGGAGGTAAATCAAGGCTCAGAGAGGCTGGGTCACCTGCTCAAGGTCACAAAGCCAGGAAGTGGCAGGGGCGGGGGCAGGGGCTCTCAGGGCACATTCATCAGATTTCAAAGCCTTTTTTGTTAAAAGTTGATTTTATAGAAATAGCCCAAATGCTTATTTATTTATTTATTTATTTGTACTTTTCATCTATGTTAAGGACACACAATCTCTCATTTTAGTAGTGGATGTGCTGTACATTCGAACTCAGAAGCCACCAAGGGCCTGGCAGGAAACGAGCAGGTAAAGGGGGCCTAATGGGAAGCAGGTCAACCAGAAAGCTGGGTCCAGGCCCATAGGGACCACTCAGCTCCAGGCCTCAAGTGCAGAGCTGCCAGTTTCAAGAAGAAAAAAGGGCACGGTGGCTCACACCTGTAATCCCAGCACTTTGGGAGGCCGAGGCGGGTAGATCACCTGAGGTTAGGGGTTCAAGACTAGCCTGGCCAACATGGTGAAACCCCATCTCTGCTAAAAATACAAAAAGTAGCCGGACATGGTGGCACATGCCTGCAATCCCAGCTACTCAGGAGGCTGAGACAGGAAAATTACTTGAACCTGGGAGGCAGAGGTTGCAGTGAGCTGAGATCGCGCCATTGCACTCCAGCCTGTGTGACAAGAGTGAAACTCCGTCTCAAAAAAATAAATAAAATTGGACAACTCAGTGGTGGCCACTGCGCAGACCAGACTTTGCTCGTTCTCGCGTGCCTCGCTCCGCTTTGCCTCCGCAACCATGTCTGACAAATCCGATATGGCTGAGATCGAGAAATTCGATAGGTCGAAACTGAAGAAGACAGAGACGCAAGAGAAAAATCCACTGCCTTCCAAAGAAACAATTGAACAGGAGAAGCAAGCAGGCGAATAGTAATGAGGCGTGCGCCGCCAATATGCACTGTACATTCCACAAGCATTGCCTTCTTATTTTACTTCTTTTAGCTGCTTAACTTTGTAAGATGCAAAGAGGTTGGATCAAGTTTAAATGACTGTGCTGCCCCTTTCACATCAAAGAACTACTGACAACGAAGGCCGCACCTGCCTCTCCCATCTGTCTATCTGGCTGGCAGGGAAGGAAAGAACTTGCATGTTGGCGAAGGAAGAAGTGGGGTGGAAGAAGTGGGATGGGACGACAGTGAAATCTAAAGTAAAACCAAGCTGGCCCAAGGTGTCCTGCAGGCTGTAATGCAGTTTAATCAGAGTGCCATTTTTTTGTTGTTGTTGTTCAAATGATTTTAATTATTGGAATGCACAATTTTATTAATATGCAAATAAAAAGTTTAAAAACTTAAAAATAAAAAAAATTAAAATAAATAAAAAAAGAATTCTGGCTGGGCATGGTACCTCATGCCTGTAATCTCAGTACTTTGGGAGGCTGAAGCCAGGGAGGGTTGCTTGAGGCCAGGAATTTAAGACCAGCCTGGGCAACATGGTAAAACCCCATCTCTACAAAAAATTGAACAATGAGACAGGCATGGTGGCATGTGCCTGTAGTTCCAGCTACTCAGGACGCCGAGGCAGGAGGATCACTTGAGCCCAGGAGTTCAAGGCTACAGTGAGCTATGATCAGACTCTCTGGATTAGAATCCAAATTCTACCTCTCAATAGTTGTGTGCCTTTCAGCAAGTTACTTAACTTCTATTAGCCTCCATTTTATTATCTGAAAAATGAGGATTAAAAACAATATCAACCTTGGCCAGGTGGAGTAGCTCTCATGCCTATAATCCCAGCACTTTGGGAGGCCAAGGCAGGATGATCACTTGAGGCCAGGAGTTTGAGACCAGCCTGGCTGGCATGGCAAAACCCCAACTCTACTAAAAACACACAAAAAAATTAGCCAAGTGTAGTGGCACATGCCTGTATTCTCAGCTACTCGGGAGGCTAAGGCACAAGAATTACTTGAACCCGGGAGGCAGAGGTTGTAGTGAGCTGAGATCATGACACTGCATTCCAGCCTGGGAGACAGGGCAAGCTCCATTTCAAAAAACACTAAACTTATTCAACAAGTAGAGTGCTTAGCACATATTAAGAGCCCATCAAATCTCAGACACTATCATTTTAAAAAGGACATTCAGATTTTATGAAAAATCTCTAGTTTTATTCAACGTTAGCAATAAATCTACACTTAAAAAAAATACTGTTCAGGCCCAGTAAAATGTAACTCACCCATTTGTGACCTCTGGTGTGTGTCTTTTCATACTGTCTCTGTGCTCAGTACATGTATGGGCACGTGTTAGTGTGCATATGCATGTGTGTACATGGCTAAAGGCAGCAGAGGTGGGGACTACAGTGCCATCTCAGACAAGGCAGTACCTCTGTGGCCTGCTTTGTTCCATTAGTAAAATAGAAAAGATTTTTCTCATACCAGGAACAGGAATGAGGACACCTCAGTGCCGGCTGCTTCTGGGAAAGCCTCTCCTTCAATAATACCATGAAATGCAGTCCTCCCAAGACCTGTCAGGCCTCCTGCCATCTAGCCCTACCTTCCCTCCTCCCTCCACGCGCTTCTTTTTGGTTCCTTTAAAGTGCCCAGCCTCACCCCACAGGGCCTCTGCACCTGCACTCCCTGCCTATAGCGCCCTGCTCTCCTTTCTCCATGGGGTGTGGCCCTGCTTGTGTGTGTGGTTTTTCCTTTTTTTTTTTAAAGATGGAGTCTCACTCTGTCGCCCAGGCTGGAGTGCAATAGCGTGATCTTGGCTTGCTGCAACCTCTGCCTCCCGGGTTCAAGCAATTCTCCTGCCTTAGCCTCCTGAGTAGCTGGGATTACAGGCAAGCACCACCATGTCCAGCTAATTTTGTATTTTTAGTAGAGACGGGGTTTCTCCATGTTGGTCAGGCTGGCCTCGAACTCTCGATCTCAGGGTGACCCACCCGCCTCAGCCTCCCAAAGTGCTGGGATTACAGGCGTGAGGCACTGCACCCAGTCTAACTTTGTATTTTTAATAAAGACGGCGTTTCACCATGTTGGCCAGGCTGGTCTCAAACTCCTGACCCTAGGTGTTCCAACTGACTCAGCCTCCCAAAGTGCTGGGATTACAGGCGTGAGCCACCACACCCAGTTTGTCTTTCAGGCTTCCATCTAACTGTCCCTGAGCACCTGATCTCATATAGCCCTGGCAGGCACTCTGGAGCCACCCAGATTCCTGGTCTTCACAGCCCTCATTGCCCTCTGAAATTCTTATCTATTCACAGTCCACGCCCTTTAGAATGTGGGTTCTAAAACAGAAGCTGCTGAGTCAGCACTGCTCACAGGCCAAGACCAGAGCCTGGTCCAGGAGACAGGGCCCACATGGATGGTGGATGCATAAATGCACACGTGCATGAATGAATGAATGAGTGAATGAGTGAGTGAGTGTATCCTTAGCAAAACAACATTGGGTGAACCCAAGATGGAGGCTTCTCTTGTGCTGCTGCCGCCCTGGGGTTCTGGCTGTAGCAGGGCTGAAAGGCTGAATCAGCCACGTCATGTGTGCTTGTGTATGTGCAGATGTGTGCGTGTGTGTGTGTGTGTGTGTAGAGGTGGGTGGGTGGGAAATGGGCCAGGAAGCATATGCCAAGGGCTCTAGCCTCAGAGGCCTGGCTCAGCCAGCACATATGGTTGTAAAACTCAGACGAAAGTGCCGACTCCCCTTCCTCCAGCCAATTCCAATTTTACGCTCCCTGCGTTAATACCAATCTGGTGGAGAGTGTGAGGCGAAGCTGAGGAATGTGCACTCGCGATGTCTGAACTGTCTCCAAAATGCCTGCCAGTGAGGCCAGCCCAGCCAAGCCGCAGCCAGAGAGGCTGAAACCTGGGCCAGGGCAGCCCCGACTCCGGGGAGAGGAGACGCACACGTCCACCCACACAGCCAGGATGTGGTGGCTGCAGGTGAGCGACAGTGCCCACCGCTAATCTTAGCCACCCTGAGGGCTGGCTGCAGGGAGCATGATTGATTTATGCATATTTTCCTCAATAAAGATATACTACTTTTATAATCAGCTGAGAGGGAGGGAAGGAAAGCTTCATTGTTTAAAAATATATTGGCAAGTACTGAGGAATTTGAACACTATTTTCCTCCCTGGACACAGGGGTCTTGCCATGTTGCCCAGGCTGATCTCGAACTCCTGGGCTCAAGTGATCCTCCCACTTCAGCCTCCCAAAGTGCTGGGATTACAGGCCGAGCCACTATGCCTGGAGAATTTGAACACTTCCACCAAAGAATTCCCAGCTTCAGAGCATGGGTCCTGTCCAGAAAGGTGTGTTGACATCCAGGAGGGGGGAACATAAACTTTGCAACCGCAGTTCTACCACTTCCCACCTGTGTGAACTCAGTAGAGTCACTTCTCATCTCTGTGCCTCGGCGGCTTTTTCTGTAAAATGAGACTAATAGCAGGACCTTGCTCCTGGTGTTGCTGTGGAGTTGAAGTGAGTTCTTATGTGTAAAGCACTCATAGTCCCTGGCTTGTAGTAGGCACTCAAAAATATTAGTTTTTGTTGGCTGGGCATGTGGCACATGCCTGTAATCTTGGCACTTTGAGAGGCCAAAGTGGACAGATTGCTTGACCCAGGAGTTCAAGATGAGCCCTAAGCAACATGGCAAAACTCCATCTCTACAGAAGATACAAAAAATTAGCTGGGCGTGGTGGCACACACCTGTAGTCCCAGCTATTTGGAAGGCTAAGGTGGGAGGATCGGTTGAGGCCAGGAAGTGTGATTACACCACTGCACTCCAGCCTGGATGACAGAGCGAGAACTTGTCTCAAAAAAAAAGTTAGTTTTTATTAATACAACTGATAAAGGGTCAAGTTCTGGCCTGAGAGGTCATCTTGTGGTTTCCAAGCTCTCACCTCACAGGTCACACTGATTCTGAGGGCAGGGTGGATTTGCACTCTGTGGAAGCCACTGACACTCTAGTCACCCCAGGATCCCCGGCTGGCAGGGCAGAGCAGTCATTATCCCTCCTGGACAAATTATCCCTCTCTCAGCCTTGTGGACAACTACAACCACCATAATAGTTTGTCCTTTCTGAGCACCTGCAAGATGGCAGGTGCTGGTCTCATTTAATCCTCACAATGACTCTGAGGGGTGGATGGCACATTCCCTTCCTGGAGATGGGGGTCTTCCTTGACACTGACTCCAAGGGGGTTGGTGAATTACCAGAGGGGCAGATCAGAGCCCCAGCTCTCTGGCTCTGGAGTCCACCTGCCCCATACAATGTCAGGTTCTCAGCAGGTCCCTCAGTTTTATTGTTTGATGTCACACACTTGAGCTAATAGGAAATACATCACCAGCCAGGTGCAGTGGCTCACACCTGTAATCCCACCACTTTGGGAGGCTGAAGCGGGCGGATCACGAGGTCAGGAGTTCGGGACCAGCCTGACTAACATGGTGAAACCTCGTCTCTACTAAAACTACAAAAGTTAGCCATGTGTGGTGGCATGTGCCTGTAATCCCAGCTACTCAGGAGGCTGAGGCAGGAGAATCACTTGAACGTGGGAGGCAGAGGTTGCAGTGAGCCGAGATCGCACCATTGCACTCCAGCCTAGGCGACAGAGTGAGACTCTGTCTCCGAAAAAAAAAAACAAACAAAAAGAAAAGAAATACATCATCTCCCACTTGATCTTAAAATCCGTGGCCCTCTTGGAACCTCACTTAGGACTCCCCCCTTTTAATGGAGCATCAGTTATAGAGAAATCTCTCTCTACTCTAAGGAAAGCAGACGTGCAGGGGTGTTGACAGGAGGTGAGTGCCACTCAGCCTCAATGTTGGTGAGACTCTAGGGCAGAGTAAGGTCTGTGACAGCCGGAAGATTCATGCCCCATGGTGGTGACAGTTGCTTCTGAGCTCCGGCTGTTCCCAGAAATGAATGGGGAGAGCTTGGGGTTGGTCTTCTAACACCTGGTCCCTCAGCAGTCCTGGCTCCTGTTGGCATCTGAATTTGCAATCTCTATCTAAAACTTATAGTAGGCCAGGCGTGGTGGGTCAAGCCTGTAATCCCAGCACTTTAGGAGGCCAAGGCGGGTGGATCACAAGGTCAAGAGATCTAGACCATCCTGGCCAACATGGTGAAACCCCGTCTCTAATAAAAATACAAAAAATTAACCGGGCGTGGTGGCAGGCACCTGTAGTCCCAGCTACTTGGGAGGCTGAGGCAGGAGAATCGCTTGAACCCAGGAGGCAGAGGTTGCAGTGAGCCGAGACTGCACCACTGCACTCCAGCGTGGAGACAGAGCGAGACTCCGTCTCAAAAAAAAAAAAATTATAGTAGTTGTGGGTGGGAGTTCAAAATGGTGTAGTCACTTTGGAAAACTGTGTGAAACGTCCTAAAACGAGTTGAGTTCAAAATGGTGTAGTCACTTTGGAAAATTGTTAGAAACTTCCTAAAACGAGTTTCCATAGCTCTCCTAAAAAGATCTGCCAATAATTCCACTCCTAGGTATCTACCCAAAAGAAATGAAAACATATGTTACACAAAAACTTGTACGCAAACGTTCATAGCAGCATTGTTCATGACAGCCATAAAGTGGAAAGCACACAACTGTGCACCAGCTAATGCATGGACAAATGAAATATGGTCCAGCCATATACCAAAAGATGACTCAACCACAGAAGGAATGAGGTCCTGGCACATGCTACAACATAGATGAGCCTTGAAACCATTATGGCAAGTGAAAGAAGCCAAACACAGAAGGCCATATATGGTATGATTCCATTAGCAGGAAATGTCCAGCATAGGCAAAGCCAGAGACAGAAAGTAGATGAGTGGTTGCCAGAGCCGGGGGCTGGGGAATGGTTGCCAATAGACATGCAGTATCTTTTGGGAAAATGTTCAGGAATGAGATAGTGCTTATTGTTGTATCACCTAGTAAATATACCCCACACCTCCAAATGGTATACTTTAAGAATAATCGGCTGGGCGTGGTGGCTCATGCCTGTAATCCCAGCACTTTGGGAGGCCAAGGCAGGTAGATCACTTGAGGTCAGGAGTTCGAGACCAGCCTGGCCAACATGGTGAAACCACGTCTCTATTAAAAATACAAAAATCAGCCACGTGTGGTGAGCCTTCCTGTAATCCCAGCTACTCAGGGGGCTGAGGCAGAAGAATCGCTTGAACCTGGGAGGCGGAGGTTGCAGTGAGCCAAGATCCCGCCACTGCACTCCAGCCTGGGCAACAGAATGAGACTCTGTCTCAAAAAAAAAAAAAAAAAAAAAAAAAAAGAAGTTCGAGACCAGCCTGGGCAGCAACTTAGTGAGCCCTGGTCTCTACAAAGAATGAATGAATGAATGAAAAAAAGAATAATCAATGTCGACTTTCTTGTTGGTGGGAAACGGGTTACAGCAGCTGCAATCCCTCTGATGGGTCCTGTCATTCTAAGAACAGAGTCCAAACTCCAGGCCTCGGCCCTACCCTATGAGCTACACCCCTCACTCCAGTCTCATTCCTGACCTTGAGCTCCTCCTGGGCCCCAGGTGCCTGAGAAGCTGCCTTTTCCGGCCTCTGGACCTTTCTTTGCACAAGCCGCTCCCTCCCCAGGTTTCCTGCACCAGATCTCAGGCCTTAGGGTCCAGGTCACACATTTGGGAAGCCCCCTCTGTTCCAGCTCTGGCCAGGGACCCCTTGGTGTGTGCTCTTGCAGGCAACCCACCCCACCCGGCCTGTTTCCCTGTCTAATGCTCCTCCAGGACCACCTGCAGGGAACCCGACATCTCCCCTCGGTCGTATGCCCAGCACCCATCTCCGGGCAGCCCACAGTGCAGCAAATGTTTGTTGAATACGACAAGGATTTGGGTGCAAGACCCTCACCACTGTAACTCCCATTTTATAGGGAAATGAGGCTCGGAATTTTCTGGGGGTCACACGCTAGGAGGCAGCAGCACTAGGACTTGAACCCAGGCTATGCGGCTCTAGATCAGCGCTTCGAAACAGTGGCGATCTTGCCCCCCAGGGGACATTTGGCAACATGTTTGGTTGTCACACTGGGGAGTGGGGTTGGAGGAATGCTAATAGTATCTTGTGAGTGGAGGCCAGAGAGGCTGCTAAGCAACTTACAATGCCCAGAACAGCCCCACAACAGAGAATTTTCCAGGTCAGCAGCACTAGGGCTGAGGAGCCCTGCTCTGGGGTGTGCGCCCCTAACCACTAGGCTGTCCTGACTCTTCGGCGGCTTCCTCCTCCTCAGGATAAAGGCCAAAGTCCTGACCTCGGATGGCAAGGGTTGGACAACCTGGCTGCTGCTGCCAGTTTCTTCGGCCCCCACTGGGGTCCGATTCCCCTTTGCCCCCAATACCTGGCCTCCCAGGATCCTTCCAACATCCCAATCTCCTTCTTGCTCAGAGCCAAGATCCCGCCTGGAGCCCCTGCCTGAGCTGCACCCACCTAACACAGTTCCCACAGTTCCCCCACCCACCTAACACAGTTCCTTCCACTCGTTCTGCAGGGTCCTGTAGATCCCATACCTCTGTCGCTACTTCCCTTCACAGCACTTGCCTAATGAAAGCAAATCCTGGCGAAGTGTGGGCAGCAGAACAACGGCTCCCAAAGATATTCATGTCCTAGTCCCAGAACCTGTGAATATGTCACCTTCCTTGGCAAAAGGGATCCTGCAGGTGTGATTAAGTTAAGGATCTTGGAATGGGAGGTCACTGTGGATCATCCAGGTAGGCCCAACATAATCTCAAAGGTCCTTACAAGAGGGAGGCAGGAGGGCCAGCAACAAAGAGACAGGAAGATGCCACTCCGTGGGCTTTGAAGGGGGAGGCAGGGGCCACAAGCTGAGGAATGCAGGCAGTGCTAGAATCTGGAAAAGGCAGGAAAAAAGGCAAAGATTCTCCCCAGAGCCTCCGGAATGGGCCAACCTGCCACCACCTTGACTTTAGCCCCATAAGGCACATTTTGAGCTTCTGACTTCCAGAACTGTAAGATAATAAATGTGTGTTGTGGATGAGTGTGGTGGCTCATGCCTGTAATCCCAGCACTTTGGAAGGCTGAGGCGGGCAGATCTCTTGAGGTCGGGAGTCCCAGAGCAGCCTAGCCAACATGGCAAAACCCTGTCTCTACGAAAAATACAAAAATTAGCCGGACGTGGTGGAAAGCACCTGTAATCCCAGCTACTTGGGAGGCTGAGGCAGGAGAATCACTTGAACCCAAGAGGCGGAGGTTGCAGAGAGCCGAGATCATGCCACTGCACTCTAGCCTGGGCGACAGAGCGAGACTCCATCTAAAAAAAAAAAAAGTGTGTTGTTTTCTTTTCTTCTTTTTTTTTAAATTGGGTAGCGTCCTGAGCCAGGGTAGGCTCAGAGAGGCTCGTGTGTTGTTTTAAGCCACTGAATTCGTGGTAATTTCTCCCAGCAGCGATAGGAGGCCAATATGGTAATACCCTGCTGAGGGTCTCTCCTGGCCCTCAGTCAACGTCAGTGGACTGAATGCTCAGAAAGGAATGGGCCTGACAGCTGGGACGGCCCAGGCCAGGCGAGAACCAGGCTGCAAGTCTTCACATTTTCTTTCCTCTTTCAAACGTGTGGAATAAAATTCAAATGAATCAGCTATTCCAAGGGCAAAGTTTTAATTATATTCCTGCTTCATTCTCTGCTGACAAGAATGTTAATTCTCTGCTAACTCGGTGATGACAGCCATGCCTGCTCCCTCCCTCTGCAGCTTGGGAGGGGCTCACGCTCCCTCTGGCCAGGTGACTATGACACAACCGCAAGCTCCTCTCAGCCTCCAGGTCCTCTGCTGTGCAAGGAGCCAGGGTCCTAAGCCCAGGGCCCCAGGTGGATGAAGAGTGTCTGCACCGGCACATATGAGCTGGAGTCTTGGCTTGATGTAACTAGTAGTGTGACCCCAGAGAAGTAGCTGACCTTGCAGAGCTTATGTTCCTTTTCCAGGAGATGGGGGCAGTGAGGGGACCGACTCTGCAGTGCAGCAAGGAGGAAATGAGATGCCATGCATCTTAGCCAGGCGAGTAAAAGATGGGTGAGCTACGTCAGCGGTAAGGCAACAGGGCATGGTGGGGACTGTGGAAAACTGGAGAGCCCACGCCCTTCTGAGGAGCAGCAGCCACCAGCTCCATCCGTTTTTTTTTGAGACAGAGTCTTGCTCTGTTGCCCAGGCTGGAGTGCAGTGGTGCGATCTTGGTTCATTGCAACCTCTGCCTCCCAGGTTCAAGTGATTCTTGTGCCTCAGCCTCCTCAGTGTGTGTCACCACGCCCGGTTGATTTTCGTATTTTTAGTAGGGACGGGGTTTCACCAGGTTGGCCAGGGTGGTTTCGAACTCTTGGCCTCGACTGATCCACCCGCCTCAGCCTCCCAAAGTGTTGGGATTACAGGTGGGAGCCACCGTGCCCAGCCTCCATCCATTCTTGCAAGAATGCAACCCAGGGGCTGGAAATGTTCTCTCTCTCAATTTGGGTCATCATCACATGATGTCAATATATGTAAAAATTCACTAAGTTACATACTTAGGCATGTATACATTATATATTTATGCCTTGACACATAAACAGATTAAAGTATTTAAGGAAATGTGGGCCCAGGGTTATCAAAGCTTCTGAATTTTCAAAAGCTTAAAATGCAGATTTTTATATAAAGTACCCTGATTTTTAAATGTTGGAAACAAATTCTTTCTTTTCTTTTTGAGACAGGATCTTGCTCTGTCGCCCAGGCTGGAGTACAGTGGCACAATCAATGCTTACGGTAGCCATGACCTCCTGGACTCAAGCCATCCTCCTACCTCAGCCTCCCAAGTAGCTGGGACTAGAGGCATGCACCACCACACCTGACTAGTTTTTGTATTTTTTTTGTAGAGATGGAGTTTTGCCATGTTGCCCAGGCTGGTCTCAAACTCCTGGGCTCAAGTGATCCTCCCACATTGGCTTCCCAAAATGCTGGGATTACAGGCATGAGCCACTGCACCTGGCCTGGAAACAAATTCTTACTTGTCATTTTTTTGAAATATCACTTGAGTGCAGACTCCCCAACTCCTACCACCAACCCCCTGCATTGGGCATAATGCCTGACATGCTCAAGGCCAGATCGGCGTCTTTGAGGAAAAGGCAAAAGCAAGATCAAGTCCACAGCCTCAGAACCTTCGTCTGCCTAGACGTACCTCTAGCCGGTCCACTTTGGCATAGATGCCACGCATTTCTGTCAGTTTGGCCTTAAGGACTGGGATATTTTCCTCCAGGATCTGTGAAGTATCACTCCTGATCTGCAAGGAACAAAACAGCTCATCAGGCCTTCTGCCCCGTCACTGTGTCCTCCTGCCTGCCTCAGTGGTCGGCCAGGGTCTACACACACCCCACCAATGGCTGAGGTGCCAGGTGGCGTCTTGCGCAATACAGGCCCAAGAACAACTCGGAGCTCCAGGGTAGGACCAACATCGTTGCCTCTGTGGACCCAGACCTACCCAGGTATTATTTACTGAACCACAAATTAATCACTTCCCACCAACCACCCAGCAACACCAGTCCCAAACTAAATATCTTCATTTTCTAAACCACTGAACTGGAGCGAATGGAAAGAATCAGAATCTCTTTTCTAAACCAAAGTCAAAGTCAGTCCAGTTTTCATTGCATTGGAAGTAATATTAACAAGCTGATCATTACGATTAATATTCATTAATAATGTTAATGAAAGCCACAACTCTCATGTATCAGATGCTTCCGACATGCAGGCACTGTCCTAAGTACTTCCTTGCACCATCTCCTTTAGTTTTCATTTTCTTCTGCTTGGCAAGGGCCCCAAAAGTGAACTGTATGAAGCCACATATTCTTCCCTTGATCACTGAAATCAGACGCTGATGGTTCCTTTTTCCTTCAGAACCCAAGGACCAAGCCTAACTCTTCTGTGTGTGTGAGACAGAACGAGTGATTCCATTTTCATGTTATCACATCCTCACTGTGCAAAAAAGGCCACATATTCATAGCTCTCAAATTCTGGGGAGTGGCTGGGCATGGTGGCTCACGCCTGTAATCCCAGCACTTTGGGAGGCCGAGGTAGGTGGATCACCTGAGGTCAGGAGTTCAAGACCAGCCTGGCCAACATGGTGAAACCCCGTCTCTACTAAAAATACAAACATTAGCCGGGCATGGTGGCGCACACCTCTAATCTCAGCTACTTGGGAGGCTGAGGCAGGAGAATCGCTTGAACCTGGGAGGCAGAGGTTGCAGTGAGCCAAGATCGAGCCATTGCACTCCAGCCTGAGTGACAGGGTGAAACTCCATCTCAAAAAAGAAAAAAAAAAAATTCTGGGGAGCAACTGAATCTCCTGGGGGAAGCCTTTCAAATGCTGATTCCCAGCCTCTCCTAGTTTGAGAATCTGCATTTTCAGCCAACAGTCTGAGGCAACGTTGGAATAGGAATCTGGGGACCACTGTTAGAGAAACACCAGTGGGCACAGCAGGAGCTGGACTAAGGAGTCAAGCTAGTGTTTAAATTTAGCTCTACCCACCATGAGCTCTGTGACCTTGGGCAACTCACTGCACCTCTCTGAGCCCTCCTTTGCTCACTGGGACAGTGGTGCAATGACGATGGTCCTTCTTCCACTGGGATACTGAGGATGAGCTGTTTAGCACAGTGCTGGCGTGGAGTGTGGAGGCGGCTTCTGATGTGCTCCCTGTGGTCTCACCCTCCTGGTATCCTCACCCTCACGTAATCCCCTCCCCTAGATTTTGGGCTGGGCCTAGTGACTCACTTTTTTTTGTTTGTTTGTTTTTTGAGACTGAGTCTGGCTCTGTTGCCCAGGCTGGAGTGCAGTGGCACAATCTCAGCTCACTGTAACCTCCGCCTCCCAGGTCCAAGCGATTCTCCTGCCTCAGCCTCCCGAGGAGCTGGGACCACAGGCACGCACCACCATGCCCGGGTAGTTTTTGTATTTTAGTAGAAACGGGGTTTCACCACATTGGCCAGGTTGGTCTTGAACTCCTGACCTCAAGTGATCCACCTGCCTTGGCCTCCCAAAGAGCTGGGATTACAGGCATAAGTCACCACTCCTGGCCCCAAATTTTTATTTAAAAATTTTTTGAAAACTATACCTGTTTTTCCTCCTCTTTCTGCCAAAGTACATCAGACTTCTTGTGGTTATCATGAAAATCTGCTCCCAACACTGTTCAGAATAATATTTCCCCCTTGCCCTGGGTTTGCTGAGACCTTCGCCCCATTGCCCTGTACATCTAAAACCAAACTCCTCCGTGCCTCTCCCCACGCCTAGCCCTCCTCTGGTCACAGCACTGCCATCTCTCTGGGCACCTAGCTCTAGGTGTCCAGTGTCCTCAGGGATACTCATTTTTCTTTTTCTTTTATTTATTTATTTATTTTTGAGACGCAGTCTCGCTCTGTCTCCCAGGCTGGAGTGCAGTGGCACGATTTCTGCTCACTGCAAGCTCCACCTCCCAGGTTCACGCCATTCTCCTGCCTCAGCCTCGCGAGTAGCTGGGACTACAGGCGCCCGCCACCATGCCCGGCTAATTTTTTGTATTTTTAGTAGAGATGAGGGTTTCACTGTGTTAGCCACGATGGTCTCGATCTCCTAACCTTGTGATCCACCTGCCTCGGCCTCCCAAAGTGCTGGGATTACAGGCGTGAGCCACCGCGCCCAGCCAGGGATACTCGTTTTTCATGCCCTGATCCCACAAGGTCAAAAATCGGCCCTGAGAGGGTGGCATGTGGTGTCAGGCTGACCAGCCTAAGCCCCTGCCCCACCGTTCTCCACTATGACACCACACTGGTCCCCTAGCCTTGCTGGGCCTCGGTTTCCTCATCTCATATTTTGAAAAAAAAAAAAAAAAAATTTTGAAGGCCAGGCACAGTGGCTTACACCTGTAATCCCAGCAGTTTGGGAGGCCAAGGCGGGCAGATCACCTGAGGTGAGGAGTTCAAGACTAGCCACAGCCAAAATGGAGAAACCCTGTCTCTACTAAAAATACAAGTTAGCTGGGCATGGTGGCGCGTGCCTGTAGTCCCAGCTACTCGGGAAGCTGAGGCAGGAGAATCGCTTAAACCCAGGAAACAGAGGTTGCAGTGATCCAAGATGGCGCCACTGCACTCCAGCCCGGGCGACAATGCAAGACCCTGTCTCTAAAACAATAAAAATTCAAGTGGGGCTCCCATGAGAAATTGCTGGTTCTAGGACTGAGCTGAGTCTGGAGCATCTTGTAGCACCAGAAAGCAAGAAAGTGTTCCACAAAATAAAGGATGAGATGGGGCTTACCCAAGGGACACAGAAGCCAACCTGCAAGAGTGAAATGGCCAAAGCTGGGACAAGCTGAGCAACAAAAAATTAACATAGTATTAGATCAAAGCTCGAAGTACAAAGTAAATGTGCACAAGCCTAATATGTGCAGAGGACTGAATGGGTCTGGAAAGGGGGAAATGGCAAATTCCACTGGAGAAAGCCGCAGGCACCACCTTATGCAGGTTCACATCTGTGATGCCATGTGGGCATCGGGTACCCTCTGATGGGATGTGATAAGAAGGCTCCTCCTCTGCGGTGATCGTTCCATAAATTCCTATCTCCAGTCTAACCACATGAAAAACATCACAAAAATCGAGGGACCTTCTACGAAACACCTGACCAGCATGCCTCAAAACTGCACAAGTGATGAAAAGCAAGGTAAGACTGAAACTGTCACAGACCGAAAAAGACTAAGGAGATGTGACAACCTCGTGCCATGTGGCACTTTAGACTGGATCCTGGAACAGAAAGAGGACACTCAAGGGAAACTGATGACATCAAAACAAAGTGTGGAGTTCAGTGAATAGCAACATACCAATGCTGGTTTCTTTGTTTGGTTTTTTGTTTTGTTTTGTTTTTTGGTGGGGGAGGTGGGTTGTTTTTTGTTTTTTGTTTTTTGATAGGGTCTTGCTTTGTCACGCAGGCTGGAATGCAGTGGTGCAATCATGACTTGTTGCAGCCTCGACCTCCTGGGCTCAAACAATTCTCCAGCCTTAGCCTCTTGAATAGCTGGAACTACAGCTGTCCACCACCATGCCCAGCTAATTGTTTATCTTTTGCAGAGACAGGGTTTCACTGTGATGTCTAGGCTGCTCTTGGACTCCTGGCCTCAAGCTATCCTCCTGCCTCAATCCAAAGTGTTGGGTTTACAGGCGTCAGCCATTGTGCCTGGCCCCTTAGTACTGGCAAATGTACCATGGTGATGTGAGATGTTAACCATGGAGGCCAGGAGCTCAAGACCAGCCTGGGCAACATAGCGAGGCACCATCTCTATTAAAAAATTTAATATGTATTTTAAAAAACCTTAGGGTTAATATGGCAACTCTCTGAACAATCTTTGCAACTTTTCTGTAAATCTAAACTATTCCAAAATAAAAAACATATAAATATGGTTTTAAAAATTCAAGTAATTAGGTCTGAACTACAGCTTCTCTTAAGTCAGCAGCTTTGGCAATGATGGGCCTGAGTCTCCCCAGGCAGCAAAGGCTGGGGCTGCTCCCTCCAGATGGGCCTGAGCACTGGGGTTTCCACAGTCATCACCCCTCCCCATTGTCTCACCCCAGCTGCACGCTCTGCCTGGCTCCAGCATTTGTTACCAGTGACAGGGAAAGGTCCTCAGTCTCCTCCCTTTCTTCCCCAAGGCCGGATTTCTAGAGAGAAGCTCATTCCTCAACAAGGCTAAACTTGGAGAAAATCACCCTGATGTAGCAAAGAGCAGATAATTAATTCCAGGGCAAGGTCAGAACACGGGGGAACAAACTTGAATCGTATCCTTCTGTTAATTTCTAAAGAAACAAATCGGGGGAAGAGTGAGAATGAGCTTGGGGGTATGGGCTGGGATTGGCAACCTACAGCAGACAGAGAAAGTGGTAGAAAGGAGACTCAAGGACCACCCTCACCCCCTAAATCCTGAAGAATTGGGAACAAACAAGTCTCTTCTCTTTTTTTTTTCCCTTATTTTTGTTTATTTAGTTTTGTTTTTGTTTTTTTTTGAAACAAGTCTCACTCTCTCCCCCAGGCTGGAGTACAGTGGCATCATCTCTGCTCACTGCAACCTCTGCCTCCCAGGTTCAAGTGATTCTCCTGCCTCAGCCTCCCCAGTAGCTGGGATTACAAGCACCTGCCACCACGCCTGGCTAATTTTTGTATTCTTAGTAGAGACAGGGTTTCACCATGTTGGCCAGGCTGGTCTCGAACTCCCAATCTCAAGTGATACACCCACCTTGGCTTCCCAAAGTGCTGGAATTACAGGCATGAGCCACTGCGCCCAGCCTGTTTCTTATTTTATTTTTAGAGAAATCCCTTCTCTGATGCAGCTTCTCCAATGGCTGAAACTGAAGGCAACAGGGAACTGTTTATACCTGCCCACAGGTTTACTGTAGTTACTCAGAATGAGGGGCCAGGGAGGGCAATCCTAGGGGCTGAAAGGCCCCAAACCTTACTCTTGGTTCCACCCTGGGCTGAGAACCATAAAAGAAACTTTAGGGCCAGGTGTGGTGGCTCACACCTGTAATCCCAATTCTTTGGGAGGCCGAGGTGAGAGGATCACTTGAGGCCACGAGTTCAAGACCAGTCTGGGCAACATAGTGAGGCACCATCTCTATTTTAAAAATTAAAAATTTATTAAAGGAAAAAACAGAACTGTAGGTCCAGTCTAGAGGGGCATGATACCAACAGAGCACACTCCATAAACTCTCACCGTGTGCTGGGAACAGGCCCTGTGAGGCAAAAACCATTTCCTCTTCAACCTTATTTTATGGGAGATAAAACCGAGGCTCAGAGAAACTAAATGAGCTGGCTCAAGGTCACAAAGCTAGAAAGCGGGAGAGGGAGGAGTCCAATCCAGATGGGCCTGAGGCCACCCTTCCTAACACCAGAGGTCTACAGATGTTGTTCATCGGGCACAGGCAGTGTCAGCCCAATCATGCCTAAAAAAAACAAAAAAAGTAAAACCAAACCAGATGCATCAAAGTCAGGATATTTCCCTTAGAAACCCAGATCTCTGGCTTCTCGTGAAAAATCAGAAGACCTGGACACACTGAGCCAAGACCTGGCCACACTGAGATTATCTATGTTGCTGTGTAGAGCAGTCAATTCTTTTTCATTGCTGTGTAGTATTCCAATATATGCATAAATCAACTGAGCCCATGTTCCACATGGCAACAATCAGCTGGAGCTGAGTGACAGCTGCCACTTTTGTTAACCCCAGTCCCCATCACTCCCAACAGTCTCCCCAACATGGAATCCACGGCTACCCAGAGCAGCACTTTCTTCTTATGGAGGAGTCAAAAGGAAGGTGACACATTTTTCATCTCCAACTCACTTCTCATCACATTACAGACGTTTACATTTGCGTACCTTGGGCTACGCTCTGAGAAGAGCAAAGAGATTTCAGTGAAAAAGCCTCCATGCTCTAGAGCCTCTGCCAGGACAAACACCCAACCAGGTGTGCTAGACTGGGGGCCCCAGACCCTTCCCCCAACTATCCTCCCACCTCTCCAGAGCTGGTCTCAAGAACCCAGAAGTCTGGGCTGCAGGTGCTGAGGTCACCACAGAGGAAAGTCATCTGTCCAGAAGGATTCAGGGCCCCTAGGAAGGAGAGCCAAATGCACTTGACCCAAGAACATGTACCCACGCCAAATGCAACTGCTGGGCCAAGGCCAACAGGAAATGTTCTCCATTTATGCGAGCGAAGTAAGACTCTGCTCCTTGGCAGAAGGTGGGCCCAAGGCCACTGGAGTTTCAGAGGGACCGGACAAGCTGCCCAAACCCCAAAGGGCACTGAGCTGAAAGGCTTTACAAATCCAGCCTTACTGTGGATCACTTCATCAACTTCATGCCCCTCTGGTGCTTTGGTAATAATGATGATGGCATTAGTAGCTGCCATTTGTTAGTCATTTAATAAATAGCACTGTGCTATTTATTATAATAATAAAAATTATTAATAAATAGCACTGTGCTCAGCAATGATCTTTAACTGGGTGTAAGTGACACAAAGGAAAGCGCACAGCTCGTAAGTGGACAGCTTGACAAATCCGCACATGTGTTTACATCTGTGTAACCACCACCCAGACTAAGATATAGAATATTTCATCACCCCACAAGGCCTCCTGTAGGCCATGACTACCCTCCCCAAACCAACCACTACCTGACTTATACCACCCATAGATTAGTTCTGCCTATTCCTGAACTTCAGACTACTGGAATCACACAGAATGTATTCTTGTGTCAAGCTTTTCTTTTTAAATTTATTATTATTATTATTTAAAAATAAAGATGGGGTCTCCCTATGTTGCCCAGGCTGGTCTCAAACTCCTGAGCTCAAGCAACCCTCCCACTTTGTCCTCTCAGAGAGCTGGAATTACAGGTGTGAGCCATCATGCCTGGCCATGACTTCTTTTGCTCAATATCACATGTGTGAGATTATCTATGTTGCTGTGTAGAGCAGTCAATTCTTTTTCATTGCTGTGTAGTATTCCAATATATGCATAAATCAACAATTGCTTTACTCATCCTACTGCTGATGGACATTTGGATTGTTTCTAGTTTGGAGTATCATGAATAAGGCTTCTTTTTTGGGGGGGGGCGGGGGGGATGGAGTCTCACTCTGTCACTGAGGCTGGAGTGCAGTGATGCAATCTCAGCTCACTGCAACTTCCGCCTCCCGGGTTCAAGTGATTCTCCTGCCTCAGCTTCCCAAGTAGCTGGTACTACAGGTGCATGCCACCGCGCCCAACTAATTTTTGTATTTTTAGTACAGACAGGGTTTTGCCATGTGGGCCAGGCTGGTCTCGAACTCCTGACCTCAGGTGATCCACCGGCCTCAGCTTCCCAAAGTGCTGGGATTACAGGCATGAGCTACCACACCCGGCGAATAAGGCTTCTATGAACATTTGTGTGTGAATTTTTGCGTGGTTTGGGCACTTGTTTTCATTCCTTATTGGTAGTGACAAGGGCTAGAATTGCTGGGATGTGGGTTAAGCACATGTTCAACTTTGTATAAGAGGCTGGGTGCAGTGGCTCACACCTGTAATCCCAGCACTTTGGATGGCTGAGGCGGGCGGATCACTTGAGGTCAGGAGTTTGAGGTCAGCTTGGCCAACATGGTGAAACCCCATCTCTACTAAAAATACAAAAATTAGCCAGACGTGGTGGTGGGCACCTGTAATCCCAGCTACTGGGGCACGAGAATCGCTTGAACCCAGGAGGTAGAGGTTGCAATGAGCTGAGATAGCACCACTGCACTACAGCCTGGGCAACAGAGTGAGACTGTGTCTCCAAAAAAAAAAAAAAACCTGTAAGAAACTGCCAAGCTGTTTCCAAAGTGGCTGTAGTTTCTTTTGCATTTCTACCAGCAATGTATGAGAGCTTCATTGCTCTACATCCTTGCCAACACTTGGTATTTTGGTGGTTTTTAAGATCTAGCCATTCTAGTGGGTGTAAAGCACACATCTCTGCCTCATCTATTCCTTACAGTAACTCTTTGGAGATGGAAACTATTTGTAGTTGGATTAAGGATGGCCACAAACTCCTTAATTCCTTCCATGAAGGGGTAGAATACAGGTTCTCTCCCGATTCTGGCTGGGCTGTGTAACTGCTTTGACCAATAAACTACAACAGAAGTGACACTGTGTCAGTTTCCATACTCAGACCTCAAGACATGTAGCAGCTTCCCTCCTGCCCGTTGGACTGCTTGCTCTGGGGAGGTCAAACAGCCATGCTACGAGGAAGCCCACGCCAGCCACGTGGAGAGCGTGCACGGGGCAAGTTACACCAACCAGCCCCAGCCAGCCCAGCCCAGGTACCAGACAAGTGATGAAGGAGCCAGCTTCGACTCAAATGAGCTGAGTCCTCTGTGCCCTGCTCTAGCCCACAAAATAAATGGGTGGTTGTTTTACATCACTAAATTTTCGGGTAGTTTGACACAGCAATAGATAATCAGAGCCATTATTTTCATTTTACAGAGGAAAAAGTAAAGGTTCAGAGAGGTAACGTGACATGTCCATGGCCCTACAGTGGAAGGAATCAGAATGTGAAGTGCCAATAATTGGCATCATATCAAATGTTAAAAGAGGTCCCTGAACAGAGCGGTGAATTTCAGTGACAGAGAGTGATCAAGACAGGCAAGTGGAAGAACTAATAGAGCAGACAGGAAGCTGGACTTTGATTTCTAACAGCCCAATTTTATCAGAAAGGAAGTGGCTTCTCTCTAAACCATGCAGTCCAGGGCCTGCCTTCTCTCGGACCTGTAAATTGATCAAACAGTGTTTCTGAAGACCAAGGCAGGGACCTGGGGGGACAGTGGTCCATGGTGTGACACCACCTGCCCCTAAAGGACCCTACTCATCCCTAGCTTGGATTTCAAAGCAGCTCTTAAAGAGAAAAAAGAGGCCCCAAGCTAGGGCTGATCACCGGACACCTCTCTCTGCAGTCATGCAGCCCCACAGCACGCAGCAGACATACCAGGTAAGCCAAGCATGAACCTCTAGGGGCCAAGAGGATTTCTAGAATATAAATGGCATTGGCACAGCATGCCCATGCAGGGGCTGTAAGCTCAAACACCCCCAGGGGTCCCACAAGCATCACATATTTGCAGAACTGGCTGGGCACATTCTGTCAACACAGACATGGGAAGAGTCTTTGCTTCCAAAAGGATGCATGTTCTCTTCCATTTCTTGGAACATGGGATCCTCTCGGTCTGGCTTTATTTTCCCACTTTCAGTAGGGTCAAAAGAACAGAGAAACATCATCTATCAAAAATACACAAGCACGTGGCGGCTCTGGAGTCAGGAAGACTCCCCGGCAGCAGCCAGCACTGTAACAAGCTGGAAAGCACGCTTGCTGCCCACAGCAGGCGGTCGCTTGCTTGCCACGTGACATGGTGGCTGATGCTTGCAAGGTAGGAATGAGTACCCCAGGAGGGCCAGATCTTTGCTTTTCTGAGAGAAGCCGGAACTCTAGATTTTTCACATGAAATTCTAAAAATGTCACAAGCTAATGCCTGCTTTTTTCCCCCGCTAGAAACATCAAATTATCTGCAGGCAGGATTGGACCTGTGGGTCATCTGTGTGTGGCCTCAGGATTAAATCTTTCCATGAAGCATCTCCAGGCTTCGAGTTAGGAGAACCTGCCTGATGCTGCCTGCAATCTTGAGTCTCCTGGCAACAAAGACACACACTTCCCACCACAGGAAGCTGCGATGGTTTTTCAGGGCTGGGCCACATGGGTCTCTCTCCACCTGTCCTCACGGACTCCTGCCCCCAGCCCTCTTCAGGCTGATGCTGGGTCTCCTTGCGCAGAATGCCCACGTGGATGACGGGACGGGATTTGAAAACAAACATGTCCCTGGAGCATCCATCCACACCATCCTCCCGACCTGCCTTCCCTGCCCGCAGCCATGACCCTTCACCCAGTGCCCAGCCATACCACATCCCTGGCCTCCCCGCCTTTGCACAGGCTGGTCCTTCTGCCTGAATGTACTCCTTCCCCATCTGTTGAATTCTTTGTTTCTCCTTCCAGCCCCAGATTCATCACCACCTGTTATACGAAGCCTTCCCAATTTCCTAGGCAGGACTTAGCACCACTGGCTCTGGAATCCCTTCACACCTTGACCTTACCTTCACAACAGCACTGTAGCATGGGATGGCACCAACTGGTACCCAAATCAGTCTCCCCACATACACTGGGGCTTGATGGGGATGGAGATGGACTGAACTCTCTTTGCATACTCAAGCTTATCACAGGGCCCATTCATGAGAAAGGGCCCAATGCAGCCGGGCACGGTGGCTCACGCCTATAATCAATCCCAGCACTTTGGGAGGCCGAGGCGGGAGGATCACTTGAGGCCAGGAGTTCAAGACCAGCCTGGCCAACATGGTGAAACCCCATCTCTACTAAAAATACAAAAATTAGCCGGGCATGGTGGTGCATGCTTGTAATCCCATCTACTCGGGAGGCTGAGGCAGGAGAATCACTTGAACCCGGGAGGCAGAGGTTGCAGTGAGCTGAGATCACATCATTGCACTCCAGCCTGGAGGACAGAGTGAGACTCTGTCTGGAAAGGAAGGAAGGAAGAAAGGAAGCAAGGGAGGGAGGGAAAGACGGAAAGAAAGAAAGACAGAAAGAGAAAGAAAGAGCCCAACGCATGGTGGTAAAGAAAGGACAATCCAGGCTGTTAAAAGCCTGTCTTGTTACCTAGCTCCCACCTGGACCTACATCTGAACATAAAAATTGACTCAAGAGAAGAAACCACATAGGTCCTCTTGGAATTTCTGCTGTGACCCTAGAGGCTGGGCCGAGGTCTGCTGAATATGTAGGGATGACTCAGTGCCTGCTGTCTAGGGTGGCTTTGTGCCTGGCACAAAGGAAGGTGTTCAGTGAACATCTGGGGCTGCTGTTACTGTTACTCCCTTGGGGTCTCACAAACACTCTCAGGGTCCGGACACGGTGCTTCTCAGGGACATAAACGCATACCACTGGGCCCAGCTGGCCAGGCTTCCTCCACTCTGGGGAGACGCAGGGCCTGGTCACAATATGGAGCTCTACCCTTTGGGCCTCCAGGCAGACACCTCAAGCCCAGGTTACTGGTTTGCCTCTAATAAGCTTGAGAGCTTCTAGAAAATTCTATCAGTGCTCCTGGGGGCTCCACACCTGGCTGGCAGCAATGCTAGGAACACTGGGATCTAGAAGCAATTTCTTTTTCTTTTCTTTTCTTTCCTTTTTTTTTTGAGACATAATCTTGATCTATCACCCAGGCTGGAGTGCAGTGGCGTAATCTCAGCTCACTGTAACCTCCACCTTCCGGGTTCAAGCAATTCTCCTGCCTCAGCCTCCTGAGCAGCTGAGATTACAGGTGCCTGCCACCACACCCAGCTAATTTTTGTATTTTTGGTAGAGGCAGGGTTTCACCATGTTGGTCAGGCTGGTCTGGAACTCCTGACCTCAGGTGATCTGCCCGCCTCGGCCTCCCAAAGTGCTGGGATTACAGGTGTGAGCCACTGCGCCCAGCCTCTAGAGGCGATTTCTAGAGACTCTGGCGTGTAAGGCCTTGTCTTCTGGGCCATCGTCTTCCATCTTCCTCCTCAGCCAGGCTAGTAGATTTGGGCCAACCAGACACAGTAGGAGGTAAAAGCAGAGAGAATAGAAGGATTCAGGAAGGAACTCGATGCCCAACTCCACCACGGGCTGTGGCCTGGGCAAGAGGCTCCTCCTAGGCCTCGCAGGCCTGAAGCCATTTCCTGGCTGTCTCCATGTTTGCACAGGGGACGGTGAAGAGCTGAGGAAAGTTAAATATAGCCTAGCGTCCCCGCTGAACGGCTCCCTGCATCGGTGCCCGAGAGTGCCACCTTGTGGTCCACTCCTGGCTCCTCTGCGGAATAAAAACCATCTCCAGGGAAGGACGAGATCAAGATGGCCGCCTCAGGAAGCACTTGGGTTTGAGTGAGAGAGAGAGAGAGAGAGAGAGAGGAGGGAGGGTTTGCACGTGGCTTTCCCCTCAGCGCTGGCCGCTGCCCCATTCCTCCTGGTTGCTAACTCACCACCAAAATGGCTTCCCCAGAAAACTCCAGCAAGGGCCTGAAGTCTGGCCTGGGCCTAAACCCACGCCTCCCAGGCAGCCACTCACCAGGTCAGCCAGGCTGCAAAACTCTTCCAGCCTGAGGAGCATGCCCTCGATGGTCTCCTCTACCTCCTTCGCCTGAAAAAGAGACGATATCCTGGAGATTAGCAAGTGGTTTCCAGGGAGACAAACACCCTTCATTTTTTTTTTTTTTTTTTTTTTAAAAGCAAACTAAGTCTTAGGATTATGTGCCCGGTTCCTGCTCGACCCCCTTCTACTGCCTCCTTTGAAAGAGCAATAAACAGGCAGCAGTCCTGGCGCCCATCACGGAGGACTGGTTAACGCCACCACGGCCTCTCCATTCTAGGCAGCTTTCAAAAGAGACAAGATCAACAAATACAGGAAATAACAAGGCTACCCTTATCCTCCACGTTGTACAGATGAGGACACGGAGGCTCAGAGAAGTGGGGTAACCTGCTCAAGATCACACAGTTAACAAACAGCGGGGCAAGGATCCTAATCCAGATGGAGTCCATAGCCTCACAGCCTCACAGCCTGCTCTAATAAACACAGTGGCCCCGGTGATACCCCGCAGAGGAAAAGCAAGCTGCAGACGGTGTCAGATACAAACCATACCAAAAAAATGTCTGAGGCGGGCGGATCACCTGAGGTCAGGAGTTTGAGACCAGCCTGACCAACATGGCAGAACCCCGTCTCTACTAAAAATACAAAAATTAGCTGGGCATGGTGGCGTGTGCCCGTAGTCACAGCTACTCCGAGGCTGAGGCAGGAGAATCGCTTGAACCTGGGAGGCGGAGGCTGCAGTGAGCCAGGATCGCACCACTGCACTCTAGCCTGGGCAACAGAGCGAGACTCCGTCTCAAAAAAAAAAAAAAGTACATGTCTTCACAGAGAAAGGCCTAGAATGATATGTGCCAAACTGCTAATAGTTAAGAGATGTGCTTATACTTAAAAAATTTGTTGTTTATCTGAAATTCAAATTCAACCGGGCGTCCCATAGTTTCTTTGGAAACCCTGTTAACAGGGCTTACTTAGCCCTGGGCAGGAGGAGTTGGGAAAGGGACTCTGACAAGGGAAGCTTGAATTTTTTATGTTATGTAAAGGGTCCGTGGCCGGGAGCAGTGGCTTATGCCTGTAATCCCAACATTTTGGGAGGCCGAGGCAGGAAGATCACTTAAGTCCAGGAATTCGAGACCAGCCTGGGCAACATGGTGAGACTCCGTCCCTTTAAAAAAAAAAAAAAAAAAAAATTAGGCCGGGTGCAGTGGCTCACGCCTGTAATCCCAGCACTTTTGGAGGCTGAGGCGGGCGGATCATGAGGTCAGGAGATCGAGACCATCCTGGACAACATGGTGACCCCCGTCTCTACTAAAAATAACAAAAATTAGCCGGGTGTGGTGGCACACACCGGTAGTCCCAGCTACTCAGTAGGCTAAGGCAGCAGAATCGCTTGAATCCGGGAGGCAGAGGCTGCAGTGAGCCAAGGTCACACCACTGCACTCTAGCCTGGGTGACAGAGCGAGATTCCGTCTCAAAAAAAAAACAAAAATTAGCCAGGCATGGTGGTGCATTTCTGTAGTCCCAGCTACCCAGGAGGCTGAGGCTGCAGTGAGCAGTGATCGCACCACTGCACTCCAGACTGGGCGACAGAGTGAGAACTTGTCTTTAAAAAAAAGAAGAAATAAAACCCAGTCATCAGGCTGGACATTAACATAAATGAGTGAAACAGGCCATCGGGCTTGTGGTGATCTGAAAGGTGCTCATCCAGTCCTCCAGCTGCAGGTCACTAGCTGCCATCAGGAAATGCAGGCCCGGAGCTGCCAGATCTTTCCATTTTCCAAGAGAAGCCAGAAATCCTAATTTGATAGGAAATGCCCCAATGTTTAAACATAGGAACACATTTAAAAAACCCTTTAATGCTTCACAAATGAAGCCAATCACGAATGTGCAAAGGGCCTGCCAGTGTACAACTGCTTCATGCACTTGTGTAAAAATTAGGGAAATAATTAGCGGTTTGGCCAGGCGTAGTGGCTCACGCCTGTAATCCCAACACTTTGGGAGGCCAAGGTGGGCGGATCACCTGAGGTCAGGAGTTCGAGACCAGCCTGACCAACATGGCGAAACCCCGTCTCCACTGAAAATAAAAAATTTAACCAGACGTGGTGGCATGCATCTGTAGTCCCAACTACTCAGAAGGCTGAGGCAGGAGGACTGCTTGAACCCAGGAGGAGGAGGTTGCAGTGAGCCGAGATCGTGCCACTGTACTCCAGCCTGGGAGACAGAGCAAGATCTGTCTTCAAAAAAAAAAAAAAAAAATTAGGGTTTTTTCCCCCCTCAACTATCTACTACTTTTATGACTTCTAAAATACCAGTTTCTGTTGTTATTTTTGTAATGGCCAGCATTCAGGAAGAAAGTTCACCCAGCACATCATGTGCTTTCCCTACCAGGCCACACCGTCCTGCTCCAGGGAGGCGTGCTCAGGATTTCTGGGCAGGCCTAGTCCCTGCCCCCTGCACCTGAAGGCTCCCTCACCACCCACTTGTGCCCAGAGAACTGTTTATACAGCACCAGTTCCTGCTGCTTCCAGCATGAGCCATCTCCACCACAACAAAATAAACGACTGCACACACAAAAAAATCTTCCAGGCTGGAGTATAAATAGTACCAAGTTGCAATTTTAAACTCTGCAACCTTCATCTCACAGCTGGGACTATTTCTATGCCTCAGTGGGGGAGAGGGGACAGAAGACAGGCGAAAAAGAAAGATCATCCCCCCACCCAACCCCAAAATTAAATTACAATGAGAAAATGTCATTACCACACTAAGGGAGAAAGGATGGAGCCAAGGGGTCACTGTGGTGAGAGGAGAAGGTTGGTTGTTCTTTCTGGTCCAGGGGAAAGAGAAAGAGAGGAGTGGGGCACAGTGGGTGATGGAGAGATCCTGGGATTGCAGGTGCACACAACGCAGACCCGGGTCCAGACACACTTAAGGACATACAACCTGCATGGGAGGCCACGGAAGCCCATGCCCCAGCTGGGTGGGATGCCTCCTTCCCAAGATGTTTCTGCAGTGCTGTGCTTGTAGGAAGCGCATCACAACCCATCCTGGCCCACTCAGGAAGGGCATGGCATGGTCACGGCACTTCTGGGTTCACCTTACCCTCTGCCAGCCATGCAGCTGGAATCCAATGGCTTAACCTCTGCATTTCACTGCCACTGGATCCCGTGACAGGAACCATCAGGCCCATTTGGCAGAATGGTCAGGAGGTTAACCCGACATCATAGATGTGGCTAACTGATTTAACAGAGTGCTGACACACAATAGGTGCGTGATAAGGGGTTGCATTCCATAGCTCGCTCGCTCTCTTTTTTGTATTTTAATTTTTTGTAGAGACAGGGGTCTCACTATGTTGCCCAGGCTGGTCTCAAGCTCCTGGCCTCATGCAATCCTCCTGCCTCAGCCTCCCAAAGTGCTGATATTATAGGCATGAGCCACTGCACCCACCCAATCTCTTTCACCATAGAATAAAAACAAGGGCTAGTCACTGTATTTGAATTACCTCGTTCACTTCTCACAAGAACTCTATGCAGTAGGTGCTACTATTTCCCTCTTTTTATGGATTGAGAAACAGAGGATCAGAGAGGTTAATTCCCTTGCTCAAGCTCACACAGCTAATAAACATCGAAGCCAGAATTTGACCCTGAGCACTCTAACTCCAGAGCTAGAATGTGTAACAAGATATTCTTTGGGGCTGCATACAGTGGCTCATGCCTGTAATCCCAACACTGGGAGGCTGAGGCCAGAGGATCGCTTGAGCCCAGGAGTTCCAGTCTAGCCTGGGCAACAGGGGGAAAGTTTGTCTCTATAAAAATAAAAAGAAAACTAACTGGGCATGGTGGTGCACGCCTGTGTGGTCTTGGCTACTTGAGAGGCTGAGGCTGGGAGGGTCACTTGGGCCCGGGAGGTTGAGGCTACGGTGAGCTGTGATGTACCACTGCACTCCTGGGTGACAGAGTGAGATCGTCTCAAAACAAAAACAAGATGCTCTTGGGGGAGGTTAGAAATGTGTCCCCTTTGTTGCTGCTTGTCAGCTATGGTCAGTCCCCCACCTCACCCCCTGGTACCTAGGGAGGTTCCCAAAAGCAGGAAGGATCAAAGTGAGTGTTTGCCGACTGTCTGGTCAGCAAAGGGAGAAACAAGCCCAAGACATTCCCAACCAACAGGAAGGCGCTCAGGATAAGCCAGCCCACCATGCCCACAAATCATCCATGGGCAATTTTCTCTCAAGATTATCCCCTAAGTGGCCTCAGAAATGAGAGTCCCGCAGGCTGCAGCCCACGTGCCTTTTTAACTAGCCTGTGAGCAGATGAATGCCCTCGCTGTTCTTCGCAAACCCCTGGGCATAAACTGCTCCACTCAGAAGGGAAGGAGGCGAGAGGCTCACTTTAAGTGACATTCAAGGAAGGACCAGTGGAGATGGTGAGTGGGGTTTTTTTTTTTTAAACAAACATTTTTTTTTCACTTTTTTTTTCCCACAACCCCCCTTCTCACAAAGTGGCAGTGCAAGCTTCCCAGCTGGGAATGCCCAAACATTGAAGAGGGGCTGGCCCTGCTCACCAAGGGCTTGGCACAACAAAAAAAAGTTCCTCCACCCATGATCTTCTCTAACTCAACAAATGGAAACTCCATCGTCCTCTCACTCAGGCCAAATACTTCGGAGCACCCTGGACTCTTCTCTCCCACCTCCCACCCCATCCAATCTGCCAGCAAATCCTCTCATTTCTACCTTCAAAATGTCTCTACCCAAATCCAACTACTTCACTCTCTCTCCCATACAACCAAGCACCATGGCGCAAGTCACCGTCGTCTCCTGCTAGGACTGTTGCAGTAGCCTGCTCGCTGGTCCCAGCTTCCTGTTCTTACTGCCCTTCAATCTACTCTGTGCAGTCCTGTTAAAACAAAAGCTCTCCCCACCCCAAATCCTCCAGTGTACCACTTTGCACTCACAGGGATGGCTGCAATCACAAAAATGGAAAATGATGAGGGCTGGCAAGGATGTGGAGGAATTGGAAGCCTCACACACTGCTGGTGGGAAGGGTACAATTGTGCAGCTGCTCTGAAAACCAGTCCAGCATCTCCTCAAAAGGAACACAGAGTCACCTTATTACCAAGCAATATACCCGAAAGAAATGAAAACAGACCAGGTGCAGTGGTGCACACATTTAGTCCCAGCACTTTGGGAGGCTGAGGCAGGCAGATCACTTAAGCCCAGGAGTACAAGGCCATCCTGGGCAACATAGTGAGACACCATCTCTACAAAAAAAATACAAAAATTAGCCAGACATGGTGGCATGTGCCTGTATTCCCATCTACTTAGGAGGCTGGGGTGGGAGAAGCACTTGAGCCCAGAAGATCAAGGCTGCTGTGAGCCATGATGGTGCCACTGCACTCCAGCCTGGATGACAAAGCAAGACCCTGTCTCAAAAAAATAAAAAATAAAAATAAATAAAAAAGAAATGAAAACATATGCTCTCACAAAAACTTGGACAATATTCATTACAGTCAAAAAGTTGAAAAGGCTGGGCGTGGTGGCTCACGCCTGTAATCCCAACACTTTGGGAGGCCGAGGCAGGCAGGTCACTTGAGGTCAGGAGTTCGAGACCAGCCTGGCCAACATGGTGAAATCCCCTCTCTACTAAAACTACAAAAATGAGCTGGACGTAGTGGCACAAGCCTGTAGTCTCAGCTACTTGGGTGGCTGAGGCACGAGAATTGCTTGGGGAATCCAGGAGGCGGAGTTTGCAGTGAGCTAAGATCGCACCACTGCACTCCAGCCTGGGCGAGAGAGCGAGACTCTATCTCAATTAAAAAAAAAAAAAAAAAGGCCGGGTGCAGTAGCTCACGCCTATAATCTCAGTACTTTGGGAGGCCGAGGCGGGCGAATCACAATGTCAGGAGATCGAGACCATCCTGGCTAACACGGTGAAATCCAGTCTCTACTAAAAAATACAAAAAACTAGCCGGGCGTGGTGGTGGGTGCCTGTAGTCCCAGCTACTCGGGAGGCTGAGGCAGGAGAATGGCGTGAACCCAGGAGGCAGAGCTTGCAGCGAGCCAAGATCATGCCACTGCACTCCAGCCTGGGCGACAGAGCAAGACTTCGTCTCAAAAAAAAAAAAAAGTAGAAATGACCCAATGTCCATTAAGTGATGAATGAACAAATAAAATGTGATGTATCCCTACAACAGAGTATCATTTGTCCATAAAAGGTAATGGAGCACTGGCACACACTACAACATGGATGATCCTTGAAAACATGATGCTAAGTGAGAGAAGCCAGGCACAAAAGGTCACGCATGACATGATTCCACTTATAAGAAATGTCCAGGCTGGGCACAGTGGCTCATGCCTGTAATCCCAACATTTTGGGAGGCCGAGGCAGGCAGATCACTTGAGGTCAGGAGTTTGAGATCAGCCTGGCCAACATGGCAAAATCCCGTCTCTACTAAAACTACAAAAATTAGCCAGGCGTGGTGGCATGAGCCTGTAATCCCAACTACTCGGGAGGCTGAGGCACAAGAATCGCTTGAACCCTGGAACTGGAGGTTGCAGTAAGCCAAGATCGTGCCACTGCACTCCAGCCTGGGCGAGAGAGTGAGACTCCATCTCGAAAGAAAAGAAGGGAGGGAGGGAGGGAATGTCCAGAGATAGGCAGATCCACAGAGACAGAAAGAAGTAGATTCGTGGTTGCCCCTCTGCATGGAGTGGCAGGGAGAGGAGAAGAGGGAATAACTGCTAATGGTGACGGGGTTTCGTTTTTGGGTCATAGAAATGTTCTGGAATTAGGTCATGGTGATGTCTGCACAATACAGTAAATATACTAAAAGCCAACAAACTATATACTTTAAAATCATAAATTTATACATGAATTATTTACCAATTTTTTTTTCTTAGAGACAGGGTCTCACTCTGTCATCCAGGCTAGAGTGCAGTGGTGGGACCATAGCTCACTGCAGCCTCCAACTCCTGGGCCTCAGGGATCCTCCCGCCTCAGCCTCTTGAGTAGCTGGGACTACAGATGGGCACCACCGTGCCTGGCTTCAAGCCTGGCTTCAATTTTTTGAGTCCTCCCTCATCTTCTACCTGCTCAGAAAACACCTAATGGGGGCCTCCCCAGCCCTACTCCATCAGGAGCCTCCACCTCCCCCGATCTCACTGCCTGTTGCTTGTCCCCACCCACAACACTAGCCACGGCCTCACCACAGGGCCTTTGCACCTGCTGTTCCCTTTACTGGTGAAAGTTGTCTCTCACTTCCTTCTAGCTTTTGCTCAAATATTTCTTCCAGATGAGGCTTTCCCTGACCCTATAGCTCCCCTACTCCCAGTCCTCCTGCCCCAATTTACTTTTCTCTTTAGCATTTATCACCATCTAACATACTATCTATTTTTCTCAACTTGTTTCCTGTCATCTTCTCCACCAGAATGAAACCTCTGGAGGACACAGGTTTTTGTCTCTTTTATTTGTCTTTCAATTCCCAGAGCCTAGAACAAAGTCTGGCAAATAATAGGTACTTGTGTTTCAAAGGTGGCCCTCCAACTCCCTCTCATCCCACACGTGCTTTTGCAAAAGGACCTTGCAGCAACTCCGGTGAAGAGGTGGGATCCAATCCTTCCCATCCCCGAATCTAGGCTGGCCTGTGACTTGCTTAGACCAATAGGATGTGACGGGAGCAAGGCTCTGTGACTCCCAGGTCTAGGCCTTGAGAGACCTCAAAGCTTCTGATTTACTCTCCGGGAAGCCAGAAGCCACATAACGAAGTTCAGGCAGTACCACAGGGCAACTAGATTCAATAATAACTTAATTGTACATTTTACAATAACTTTGAGGTCCTAGCCAGAGCAATCAGACAAGAGAAAGAAATAAAGGGCATCCAAACCGGTAAAGGGGAAGTCAAACTAGCTGTTTGCTGATGACATGATCGTATACCTAGAAAACCCTACAGACTCCTCCAAAAAGCTCCTACAACTGGTAAATGCATTCAACAAAGTTCCAGGATATAAAAACCAATGTACACAAATCAGTAGACTGCTATACACCAACTGCAACCAAGCTGAGAATCAAATCAAGAACTCGACTTCTTTTGCAACAGCTGCAAAAAATAAAATATTTAGGAATATACCTAACCCAGGAGGTGAAAGACTTCTACAAAGAAAACTACAAAACACTGATGAAAGAAATTACTGATGACACAAACAAATGGAAACACATCCCATGCTCATAGATGGGTAGAATCGATATTCTGAAAATGACCATACTGCCAAAAGCAATCTACAAATTCAATGTAATTCCCATCAAAATACCACCATCACTCTTCACGGAACTAGAAAAAAAAATCCTAAAATTCATATGGAACCAAAAAAGAGCCCTCACAGCCAAGGCAAAACTAAGCAAAAAGAACAAATCTGGAGGCATCACATTATCTGATTTCAAAATATACTATAAAGGCTGGGTGTGGTGGCTCACGCCTGTAATCCCAGTCCTTTGGGAGGCCGAGGCAGGTGGATCGCTTGAGGTCAGGAGTTCGAGACTAGCGTGGCCAAGATGGCGAAACCACGTCTCTACTAAAATACAAAAATCAGCCAGCCGTGGTAGTGCATGCCCATAATCCCAGCTACTGGGGACACTGAGGCAGGAGAATCGCTTGAACCCAGGAGGTTGATGTTGCAGTGAGCTGAGATTGCGCCATTGCACTCCAGCCTGAGCAACAAGAGTGAAACTCTGTCTCAAAAAAAAAAAAAAAAAAATTAAAAAAAAAATAGGCACATAGACCAATGGAACAGAACAGAGATCCAAAAATAAACCTAAATACTTACAGCCAACTGATCTTTGACAAAGTAAACAAAAACATGAAGTGGAGAAAGGACACCCTATTCAACAAATGGTGCTGGGATAACTGGCTAGCCACATGTAGGGGAATGAAACTGGATCCTCATCTCTCACCTTATACAAAAATCAACTCAAGATGCATCAAACACTTAAATCTAAGACCTGAAACCATAAAAATTCTAGAAGATAACATTGGAAAAACCCTTCTAGAGATTGGCTTAGGCAAACACTTCATGACCAAGAACCCAAAGCAAATGCAATAAAAACAAAGATAAATAGTTGGGACTTAATTAAACTAAAAAGCTTCTGCACAGCAAAAGAAATAATCAGCAGAGTAAACAGACAACCCACAGAGTGGGAGAAAATCTTCACAATCTATGCATCTGACAAGGGATTAATATCCAGAATACCAAGCAAGAAAAAACAATCCCATCAAAAAAGTGGGCTGAGGACATGAATAGACAATTCTCAAAGCAAGATACACAAGTGGCCAAAAAACATATGAAAAAATGCTCAACATCACTAATGATCAAGGAAATGCAAATTGAAACCACAATGCGATACCACCTTACTCCTGCAAGAATGGCTATAATCAAAAAATCAAACAATAATAGATGTTGGCATGGATGCGGTGAAAAGGAACACTTTTACGCTGTTAGTGGGAATGTAAACACTTTTACGCTGTTAGTGGGGATGTAAACTAGTACAATCACTATGGAAAACAGTGTGGAGATTCCTTAAAGAACTAAAAGTAGACCTACCATTTGATCCAGCAATCCCACTACTGGGTATCTTGAAGTCATTATATGAAAAAGATACTTACACATGCACGTTTACTGCAGCATAATTAGCAATTGCAAAAATATGGAACCAGCCCAAATGCCTATCAATCAACAAGTGGATAAAGAATATGTGGCACGGCCAGGCGCGGTGGCTCACACCTGTAATCCCAGCACTTTGGGAGACCGAGGCGGGCGGATCACAAGGTCAGGAGATCAAGACCATCCTGGCTAACATGGTGAAACCCCATCTCTATTAAAAAATACAAAAAAAAATTAGCCGAGCATGGTGGCGGGCACCTGTAATCTCAGCTACTCAGGAGGCTGAGGCAGGAGAATCACGTGAACCCGGGAGGCAGAGCCTGCAGTGAGCCAAGATCGTGCCACTGCACTCCAGCCTGGGTGAGAGAGCGAGACTCCCATCTGAAGAAAAAAAAAAAAAAAAAGAATATGTGGCATATATACATATAGATACCATGGAATACAACTCAGCCATAAAAAGAAATGAAATAATGGCATTTGCAGCAGCCTGGCTGGAAATGGAGACCATTACTCTAAGCGAAGTAACTCAGAAATGGAAAACCAAACATCGTATGTTCTCGCTCGTAAGTGAGAGCTAAGCTATGAGGACACAAAGGCATAAAAATGATACAATGGACTTTGGGGACTTAGGGGAAAGGGTGGGAGGTAGGTGAGGGGTAAAAGACTGCACAGTGGGTACCGTGTACTCTATTTAAATGATGGGTGCTGCAGCAAAATCTCAGAAATCACCACTCACTAAAGAACTTATTCATGTAACCAAACACCACCTTTTCCCCAAAAACCTATTGAAATTAAAAAATAAAATAACTTAAAGTCCAGGTGCAGTGGCCCATGCCTGTAATCCCAGCACTTTGGAAGGCTGAGGCAGGAAGATCACTTGAGGTCAAGAGTTCGAGCGAGACCAGCCTGGGCAACATGGTGAAACCCCATCTCTACAAAAAAATACAAAAATTAGCTGGGCATGGTGGCACATGCCTGTAGTCCCAGCTACTTGGGAGGCTGGGGTGGGAGGATCGCTTGAGCCAGGAAGTGGAGGGTGCAGTGAAAAAAGATTCTGCCACTGCACTCCAGCCTAGGTGACAGAGTGAGGTCCTGTCTCAAAAAAAGAAAATAACGTAACTTAAAGAGTATAATTGGGCTGGGTGCGGTGGCTCACGTCCGTAATCCCAGCACTTTTTGAGGCCAAGGCAGGCAGATCACCTGAGGCCAGGAGTTCAAGACCAGTCTGACCAACATAGTAAAACCCTGTCTCTACTAAAAATACAAAAATTAGCCACGTGTGGTGGTGCATGCCTATAATCCCAGCTATTTGGGAGGCTGAGACACAAGAATTATTTGAACCCAGGAGGTGGAGGTTGCAGTGACCCAAGATCTTGCCACGGCACTCCAGCCTGGGCAACAGAGTGAGACTCGGTCTCAAAAAAAAAAAAAAAAAGTATAATTGGACTGTTTGTAACTCAAAGGATAAATGCTTGAGGGGATGGATAGCCCATTCTCCATGATGTGCTTATTTCACATTGCATACCTGTATCAAAACATCTCATGTACACCCTGAATATATATACCTACTATATACCCCCAAAAATTAAAAATAAAAATAATAATAAAATTTAAGAAAAAAAGAAGTCCAGGCAACTCTTCTGTAGAGGCCAGTGAGTGAGGCTGTAGAGGTTGAGAGGCCACATGGAGGAGAACTGAGATGCCCCAGCCAATAGCCAGCAGCAACTGCTAGACACAGGGTGCCAATCCTCCAGCTGAATGCAGTCCATGCATGAACCGTATGAAATGGCAGTTGCTTGAAGCTGCTAAGGTTTGGGATAGTTTGCTACCCAGTGATTGGTAATCAATACAGTGCTCATGAATATTCATTGTGGAAAAGAAAGGAAGATGAAAGAGAGAAAGAGAGAGAAGGGAAGGGGAGGACGTGTACTGCCTGGAAGAGCTGTAGCCTGAGAACAGCAGCCTGGGCGGCGCCTTAGTCCCAGCCTTGCATTTTATGCTGCGTGGTCTCAGCTGCACCTCTGACCATCTCTGTGCTTCTGACTCCCCATTTGAAAATTGTGAGAAAAACAATCCACAGACTCTGTCTCATAACAGAAGCTAAGGAAGCTAAGTCACTTCTCTGGGTCACTCCCAGTGAGATGCCACCACCATTTAAAAGGACCCTATTAGGGTCTCCAAACTCAAATGACACCGAAGCCATGCAGGCAATAAATACAAGAGAAGTGGGCTGTGCTGAAGACTGTCTTCTGCAAACTGTTTATGTTCAGTTTCCCACTTTTTTTTTTTTTTTTTTTTTGAGACGGAGTCTCGCTCTGTCACCCAGGCTGGAGTGCAATGGCACGATCTCAACTCAGTGCAATCGCTGCCTCCCGGGTTCAAGCGATTTTCCTACCTGAGAGCCTCCTAAGTAGCTGGGACTACAAGAGCACACCACCACGCCTGGCTAAGTTTTGTATTTTTAGAAAAGACAGGGTTTCGCCATGTTGTCCAGGCTGGTCTTGAACTACTGACCTCAGGTGATCCACCCACCTCGGCCTCCCAAAGTGCTGGGATTACAGGCATGAACCACTGCTTTGGCCAGTTTCCCACTTTTGACAGAGAGATTTTACTTCTAAGAAAAACAGCAGTGCAGGTGGGGTCATAAAGAGCAGCTGATGTTCAGCCTCCAGGTCAGGGAGACAACAGGGAGGGGTGGAGACTGTAGCAAACAGGAGACCCCAGGCCCTATTTAAATGGGGTGGCTGCTACTGGGCCCCAGCTTGTGCCAGGTAGGGATGTGCCAACCCTGCTTTATTCAAGACAAGTGGCAATCCAGATGTTTATGCAAATTCTCTTGATTTGAAAATGTTCAAAACTAGCCTGATAAGTTAAAAAACACTATGACGGCCAAATAAAACTGTCTGTGGGCTGAATGTGGCCTTCAAGCCTCTGGCCAATCTGTGTTTTTAAAACACAAACACACATGAAATACCAGAACAGGCAAATCTACAGAGATGGGAAGGAGATTCGTGGTGGGGGGTTGGGGAATGACAGATAACGGGTGCAGTGTTTCCTTTTGGGGTCATAAAAATGTTCTAAAATTGGTTGTGGTTGATGGTTGTACAACTCTGTGAATATGCTAAAAGCCATTAAATTATACACTTTAAACAGGTGAATTATATGTATGCAAATCACATCTCAATAATGCTGCTTAAACACATACACACACACAACACACACACACACACACACACACACACACACACACACACACACACAACACACACACACACACACACACACACACACACACACACACACACACACACGAATACTAAAGAATCTTAGCATAGCAAGGTCCATTCAGCCCAGGCAGAAAAAGCATCCTCATCTCTATGCACAAGATGAAAGTGATGAAATGAAGGTTGAAAGATCCCGGAAGCCAGGGAGCAAATGAAGTGATTCTCTGAGTAGCCTTAAGTTTGAACTGCAAACCACGAAGGAGTTGGCAGGTTAAACAACCACCCACCGCCCAGAGAAGAAACTCGGGAACTCTTTCCTCTCAGGTCCCCAAAGCAAGACAGAGTTCCCATCCTGGTCCCAAAAGGACGCTTGATCTTGAGGTTTGAGTGTCCAGAAGGGGCTGACTACTTTGCTCTAAAATCATGCAGACCCTGACTTCCGGGAAGGTTAATTTGGCAACAGTAACCAACATTTAAAATGCATGTGCCGGCTATGGCCATACCGCCCTAAACGCACTCAATCTTGTCTAAAATGCATGTGTCCTTAGACACAGTAATACACCTTCTAGGTATTTATCCTACATATTTGCATAAATGCAAAATGATGTATGTGGAGAGATATTTATTGCAGGACACTTTGTGACAGCAAAAAATTCCACATAACTTAAATGTCTATCAACAGAGGAATGGTTACCTAAAGTGTCATTCAGACAGACAATGAAATTCTGACTAACTGCTGAAAATAATCAGCTCCTGTGCATTCATATAAAAAGGTCTCCAAAACATGAGTGAAAAAAGCATGAGGCTGGGTTCAGTGGCTCACACCTATAATCCCAGCACTTTGGGAGGCCCAGGCGGGCAGATCACTGGAGGTCAGGAGTTCGAGATCAGCCTGGCCAACATGGTGAAACCCCGCCTCTACTGAAAATACAAAAATTAGCCAGGTGTGGTGGCAGGCGCCTGTAATTCCAGCTACTTGGGAGGCTGAAGCAGGAGAATCGCTTGAACCTGGGAGGCAGAGGTTGCAGTGAGCTGAGATCGCGCCATTGTACTCCAGCCTGGACAACAAGAGCGAAACTCCATTTCAAAAAACAAGAAATCCAGATCCCAGGCCCACACGCCCCGCTTCATGGGATCCTCCCTATAATTCATTTTCCACCAGCCCCCAGAGTGATTTTCCAACAGACCAATCAGACCAGATCACTTCCAGGCTTAAAATCCTCCTGGAGAACTTTTATAATTCCAATGACCAGGCTGCACCCACATGAATTAAATCAGAATACTCAGGGATGGGGGCAGGCAATCAGGATTTCTCTCTCTTTTTTTTTGGAGTCTAGTCTCACTCTGTCCCTAAGGCTGAAGTACAGTGGTGCGATCACAGCCCACAAGCTGGGACTACAGGCGTGTGCCACCACGCCCGGCTAATTTATTATTTTATTTTGTAGAGACATGGTCTTGCTATATTGCCTAGGCTGGTCTCGATCTCCTGAGCTTAAGCAATCCTCTCGCTTCAGCCTCCCAAAGTGCTGGGATTGGAGGCATGAGATACTGCATCTGACCCCAGCTAGTGTCTTTTAAAGATCCTCAAATTATGCCAAAGTTTGTAAAGTTCGAGAACTATAATCTATATTAGTGCTCTCAACCATGCCTATACCCCACCCCACCCGAGAAACTGATTTAATTGAATCTCCTGTTTATAGATGCATGAAAATACATATTTTTTGCCTTCTGTTTTTATTTACAGAAGATGGCAGCACACACACACGCCCCTTGCACCTCTCACTCAGCACTCTGTGCTGAACGCTGCTGTGCACAGGCACAAGTAGCACTGACTCCCACTGCAGCCGCTACTGCTCCACTCATCAGAAGCATCGCTATGGCACTGGCCCGCACTGATGGGCACTGGGCTCTTTCCAATCTTTGGTAATGTGTTTTGTTTTGTTTTGTTTTTTGAGACAGAGTCTTGCTCTGTCGCCCAGGCTGGAGTGTAGTGGTGTGATCTTGGCTCACTGCAACCTCCACATTCCAGGTTCGAGCAATTCTCATGCCCCAGCCTCCCGAGTAGCTGGGGCTGTAGGTGCACACCGCCACACCTGGCTAATTTTTGTATTTTTTGTAGAGACTGGGTTTTGCATGTTGGCCAGGCTGGTTTCAAACTCCTGGCCTCAAGTGATTGCCCACCTCAGCCTCCCAAAGTGTTGGGATTACAGGTGTGAGCCACCACGGCCAGCCAACGTGTTCTGTTTGTTTTTTGAGATGGAGTCTCGCTCTGTCACCCAGGCTGGAGTGCAGTGGCACAATCTCGGCTCACCACAAACTCTGCCTCCCGGGTTCAAATGATTCTCCTGCCTCAGCCTCCCAAGTAGCTGGGATTACAGGTGCCCACCACCATGCCCAGCTAATTTTTGTATTTTTTTAGTAGAGATGGGGTTTCACCATGTTGGCCAGGCTGGTCTCAAACTCCTAACCTCAAGTGATCCACCTGTCTCAGCTTCCCAAAGTGCTGAGATTACAGGCATGGGCCAACATGCCTGGCCTAACATGTTTGTTTTAAGGCCTCTGTGTGACGCTGAAGGTCGGCCAGATGGGAAACCTTCATCCAAGGCTCTAGGCAGACCCTCACCCAAAGCAAGACCACGTCCTGTGATGAGAGGCTGCCAGAGCCCTGAGGAAGGCCCCCTCTGCTCCTGAGCAGGTTTTGTGGGTAGAAAGTCAGGCACATCTGAGAAAAGCTGCCTCTCCCAGCACCTGCCTTGGCCCTGGCTCCTCATGCCCCGGAAGGTTCTGCTGCAGGGAGGCGGCCAGCTCAGTCCTTGTCCACCTGGATGGCGCCCCATCCGTCTCTGGTCTCCCTGCTGCCACTGCGGTCCCCCCAATACATTCTAACACCGCAGCCACATGGCCATGAAACTTTTCATTTATTATTTTTGAGACAGGTCTTGCTCTGTCACCCAGGCTAGAGTGTAGTGGCACTCATAGCTCACTGCAACCTCAAACTTCTGCACTCAAGCGATCCTCTTACCTCAGCCTCCCAAACTGGGGGGACTACAGGCATGAGCTACCATGCCTAGCACAAGTCGATAAATTACAACCTGATTTTGAAAATGCACTCCCCTGGGGACCCAGGCCCTGGTATGGCCCTGTCTACCTCCTCCCACACCCCTGTGGTCACTGAGATCCCTCCACTCAGGCACCTCCCAGTCCCTCATCTTTCCCCTGTGGCCAGGCATCTGCTGTCAGATCTTTGCCCTCTGGTCCTTCCCATCCCCCTGTGGCCAGGCATCTGCTGTCAAATCTTTGCCCTCCGGTCCTTCCCATCCTCCTTCCCCTCAGTCCCTATCACCCCTCAGGTGTCTCCTGTGTGGCATTTATCAGCATTTAGTCACTCTGTTTGTCACTAGTCTGCTTATCTTCCTCCCCACCTGCAACACCAGGTACCATGCCTATCTTGCTGGTCTCGCCCAGTGCCTACAGCAGAATGGCATGATGCAGGTTTGCCATACAATTAAGGAATGGGCTAGGCGCCGTGGCTCACGCCTGTAATCCCAACACTTTGGGAGGCTGAGGTGGGCAGATTGCTTGAGCCCAGGAATTCGAGACCAGCCTGGGCAACATAGCAAGACCCCATCTCAAAACAAAATTTAAGGAATAAATATTGGAACTACATCTTTGAGACAGTAGACCATACCCTGGAGTCCCCCTAACAGACTTTGTTTTTTTTTTGAGACAGAGTCTCACTCTTGTTGCCCAGGCTGGAGTACAGTGGCACGATCTCGGCTTGCTGCAACCTCCACCTCCCAAGTTCAAGCAATTCTCCTGCCTCAGCCACGTAAGTACCTGGGATTAGAGGCACCTGCCACTACGCACAACTAATTTTGTATTTTTAGTAGAGACAGCGTTTTACCATGTTGGCCAGCCTGGCCTCGAACTCCTGACCTCAAGTGATCCACCCGCCTCGGCCTCTCAAAGTGTGAGAATTACAGGCGTGAGCCACGGCGCCCAGCCCCCCATCACAGACTTCTAATCCAGCATCCCAAACTTGAATGCCCAAAGGGGACCAGCAGGTCACACAAGGATGGGACACATGTTAGGAAGTTTCTCATAGATGCGTTGTGTTGGCAGGTTGGATGTAACATTCTTAGCTTCTGTAAAGAAAACTCCTCTCCCACATTTTTCTTGAAACTCAAGGCCACCTTCGGCTAATTTACATTTTTCTACTTTTGTCCAGGTACAGAGTTTGGAGAAATATTTCTCTTTTCTCTCATCCTGACTATAGAAAAATCAAAAGTTCGCCAGGCGCGGTGGCTCATGCCTGTAATCCTAACATTTTGGGAGGCTGAGGCAGGCGGATCACCTGAGGTCAGAGGTTCGAGACCAGCCTGGCCAACATGGCGAAACTCCGTCTCTACTAAAAATACAAAAATTAGCCGGGTGTGGCGGCACACACCTGTAATCCTAGCTATGCGGGAGGCTGAGGCAGGAGAATAGCTTGAACCCAGGAGGCGGAGGTTGCAGTGAGCTGAGACTGTGCCACTGCACTCCAGCCTGGGTGACAAGAGAGAGACTCTGTCTCAAAAAAAAAAAAAAAAGAAGTTCAAACCAGAAAGAGGGGTGGCAGGGAACTGGTTGAACAGAAAACCCAAAGCCCTGGAAACAGTAACTCACCTGCCAACCCAGCTCCAGGCACCGCCCCTCAGCAGCTCCTCCATCTGGGGAAAGCAGAGTGAAGTCTAGGCAGAGCTTGTGCCCCCTCACTTGCCCCATCTCCTGCTGCTCCCCCTCCCACCAGCTGCTCTTCTCTCCATCCCCCAAAACCCCCTGCTTCATCCCATCCCAGGACTTTTGCAAGAACTTTCTCTCTGCCTGGGATATTTTTCTCCTCAGCCAGCCAACTCCTATTGAGGCTCAGGGCTCATCCTAAGACAATGCTGCCTCAGGGAAGACCTCCATGACTGCACCCAGACAATAACTTTCTATTTCCCCTCCTGAGTCTCTCTGCACACACAGGTGCCCTATCTCACATCCGCCCATGTCTGTGCTTTGTAGCATTCATTACAGTTTAGAGGTTTTGTTACGGTTTCATTTTGCTTTCTTTTTTGAGATGGGTCTCACTCTGTCGCCCAGGCTGGAGTGCAGTGATGCGATCTCAGCTCACTGCAACCTCCACCTCCCAGAGCCCAGGTGATCTTCCCATCTCGGCCTCCCTAGCAGCTGGGACCACAGGCACATACCACCACGCCCAGCTAATTTTTGTAAAGATGGGATTTTGCCATGTTGTCCAGGCTGGTCTCAAACTCCTGGGCACAAAGGATCCGCCCACCTCAGCCTCCCAAAGTGCTAGGATTACAGGCGTGAGCCACTGTGTCTGGCCTTGTTATGTGTTTACTGTCTGGCAGTGCCACGGGGGAAGGGCTTCGTGTGTCTCACTGCCTGTGGTGTCCCCAGCTCCAGGAAAGACTTGGCACATACCGAGGCTGAAGGTGCTGAATGAAGCAGGCCCCACTTCACTGGGAGGCCCAGGCCCCCTGAGGCTGGGGTTGCCTGGACTGAGATTTCTACTGCTCCATGGAAGAGGCAAAAGTGCCCCTGGGAGACAGGCTGGTTGGGAGGAGGCTGCTGTCCAGGCCTGTTCGCAAACCAGGTTTTCCTTTTCCTGATCATCTGCCCACCTGGAAATTGTTCCGGGTTGGGGATCTGCTAATGAATTAAGCTTTAAAAGTGGAGGCTGCACGTGACTCTGCTCTGGCGCAGTTTCTGTTTCTTTTGGTAAATAAACTTCAACAAGCGCTTTCAGTGGGTTATGGCTGCATGGAGCTACAGGGAGTTGGGGCTCTTTATTACACATCCCTTACAAATGAGCATAAGCAAACCCATGACTGAGTGAAAGACAGCCCTGAGTGAGAAAATGAAATTAATACACGCAGTTTCTCTTAAAGACTATTCCTAATAGAGACAAAATGAATCTGGGGCTTAGCCACTGGGCACAATGACATGTCGCTGCTGAGAGTAAGGGAGAGAAGGAACAAGAAATGCACTCAGGATGCTAAAGGCAGTGAAAAGTCGCAGACAACCTAAATGTCTGTGCCAGAGTCCCTGGGACACTAGACCAAAGTATGCTTGGGGAGCGTGGAGCCTCCCCCAGGACCCTGCCTGGCAAAACACAGCAGCCCTGAACCATTTATGAATGATTCATAAATTACGGTCCATCCACACGAAGTCATTTATGCCGTGAGAGGCTCTGTTTGCTGAGCTATAAAATCAACATAACACCATCCCAGTCACCGGGTCACTGCCATGACACAATGAGGTAAGCCATGAACACAGTTTGGCAAACTGGTGCCACACAGTATGTGCTCAGGAATGGGAGCAATTACTATTTCATCATAGGACACTAGGAAGCCACAGGGTGACGGAGACCTAGGCTCTCCAACATGGCAGCCCCACATCTCATGGGACTACCGAACACTTCAAATGTGCCCAGTCCAAGCTGAGATGGACTGAAAGTTCAGTATCAAAAGCCTGATTTTGAAAACTCAGGACACAGAACAGAACGTAAAATTTCATTAACTTTGTACTAGTGATCATGTGTTGAAATATTTTGGATACACTTTTTATTTTTATTTTTTTATTAACTAGAGACGGGGCCTATGTTGCCCAGGCTGGTCTTGAACTCCTTGGGCTCAAGTGATCCTCCAGTCTTGGCGTCCCAAAGTGCTGGGACTACAGACATGAGCCACTGCACCTGGCCCAGATATACTGTTATTTTAAATATATTGAAATTAATTTCACCTGTTTCTTTTCTTTTTTAATTCTTTTGGTTTTGTTTTGTTTTGTTTTTTTGAGACAGAGTCTCACTCTACTGCCCAGGCTGAAGTGCACTGGCATGATCGCAGCTCACTGCAACCTCCACCTCCCAGGTTCAAGCGGTTCTTGTGCCTCAGCCTCCCAAGTAGCTGGAATTACAGGCTTATGCCACCACATCTGGCTAATTTTTGTATGTTTAGTAGAGACAGGGTTCCACCACGTTAGCCAGGCTGGCCTCAAACTCCTGGCCTCAAGTGATCCACCTGCCCTGGCCTCCCAAAATGCTGGAATTACAGGTGTGAGCCATGGTGCCTGGCCACCTGTTTCTTTTTCATGTGGCTCCTAGAACACTAAAAATTGCGTAGGTGGCCAGGCACAGTGGCTCACACCTGTAATCCCAGCACTCTGGGAGGCCGAGGCGGGCGGATCATCTGAGGCCAGGAGTTCGAGACCAGCCTGACCACCATGGAGGAACCCCATCTCTACTAAAAATATAAAATAAGCCGGGCGTGGTGGTGCATGCCTGTAATCCCAGCTACTTGGGAGGCTGAGGCAGGAGAATCGTTTGAAACCAGGAGGCGGAGGTTACGGTGAGCCAAGATCACACCATTGCACTCCAGCCTGGGCAACAAGAGTGAAACTGTCTCAAAAAAAAAAGAAAAATTGCATAGGTAGCTCACATTTGTAGCTCCAATTATATTTCTATTGGACAGTGTTTATGGATACATGCTCATGTTATTTTTAATTTTTAAATTTTTGTTCGTGTTATTTTTAATTTTTTATCTTTTTACATTTTTTTGTAGAGACAGGGGTTTCCCTGCGTTGCCCAGACTGGTCTTGAACTCCTGGTCTCAAGTGATCCTCCCACCTCAGCTTCCCAAGTCGCTGGAATTACAGGCATAAGCCACTGTATCCTGCCTCTATGCTATTTTTTAAATTGAGATATAATTTACAAACCACAAAATTCACCCTTTTAAAGTGTACGATTCAGCAGTTTTCAGTATATTCACAAATTTGTGCAACCATCACAACTATCTAACATCCAGAACATGTTCATTACACCAAAACGAAGCCCCATACCTTCCCATTAGTAGTCCCCACACATTTGCCTATGCTATTTTGAGTAAAGAAAAGCAAGTTGCAGGACAGTATTACAGCAGCAAGTGAGGTTTCATTTAAAACTAATATAGATGGGCCAGGCATGGTGGTGCATGCCTATAATCCCAGCACTTTGGGAGGCTGAGGCCAAAGGATCTGTTGGGCCCAGGAATTCAAGTGGGCAACATAGTGAGATCTCGTCTCCACAAAAGAACTTTGTTTTTAAAGTTAACCTGACATGGTGGTGCACACCTGTGGTCCTGGCTATGCAGCAGGCTGAGGTGGGAGGATCACTTGAGCCCAGGAAGTTGAGGCTGCATTGAGCTATGATTGTGTCACTGCACTCCAGCCTGGGTGACAAAGTGAAACCCTGTCAAAAAAAAAAAAAAAAAAAAACTAAAAACTTCTGTTCAAAAATTATTTTAAAAATATATGGAGATGGCTGGGCGCGGTGGCTCACGCCTGTAATCCCAGCACTTTGGGAGGCCGAGGCGGGTGGATCACGAGGTCAAGAGATAGAGATCATCCTGGCCAACATGGTGAAACCCCGTCTCTACTGAAAAATGCAAAAATTAGCTGAGCATTGTGGCACACGCCTGTAGTCCCAGCTACTCGGGAGGCTGAGGCAGGAGAATCGCTTGAACCTGGGAGGCAGAGGTTGCAGTGAGCTGAGATCATGCCACTGCACTCCAGCCTGGTGACAGAGCAAGACTCCATCTCAAAAAAATAAATAAATAAATAAAATAAAAATATATATATATGGAGAAAAATAAAAAGAAAAAAGAGAAAACCCATATCTATGTGTGTGTATATATATATATACACATATGGAAAGATATTTTATGTTTTTTTTTTTTTTTTTTTGAGAGGGAGTTTTGCTCTTTTTGCCCAGGCTGGAATGCAATGGCTGATCTCAGCTCACTGCAACCTCTGCCTCCCAGGTTCAAGCGATCCTCCTGCCTCAGCCTCCCAAGTAGCTGGGATTACACGCCCGACTAATTTTTGTATTTTTAGTAGAGACGGGGTTTCGCCATGTTGGTCAGGCTGGTCTCGAACTCCTGACCTCAGGTGATCCACCCGTCTCGGCCTCCTAATAGTTCTGGGATTACAGGCGTGAGCCACCACGCCTGGCGAGATAGATTTTTTTTTAAATGTCTCACTCTGTCGCCCAGGCTGGAGCGCAGTGGCATGATCAAGCCTCACTGCAGCCTCACTCTTCCCCGTCCCCTATCCCCATCCCAAGTAATCCTCCTGCCTCAGCCTCCCAGAATGCTGGGACCACTGGCGCGAGCCAATACTCTGCCTAGACAGATACAGATATACAGATATCTACATTTGTAAATGCATTTTAACTGTCCGGAATGATTTATACCAAACTGTTAATGCTGGTTTTCTAAGAAAACTAGAATTGGGGTGGGAGAGAAAAGAGAAAGGGGTGCATAGCCTTTATTTTAAATACTCCTGTACTGCTTTTGTGGTTTAAAAAGAGAATGGGTTGAATTTCTGACCGTAAATAACTCCTAGTGAACTCAGACAAGTAACTTTTTCACAGCACCGTCGACAGATGCCTCCAGCCGGAAGGTGGAGGGTCTCGTTTTAGGTCTGCTTTTCACTGGTGCTTTTAAAATAGAAAGCGCAGACAGAGGCGTGGTGTTTTCGCTCCGAGCTGCAGCAGCGCAGCGCGGCCTCGGGGCTCCCCGCACAGCCGCAGCCTGAGGTGCCGCTCGGCCCGGGCACCGCTCGGAGGTAGCCGGGGCAGGGGCGGTCCCGGGGTCCGCCTCTCCCAGGGCCGGACTGGCAAAGGGCGGCGCCTCAGGACCCGGCGGATGCTGGGGGACCCGGGTGGGGAGGGAAAGCGAGCCTGGGCCGCCAGGGCCCGGTGTCGCCCGGAGGAGGGAGCAGGGACGGCCCGCTGCGCATCTCTGGGTGGCGCCCCGCAGCCACCCTTCGGGAAGGGGGGAATCCCCGGGCCCCCCACTCCGGCAGCGAGAGGATGCTCCGGGGAAACCGAGGGTCCGGAGCCCAGACCCCTAACCGCGAGAACCCTCTCCTCCAACTCCACAGCCCCGTCCCCTACCTCGGCCCCAGGCTCGGGGGTCAGGAAGAGCGCGAGCTCGCGCGCTCCGCTGCGCACGGGCTCCGGCCGATCGGCGTCCACGAGCAGCATCAGGAGGGTGGCGGGGTCTGGCTGGCGAAGGCTGCCTGGGAGCCCGTGGTAGCGCCCGGGCCTCGGAGCCCCGCCCCCGGTCCGCTGCATGCCCCGCGGCCCGCCTGGCGGAGGCGGGGCAGGTGCGCTCCCGCGGTCCCGGCTCGCAGCTCCAGAAGCGCCGGGCCGAGCGGGCAGCGCCACCCAGTGGCGAGCGGAGCGCGCTGCGCCCGCCCCCGCAGCACCTGGGCATCAGTGCTTTGCAAACTCGCTTGCAGATGGCAGTCACCTGGAGCTTTTTTAGAATTTCCCAAGCCCGGACCACGCCGTCTCTGGGTTAAGACCTGGGCATCAGGATCTTTTGATGTTTGCTAGGTGGTTCCAACCAGATTGTTGACCCAAAGCTAAATTTGAGAACCACTGGAGCAAGCCACCCCTCCCCACAGGAATCCAGGTAGAGTACGGGCTCCCAGCCCCGGGCCTTACAATAGAATCCCCGGGGAGCTTTTAAAAGCCCGGAAACCAGGCCTCGCACCAGGCGGATTAAGTCGGAATCCTTCGGAGTGGGGCTTGGGCATCGGTAGCTTCTAAAGCTCCCCCGGGTGATTCTAACGGGCGTCCGGGTTAGAGAGGCGCTAGCTTAGAGGAAGCCCAAAGCCGTCCGCCCCCCGCCTATTCCCATCCTACTAAAGCATCTAGTTTGCATTGGGCGGAGGGTCCTGGAATTTAGGAAAGGCCGAGTGTAATGGTCCTCGTCTTCCTCTTCGGTGCAGATTTTAAAATAAGCTTCACCAGGAAACTATTGAGCGCACTAAATTTCACAACCGCCCCCACTCCCTCCATGCCCTCGGAGGCTGGCCTAGATAGACCCTTTACAAGCCCTGGGGCTGAAGCATCTCCCACCCCAACAGTGCTAATGAGGAAAGTACTAAAATGCAAATAGGTATAAGAAAAGTCTGAAGTTTTGATTTTTCGTTTGATGACTTATTTTTATTTTTAATTAATTAATTATTATTATTATTATTTTGGAGATGGAGTCTCGCTCTGTCGCCCAGGCTGGAGTGCAATGGTGCGATTTCGGCTCACTGTAACCTCCACCTTCCGGGTTCAAGCAATTCTCCCCCTCCCTCGGCCTCCCGAGTAGCTGGGGTTACAGGCGCCTGTCACCATGCCCGGCTAATTCTAATTTTTGTATTTTTTAGTAGAGACGGGGTTTCGCCATGTTGGCCAGGCTGGTCTCGAACTCCTGACCTCAGGTGAGCCACCTGCTTCGGCCTCCCAAAGTGCTAGGATTACAGGCATGGGCCACCACCCCCCGCCTGCTGACTTTTCTTTAAATGTTAAATCGCCTTAAAAAAAGAAAAGAAAAGAAAGGCTGAGCTGCTTGGGCAAACATAAGGAGACTCCATCTCTCCAAAAGAAAAGAAAAAAAATCAAAATTGCGGGGTGTGGTGGTGCACAACTGTAGTCCTACCTACTGGAGAGGCAGATGCAGGAGGATTGTTTGAGGCCAGGAGTTTGAGGCTACAGCGAGCTATGATCACACCACTGCACTCCAGCCTGTGTGACACAGTGAAACCCTGTCTTTCATTGTTTTTTTTTTTTTTTTTTTTTACAAAGGGGGGGCTGCTATCAAGGGTGCAAATAAATACATAGGACGTCCCACACCTTCCTCTCTATTAAATCTGAATTTATATTGTAGTTGGCCACCCTAGGTAGGGGCCTAAACAACACGTTTGACCTGCCTTTTGTGTAGTCCATCACTGCACAATTCCCACTTCCAAATCTGTCCACTGCTAATTTTTCCCTATCCAAATATCCAGGCCTTCAGGCCAGTCATTTTCTGGAAAATTCTTGGCAAAGACTTGGGGCTCAAGTGCTTAAGGGTTTTATAGGAACTCACTGAGCCCACACTCGGCCATTCGTCATTGTCACGATTTCCCTGATGCTCTGAGCCCTCCTCACCATCCCCTGGGAACCAGTCTCAGACCCTTGCCCTTGCCTGCTGGCCAAGCATCTCCCACAAAGAGCCCAGGACCGGCCTCAGATCGCCAAATTGACCTGAGCACAGCAAACTTCTCCTGGTGGATAAATCTCAGAAACATAAAGCTAAGGAAGAAAAGCCGTGTTGCAGAAGGCTCTGTAGGGCACTGTGCCATTAGCACAGTTTTTAAAACATGCAGAACCACACTATATATTGTTTATGGACACCGACAGATGGAGCAAAAGTACAAAGCTGTGCATGGGAACGATCTACCCCATGTTCCAAAAGTGGTTACTTTAGGGCGGGGGAGAAGAAACTGGAGAGGGGTATGGGAGGGAGGGATTTCTTTTTCTTTTCTTCCTTTCTCTCTTTTTTTTTGACAGAGTCTTGCTTTGTTGCCCAGGCTGGAGTGCAGTGGCACAATCTCGGCTCACTGCAAACTCCGCCTCCCAGCTTGAAGGGATTCTCCTGCCTCAGCCTCCCCAGTAGCTGAGATTATAGGAACAAGCACCACCAAGCCCAGCTAATTTTTGTATTTTTAGTAGAGACGGAGTTTCAACATGTTGGCCAGGCCAGTCTCAAACTCCTGGTTTCAAGTAACCCACCAGTCTCGGCCTCTCAAAGTGCTGGGATTACAGGAGTGAGGTACTGCACCCAGCCCAAGAGGGATTTTATATATATATATATATATATATATATATATATATATATTTTGAGACAGAGTCTTGCTCTGTCGCCCAGGCTGGTGTCCAGTGGCACGATCTCAGCTCACTGCAACCTCTACCTTCTGGGTTCAAGTGATCCTCCTGCCTCAGCCTCCTAAGTAGCTGGGATTACAAGCGCATGCCACTACACCTATTTTTGTTTTTGTTTTTGAGACGGAGTCTCTGTAGCCCAGGCTGGAGTGCAGTGGCACAATCTCGGCTCACTGCAACCTCCTTCTCCAGGGTTCAAGTGATTCTCCTGCCTCAGCCTCCCAAGTAGCTGGAATTACAGGCGCCCATCACCACGCCTGGCTAATTTTTGCATTTTTAGTAGAGGCAGGGTTTCACCATGTTGGCCAGGCTGGTCTCGAACTCCCGACCTCAGGTGATCTGCCCGCCTCAGCCTCCCAAAGTGCTGGGATTACAGGCTTGAGCCACCACACCTGGCTACGCCTAATTTTTGTATTTTTAGGAGAGACGGGGTTTTGCCATGTTGGCCAGGCTGGTCTTGAACTCCTGACCTCAGGTGTTCGGCTGAGAGGGATTTCAATATTCGGAATGTTTTATTTCTTCGGCTGATGTTTGTAACAACACCAAAACTGTATGAATGTCTAAAATGACTCATTAAAAAAAAAAAAAAGCCAGGCTGGCATGGTAGCTCACGTCTGTAATCCCAGCACTTTGGGAGTGGGAGGCCGAGGCGGGCGGATCACATGAGGCCAGGAGTTTGAGACCAGCCTGGCCAACATGGTGAAACTCCTGTATCTACAAAATATACAAAACTTAGACATGAGTGGTGGCACGCGCCTGTGGTCCCAGCTACTCAGGAGGCTGAGGTGAGAGGACCACTTGAGCCTACAGGTCAAGGCTGCAGCGAGCCGAGATCACTCACTCCACTGCACTGTAGCCTGGGTGACAGAGTCAGGTCCTGTCTCAAAAAACAAAAGAAAAAAGAAAAAGAAAATTGCCCTTATGAAAAAAAAAAAAAAAAAAAAAAACAAGCCTGGGATATTAGCTAAAAGTGCTAATTACCCAAATCCTCTTCCCTGGGGAGAGAGGAGGTCTGGGGAAGGGATCTCTGTGTCCTTCACAAGTGTCCCAACGATTCATACCCTGGGCAAGGTTGGCTGGTCGACATTTTGTTTCTAGCCTTTTTTTCTGAATATGTGATTGTACCTTAGAAATATTTTGCTAAAAATATGGATGCCCAGAAGCCCACCCCAGACGTTCTGAATCAGGATCTTTGGTGAGAGGGGGCACTGGGCCTCTGCATTTAACAAGCTCTGCGTCGATTCTAATGCGCACTGATGTCTGAGAATAACCCTATCCAGGGGCTCCGCCGCGCTGCCAGCCTTAGTCAGGGACCCCCGTGGGAGGCCAAGTAAATGATTTTACACAAAGAGGATTGAGTTTTTAAACATCTCCCCAGCCTCTCAGGGTGCTGGGCTCCTGCCCGGGGGCCCTGCCCTTGCTGCTCCCTGCCCTAAGTCCGCAGCCCTTGGGGAGGCCCCGGACAGCCGCGAGCCTGAGGCCTGGAATGCAGCCCGCCCAGGCCGCACCCTGCCCAAACCAGTTTGAACCAGCTGCAGGGATGGAGCCGTGGCGCGTCCCCACGAGCTCCCTCTGGTGCCCAAGCCGGGCTAAGAGCTGCTGCTCCCGCCTCCTGCTCTGAAGGCCTCCTCGGGTGCAGACAGTGGCTCCATCCCAGCCTGGGGGGGTGGGAGTGCCAGTGGTTGCCAGGCTAGAAGGCCCCTGGGAGCCGTAGCACCCCGCTGGGCCCCAGGTCCCACACCCTTCTGCCCCCACCCCATCTGCTTCACCTCTAGCTACAAAATGACTGCCTGTCTGTGTCTTTTCAAAGTCAGTTCTCCCAGCGCAGGCCTCAGGCACAGAAAGTTCTAGACCAGACAGTTCCCAAACGTGGCTGCACATTGAAAACTCCTGGGAAACTTCTAGAAAATACTGATGCCCAGACCCCACCCCCAGAGGCTGTGACTTAATTTATGGTGTGGGGTGTGGCTTTGGCTTTGAGAGTTTTCAAAGATGCCCCTAGATGATTCTGATCGACACTGTTTCAGCACTGGCATAGCTTTGTCTGGGACCCCTGATCTCTAAAACCATATTCATTGCTAATGTGTCCTGAGCCCTTACAATGTGCCAGGCACTGTTCTAAGCTCTTCACATAGATGCCCTCACTGGATCCCCACCACACCCTGTCAGGCAAGTAGGTCCTGCGACGATTCCCACAGTCTAAAGAACATGTGACAGGCGGTGGCTCACACCTGTAATCCCAACACTGTGGGAGGCTGAGCGGGGGGAATCGCTTGGGACCAGGAGTTCGAGAACAGCCTGGGCACCTCTCTCTGAAAAAAATAAATAAAATGTGAATTCGCTCTCCTACTTAGTGTGTCTCGCCACTAGTGAAATAACTTCAAGCACAACCCATCTTTATAGAAGCATAGTTAAAAACCAGGTATTGGCTGGGCACAGTGGTTCATGCCTGTAATCCCAGCACTTTGGGAGGCTGAGGCGGGTGGATTGCTTGAGGTCAAGAATTCGAGACCAGCCTGGCCAACACGGTGAAACCCCATCTCCAGTAAAGATACAAAAATTAGCTGGACTTGGTAGTGCTTGCTCCTGTAATCCCAGCTACTCGGGAGGCTGAGGCAGGAGAATCACTTGAACCCCAGAGGCAGAGGTTGCGGTGAGCCAAGATCGCACCACTGCACTCCAGTCTGGCCAAGAGAGTAAGATGCTGTCTCAAACAAACAAACAAACAAACAAACAAACACCCAACACCACCGCCAACAATAAAAACCCAGATATTAAAAAACATTTTTGGGAATCCCAGCACTTTGGGAGGCCGAGGCGGGCGGATCACCTGAGGTCAGGCGTTCCAGACCAGCCTGGCCAAGATGGTGAAACCCCATCTCTACTAAAAATACAAAAATTAGCCGGGCATGGTGGTGGGCGCCTGTAATCCCAGCTACTCAGGAGGCTGAGGCAGGAGAATCGCTTGAACCAGGGAGGTGGAGGTTGCAGTGAACCGAGATCGTGCCATTGCACTCCAGCCTGGGGGACAAGAGCGAGACTTCGTCTCAAAAATAAATAAATAAATAAACAAACATTTTTGGCCACCCAAGGCGGGTGGGTCACTTGAGCTCAAGAGTTCGAGACCAGCCTGGGCAACATGGTGAAACCCCATCTCCACAAAAATTACAGAAATTAGCCAGGTATGGTGTCATGCACCTGTAGTTCTAGCTACTCAGGAGGCTGAGGCAGGAGGATCACTTGAGCCTGGGACACTGAGCCTGCAGTGAGCCATGATCACACCACTGCACTCCATCCTGGGTGAGGGAGCGAGACCGCCATCTCAAAAAAACAAACAAAAACCATTTTTATGTCATAATTTTGAAATGTTCACTACGGTAACAGGAAACAGCAATCACAGCTTCCCATTCTCTCCCTGATAAGGAAAGCTTCTGCATCTCTGCAGTCATTTGAGCAGTTTTTCTCTACTCCTTTCCCTTCCACAGCAGAGCCACATAAAGGGTCTTGCAGCTTTAGAGGCAAGAGGCCACAGGGCAAGATTCCAAATGCTCCCTGAGTGTTGGTTTAGCCTTACGGCAGAGCTTCCCCGGCCTTGAGAAGTGAGAGGGGAGTCACTTAGTTGGAGGGCGAAGGAATGTTCTCCCTTCCAGCTACTGAAATTGTGTCCCTACCTGTTTTCTCTGCGTCTATCTAAACAGTAAGTGGCGGAAACTACTGGCCTGATACAGGGACATCAGAGGTCCCCCGAGGTGTGAATTTCAGTGCTGTCCATGGATTCTCATTCACTGCTCTCAGCCACCTCTGGGTGTTACAGGTGTTACCCCTCATCCAAAACTGCTGGGGCCAGATGTGTTTCAGAATCTGAGCTCTTTGGATTGTAGAAGGCTAATACAAAGCACATACAAGTCCCATGGGAGCTGGGGCAGCATCTTCTTATCTAATCATATTTCTCAGCAAAATGTGTGGATATTCACCTTAAATGAGCTAAATAGAGGCCTTAAATAACCTCCCATCTCTTCACCTCACTGAATTTCTGCCAAACTGATGGGAAAGAAAGCTAATGGTTTTGGCGTTTCCTGGATTTCAAAATTATAAAAAAGGAATTGACTTGCTTCCCAATCCCACAGCTGGAGAAAATGAGGCCCCCACACATAACCGTTGAGTGGAGCAGTTGCGCTTTGCACCTATTATATCACATGGAGATAGATCAGAATCTGCAAGAAAATTGCTAAACACCCTAGTAAAAACAGTATTCTTTAGACTACTTGAGACATTTGTTTTCTTGTTTCAGAAACTTGTGTTTTTGTTCATTAAGATTCTAAGAACTTCTTTCTCTCTTCTTTCATTAAGATTCTTTTTGTTTGTTTGTTTTAAATAAGTCGGGGTTTCACCATGTTGGCCAGACTGGTCTCAAACTCCTGACTTCAGGTGATCCACCCGCCTAGGCCTCCAAAAGTGCTGGAATTACAGGCATGAGCCGCCGCAACTGGCCTTTCATTAAAATTCTAAGGACTTACTTCTTTCTCTCTTTTCTTTCTCCCTTTCTCTCTCCTTCCTTCCCTCCCTCCCTCCCTTCCTTCTTTCCTTTCTCTCTGCCTTGCCTTTCTTGCCTTGACAGGGTCTCACTCTGCGGCCCAGGCTGGAGGGCAGTGGCCCTGATCTTGGCTCACTGCCACCTCGACTTCCTGGGCTCAACCAATCCTCCCATCTCAGCGTCCCAGGTAGCTGGGACTACAGGCACGCACCACCATGCCCAGGTAATTTTTGTAGAAACGGGGTTTCGCCATGTTGCCCAGGCTGGTCTTGAACTTCTAAGCTCAAGCCATCCTCCCACCACAGCCTCCCAAAGTGCTGGGATTACAGGCATGAGCCAACACACCCGGCCTTTCATTAAAATTCTAAAGACTTCTTTCTTTCTCTCTTTTCTTCCTTTCTCTTTCTTTCCTTCTCTCTCTCTTTCCTTCCTTCTCTCTCTCTTTCCTTCTTTCTCTTTCTCCTCTTTCTCCTCTTCTCTCTCTCTCCCCACCCCCACCTTTCCTCTCTCTCTTTACTTTCCTTTCTTTCTTTTTTTTTTTTTGTGGGATGGAGTCACTCTTTCACCCAGGCTGGAGTGCAATGGCACAATCTCGGCTCACCACAACCTCTGCCTCCCAGGTTTAAGTGATTCTCCTGCCTCAGCCTCCCGAATAGCTGTGACTACAGGTGCACGCCGCCACAGCCGGCTAATTTTTTTTGTATTTTATTAGAGACAGGGTTTCACCGTGTTGCCCAGGCTGGTCTAGAACTCCTGAGCTCAGGCAATCCACCCACCTCGGCCTCCCAAAGTGCTGGGATTCTAGGCGTGAGCCACCGCGCCCGACCGTTTCTTTTCTTGTCTTGATAGGGTCTCACTCTCTGTGGCCCAGACTGCAGTGCAGTGGCACTGATTTCGGCTCACTGCAGCCTCGACATCCCGGGCTCAACCAATTCTTCCACGTCAGCCTCCCAGGTAGCTGGGACTACAGGCGCACACCACCACACCCAGCTAATTTTTTGTAGAAACAGGGTTTCACCATGTTGCCCAGGCTGGTCTCAAACTCCTGAGCTCAAGCTATTCTCCCACTGCAGCCTCCCAAAGTGTTGGGATTACAGGCATGACCCACCGTGCCCAGCCTCAAAGGACTTTTCCATCTTTGGAGTCCATGGCATGGCATTGTGTGTTCTTTGTAAATGAGATGCTGCTCTATATGAAATCTGCAGCCATATCAATGACATAAAAAGCTGAGCCGGGTCTCTGGTTGTAACAATGGCCAAAAGCAACCACATTAAAAAATTTAGCAAAAAAAAAATTTTTTTTTAATGCATTTACCTTAATGAGGATGTGGGAAACCTTGTTTTCAATAGTTCACGTGACGAGCACAGATCTTTTAAAGGGACTCTGAGTTCAGTTTAAGGCAATGAAATAATATAGCTGCTAAAAAGCAAATGGAAATGAGGATGTTTACTAAGAAGAACAGAGAATGCAAAACAGAGGAGCCAAGAAAGAATGACCCCTGGCTCTAGGACAGCCCCTTCTGGGTACAGAGAGTGGCTTCAGGAGGGAGCATTGCACAGGGGCTAACCGCACAGGTCCTAGACTCAAACTGCCTGGACTCGAATTCTGTCTCCCCACCTATGAGCTGTGTGATCTTGGTGGAGTTACTTAACTTCTTTGTGCCTGACTTTCCTCTCCAGTAAAATGGCATGATACAACTCACAAGGTTGCTAAAAAGATTCAGTGAAGCCAGGCATGGTGGCTCACACCTGTAATCCTAGCACTTTGGGAGGCTGAGGCAGGTGGATCACTTGAGGCCAGGAGTTTGAGACCAGCCTGGCCAACATGGAGAAACCCTGTCTTTTCTAAAAATACAAAAATTAGCCAAGCATGGTGGTAGGTGCCTGTAATCTCAGCTACTCGGTAGACTGAGGCTTGTGAACTTCTTGAACCCAGGAGGCAGAGGCTGCAGTGAGCGGAGATCATGCCACTGCACTCCAGCACTCCAGCCCGGGTGACAGAGCAAGACTCTGTCTCAAAAAAAAAAAAAAAGAAATTCAGTAAGAACAATCTCATTATGTATGCTGCTTCAAACAGTGTCGGGCAAAGAGTAAGCACTCAATAAATACTATATTTTAAGTGAAATTTTGACAAACTAGAATGTTTTCAAGGAAGGGCAAAGAGGATGGACAGATAAATAAGAGAACAGGTGACACTGCCGAAGTATTTGTCACTGTTAAATCAAGATTAGCCTAAAACTGCCTCCTTACATATTTTAAGTTCGGCTTAAAGTTTCTCTGTACGTGGTGAACTATAACAAATGGAGGTGTTGCCTGGGCGTGGTGGCTCTCGCCTGTAATCCCAGCACTTTAGGAGGCCAAGGCGGGAGGATCACTTGAGGTCAGGAGTTCGAGACCAGCCTGGCCAACATGGTGAAACCCCATTTCTACTAAAAATACAAAAATTAGCTGGGCATGATGGCGGGTGCCTGTAGTCCCAGCTACTCAGGAGGCCAAGGCACGAGAATTGCTTGAATCTGGGAGGAGGTTGCCGTGAGCTGAGATCAAGGCACTGCACTCCAGCCTGGTGATAGAGTGAGACTCCATCTCAAAGAAACAAAACAAACAAGTGGAGGTGTAAACAGACCATAGTCTACACTTGTGCCAATCACTGAATTTTGGCCACTCAAATGTAGCCAACTGTTTGAATCGTGTTCAAATAAGGCAAACGCGGAGCTGTAACCAATCTGGTTGTTTCTGTACTTCACTTTCATTTTCTTTTTTCTTTTTGAGACAGGGTCTTGCTCTGTCACTGAAGCTGGAGTGCCATGTGGCGTGATCTCGGCTCACTGCAAACTCTGCCTCCCGGGTTCAAGTGATTCTCATGCCTCAGCCTCCTGAATAGCTGAGATTACAGGCGTGCACCACCAGGCCCGGCTAATTCCTGTATTTTTAGTAGAGACAGGGGTTTCACCATGTTGGCCAGGCTGGTCTCAAACTTCTGGCCTCAAGCAATCCATCCGCCTTGGTCTCCCAAAGTGCTGGGATTACAGGAGTGAACCACCACTCCTGGCCGTCACTTCCATTTTCTGTACGTCCCTTTCCTTTTTCTGTCCATAAATCTTCCACTATGTGGTTGTGCTGGAGTCTCTGAGCCTACTCTGGCTTGAGAGGCTCCCAATTCACACATTGTTCATTGTTCAATTAAACTCTCTTAAATTTAATTCAGCTGAAGTTTTTATTTTATCGTCACCAACTGTGCATCTGGGTCTGTTGAGAAACTGAATATAAAGTCATCTCATCTTGGCTGGGTGCAGTGGCTCACGCCTGTACTCCTAGCCCTTTGGGCAGCTAAGGCAGGAGGATCACTTGAGCTCAGGAGTTCAAGACCAGCCTGGGAACCATGGTGAAACCATGTCTCTACAAAAAATAACAAAAATTAGCTGAGTGTAGTGGTGCATGCCTGTAGTCCTAGCTACTTGAGAGGCCGAGGTGGGAGGATTGCTTGAGCCCAGGAGGTTGAGGCTGCAGTGAACCATGATTGCACTACTGCACTCCAGCCTGGGTGACATGGTGAGACTGTCTCAAAAAAACAAAAACAAAAACGAAAAAAAACCAGATGATCCTGGGTGGGTCTGACCTAATCAGACAAGCCCTTAAAGGAGGGTTTAGAGGTGGAGGAAGGCAGAGAAACAGGCCTTTGCTGGCCTGGAAGAAAGTGAGCATTCATGCTGTGGCCTGCCCTTGGGGTCCACGTGGCAGGGAGCTGCAGGTGCCTCCAGGAGCTGAGGTGCCTAGACATGCAGCTGCAGGAACTAAGTTCTGTCAACTACCTGAATGCACTTGGAAGAGGCCTGGAGCCTCAGACAGCCCCAGCCAACACCTTGATGGCAGCCTTGTGAGACTCTGAGCCAAGGACCCAGGTAACCTGTTCCAAGACCCCTGACCCAGGGAAACCGAGATAACATGTGTGTCGTTATTTGTTTGTTTGCTTGCTTGTTTGTTTTTTTTGAGATGGAGTTTCACTCTTGTTGCCCAGGCTGGAGCGCAATGGCATGATCTTGGCTCACTGCAACCTCCACCTCCTGGGTTCAAGCAATTCTCCTGCCTCAACCTCCTGAGTAACTGGGATTACAGGTGCTCACCACCATGCCTGGCTAATTTTTTTTGTATTTTTAGTAGAGATGGGGTTTCACCATGTTGGCCAGGCTGGTCTCAAACTCCTGACCTCGGGTGATCCACTTGTCTCGGCCTCCTAAAGTACTGGGATTACAGGCATGAATCACCGCACCCGGCTGATGTGTGCTGTTTTAAGCTGCTAAGTCTGTGGTGATTTGTCAGGCAGCAGTAGAAAACAAATACAGAGGCACTGCCAAAGGGAAGCTGACTTTACCTGGAAATAAGGAAAAGGATGTCTACAGGTGAAATGGCAAGGCGCAGTGGCTCACGCTTGCAATCCCAAAGGAGGCCAAGGTGGGAGGATTCCTTGAGCTCAGGAGTTCGACACCAGCCTGGGCAACATACAGAGTCCTTATCTCTACTAAAAATAAATTTAAAAAAAATAGCCAGGTATGGTAGTGTGCACCTGTAGTTCCAGCTACTTGGGAGGCTGAAATGGGCGGATTGTTTCAGCCAGGGAGATGGAGGCTGCAGTGAACTATGTTCATGGCACTGCACTCCAGCCTGGGTGACAGAGCAAGGCCCTGTCTCAAAAATAAAAATAAAATAGGCTTGGTGTGGTGGCTCACGCCTGTAATCCCAGCACTTTGGGGGGCTGAGGTGAGTGGATCACTTGAGGTCAGGAGTTCAAGACCAGCCTGGCCAACATGGTGAAATCATGTCTCTACTAAAAGTACGAAAAGTAGCCTGGCAAGGTGGCGAGCACCTGTAATCCCAGCTACTTGGGAGGCTGAGGCGTGACAATAGCTTGAACCTGGGAGGCAGAGGTTGCAGTGAGCTGAAATTGCGCCACTGCACTCTAGCCTGGGTGACAGAGTGAGACCCCATCTCAAAAATAAAAATTAAAAATAAAGTAAAGGTGAGACACACACAAGTGGACAGGTGGGCTCTCCACACAGTGAGTCCCGACAGGTGGGACAATTCTAGCAGAGCTCAATTGTCACTTCCCAACCTGTTGCTGATACATAGGGATGGTACAGATGGGGTTTGTGTTTTGCATAGAGAGTCGACATAAAGTGTGACAAATGAAATCACACAGGGTTTCTGCTTTGGATAAAAGGTTGACCTCTAGATCTGTGCTTCCCAAATTTGAATGAGCCAGGCATGATGGTGCATGCCTGCTACTCTGGAGGCTGAGTGGAGAAGGTCTCTTGAGCCTAGGGGTTTGAGGCCAGCATAGGCAACATGATGAGTCTTGTCTCTAAAAACAACAAGAAAAAAGCTTTTAAGAAAGGAATGTACCAGGTGAATGACATCACCTGGGGATCTTGTTAAAATGCAGATTCCGAATAAGCAGGTTTGTTCAATCACCTGAAGACTGCTATTCTTCAAGAAATGTCAATTAGGCCGGGTGCAGTGGCTCACGCCTGTAATCCCAGCACTTTGGGAGGCCAAGGCAGACGGATCACTTGAGCTCAGGTGTTCTAGACCAGCCTGGTCAACATGGCAAAAACCCATCTCTACTAACATTACAAAAATTAGCTGGGCATGGTAGCCTGTGCCTATAATTCTAGCTACATCGGCAGGCTGAGGCATGAGAATCACTTGAACCCAGGAGGCGGAGGTTGCAGTAAGCTGAGATTGTGCCACTGCACTCCAGCCTGGGCAACAGAGCGAGGCTCTGTCTCTAGGTAAATAAACAAATAAGTAATGGCTGGGCATGGTGGCTCATGCCTGTAATCCCAGTACTTTGGGAGACCGAGGCAGGTGGATTACTTGAGCTCAGAAGTTCAAGACAAGTATTTTCTTTGCAAGCATATAGAATAGAGTTCCAGAGGAAGTTCACCAGAATAGCAATCCTGTGAAGACAAGAACGGCATTGGTCTTGTTCAGGGCCGTGTTCTAACCATCTGGCAGAGTAGAGTTGACATATTTTGAATGAGTAGAGTTTGTGAATCATTCTTAACAGCTTTATTGTGATATAATTCACATACTATACAATTCACCTATTTAAAGTGTACATTTCAATGGTATATTTAGTAAATTTGTGGAGCTGTGCAGTCACCATTTTCATGCTCCCAAAAAGAAACCCCACACACCTTATCATCACTCTGCAACCCTCCCATTCCCCTACACCTCCAGGGCAACCACTAATCTACTTTATGTCTCTATGGATTTGGCTCTTCTGGATACTTTGATGTAAATGAAATCATATACTATATGGCCCTTGTGTTTGACTGCTTTCACTTACTATAATGTTCTCAAGGTTCATCCATGTTGTGGCATGGATCAGAACTTCATTCCTTTTTTTTTTTTTTTTTTTTGAGATAGAGTCTCATTCTGTCACCCAGGCTAGAGTGCAGTGTCATGATCTTGGCTCACTGCAACCTCTGCCTCCTGGGATCAAGCGATTCTCCTGCCTCAGCCTCCTGAGTAGCTGCGATTACAGGTGCGCGCCACCATGCCTGGCTAATTTTGCTTTGTTTTGTTTTCAGACAGAGTTTCACTCTTGCCCCCCAGGCTGGAGTGCAACGGCGCGATCTCAGCTCACTGCAACCTCCGCCTCCTGGGTTCAAGTGATTCTCCAGCCTCAGCCTCCTGAGTAGCTGGGACTACAGGCACAGGCCACCATGCCCGGCTAATTTTCGTATTTTTAGTAGAGACGGGGTTTCGCCATGTTGGCCAGGCTGGTCTCAAACTCCTCACCTCAAGTGATCCACCTGCCTTGGCCTCCCAAAGCACATTACAGGCATGAGCCACTGCACCTGGCATCCTTCTATATTTTATTAATCTGTGCAGTGATTATATATTACTTTTGCAAGGACAAAAATTAATCTGTTATTTAAAAAGTTATTCTTCATTATGAAATACGGGTGGCATTTTTGTAAAAAGGAAGCATCCTCTATTGTCTTATCCCTCTGGAAGTATTAACCAATTGGAAATAGTGAGGAAGCTGTTTACTAAATAACTTTACACAAAAAAGAAGCAGGAGGGGAAGTTACTATAAACCAACAACAACCAGTTAGGGGACATAGTGGTAAAAAATACCTCCTTCATATGAGAACAAAGAAAAGTCCCTAGAAATATTCCTAACAGAACTGTATAGGAACCTGAAGAAGAAAACCGTAAAACTATGAAGGAACATAAAAGAAGGAAAGAAATGGGGAGACACCATATTTGCTGAAGAGAAGGCTCCACTTCATAAAGCTACCAGCTCTTCCCCAAAAGAATCTACAAATTTAACCTGGGGCAGTGGTTCACGCCTGTAATCCCAGCACTTTGGGAGGCTGAGGTGGGAGGATTACTTGAGGTCGAGAGTTCGAGACCAGCCTGGCCAACATGGTGAAACCCCATTTCTACTAAAAACACAAAAATTAGCCAGCCGTGGTGGTGGGCGCCTGTAATCCCAGTTACTCGGGAGGTTGAGGCAGGAGAATCGCTTGAACTCAGGAGGTGGAGGTTGCAGTGAGCTGAGATCACACCACTGCACTCCAGGCTTCTCCTGCCTTGGCAAATCCCCCAAAATGCTGGGATTACAGGTGTGAGCCACCATGGGCGACAGAATGAGACTGTCTCAAAAAAAAAAAAAAAAGAAAAAATCTACAAATTTAACAAAATCACAAACTAGACCTGCAGTGGGATTTTTCTTGTAAAATGTAAAAACATCCCACAGTTGATCTGCTGAAACAAGCGTGCATTATCCTATTGATTCTAAGACACTTTCCTTCCCCTACATTTTAACATTTTTGGGCTCAACTTGCATCTTACGTTTAGTGAACTTAGCTGTCAAGATTAGCCAGCAAATTTTGAATAAGAGTAATTGAAATCATAAAATTATAATAATTACCCCTCTCATATCATGATAGATGAAGTGGACAGAAATAAGTAAGAATGCAAAAGATCAGAATTCTACAAATATTTTAAGCTGAGAACCCTGAAAATATACAACATACTCTGCCTCTCCAGTACCAATGGAACAGTCACAAATACTGACCCCACAGTAAGCTATTTGGAGGAAAATTCCACAGAATGAAAATAGCACAGACAGCACTCTGTGATCACAAAGCAATAACACAGGGCAGTTTTTAAAATACCATAATAATGGGGCTTTCTTCTTTTCTTGCTTTTTAAGACAGGGTCTCCCTCTGTCGCCTAGGCTGAGTGCAGTGGTGCGATCACGGCTCAGTGCAGCTTCCTCCTCCCGGACTTAAGTGATCCTCCCACCTCAGCCTCCCAGGTAGCTGGGACTACAGGCATGCGCCACCATGCCCAGCTAATTTTAAAGTTTTTCTTTTGCAGAGACAGGGTTTTGCTATGTTGACCAGGCTGGTTTCGAACTCCTGGCCTCAAGCAATCCTCCCACCTTGGCCTCCCAAAGTGCTGGGATTACACACATGAGCCACCCCTCCTGACCAAGACTTTCTTAAACAGCTCTTATGGCAAAGAGGAAGCACAAAGCAAAGTTGCAGCACATTAAATAAAAGTAATAAAAACAACATATAGAAACTGCGGGGTTCAAATAAAAATATCCTCAGATGAAAATGTATATCCTTAAAAACCTACATGAGTAAATAAAAAAGGACACAAAGTATAAAATGTAAAGAAATAAGTATGAATAAAATGAATCAAAGGAGAATGGAGGAATTAATAAAGATAAAACCAGACAGTATTAAAATAGAAAATGGCAGCCATGTGCAGTGGCCCACACCTGTAATCCGGGCACTTTGGGAGGCTGAGGCGAGTGGATCACGAGGTCAAGAGATGGAGACCATCCTGGCCAACATGGTGAAACCCCATTTCTACTAAAAAAAATACAAAAATTAGCTGGGCTTGGTGGCACGCACCTGTAGTCCCAGCTACTCAGGAGGCTGAGGCAGGAGAATCACTTGAACCTGGGAGGTGGAGGTTGCAGTGAGCCGAGATTGCATCGTTGCACTCCAGCCTGGTAACAGGGCAAGATTCCGTCAAGAAAGAAAGAAAGAGAAAGGAAGGAAAGAAGGGAGGGAGGAAGGGAGGAAGGAGGGAAGGAAGGAAGGAAGGAAGGAAGGAAGGAAGGAAGGAAGGAAGGAAGGAAGGAAGGAAGGAAGGAAGGAAGGAAGGAAGGAAGGAAGGAAAGAAAGAAAATAGTGAGAGCAGAATAAATGACTAAATCCAAAAGTTGCTTATTTGGAGGGGGGAGAAAATAAAACAAAAAGCAAGCTAACCTAATCAAGAAAAGAAGGCAAAAGGCTCAAATGCACAAACTAAGAAATGATTGGGGGAAATAACTACAGAAATAGAAGAAATGTAAATAATCATAGGAGACTACGATGGCAAATTTCCTGGGAAAATATAATTTGGAAAGGCAGAAAATTTAAATAGACTGATTTCTTTAGGAGAATAACAACCCAAGAGAACACAGAATGAAAAAAAGACACAAATTATAAGATAAAGGACTAGGCATATGCCTCCTCAGAGATTTACAAGACTTACATAAGGTAAATTGTAAATAGTCCTGAGGAGAGGAGTCCGTCCAAATGAAAATGCTTATCATGAACTTCCTAAAGTAATAGATAGATTTAATGTCACCCAAATAAAACAGGCCAGGCATGGTGGCTCATGCTTGTGATCTCAGCACTTTGGGAAGCCGAGGCAGATGAATTGCTTGAGACCAGGAATTCGAGACCAGCCTGGCCAGCTTGGTGAAACTCCATCTCTACTAAAAATACAAAAATTAGCCGGGCTTGGTGGTGCATGCCTGTAATCCCAGCTACGGGAAGCTGAGGCAGGAGAATCACTTGAATTCGGGAGGCGGAGGTTGCAGTGAGCCAAGATCACGCCACTGCATCCAGCCTGGGCGACAGAGCCAGACTCTGTCTCAATAATAATAATAATAATAATAAATAAATAAATAAAATAAAATAATTTTTAAAAAATGGCCGGATATGGTGGCGCGCGCCTGTGGTCCCAGCTATCCCGATGCTGAGGTGGGAAGATCACTCAAGCCCGGAAGATGAGGCTGTAGTAAGCTATGATGGTGCCACTGCACTCCAGCCTGGGTGACAACGAGAGACCGAGACCCTGTCTCAACACAAAAAAGAAAAACAATGATGGGGACATGGTTGGGAGAATAATGGTCCTCCAGAATTGTCCACTTCCTGATGCCCGGAACCTGTGAATATGCTCTTACCTGGCAAGAGGGAATGAAGGTTGCAGGTGGAACTTAGGTTGCTGGTCAGTTGCCGCTGAGATGGGCAGATTATCCGGGTAAGCCCAGCATAACCTCAGGGATTCTCGGAAGCGGAAGAGGAAGGCAGCGTGAGAAAGACTCAGCGAGCCACTGAGGGCTCCAACGGAAGGAGAGCAAGACCCAGGGAACACCCGGCCGCCTGCAGAGGCTGGAAAGGCAGGGAGCAGAGCCTCCCTGACAGCCTCCAGAGAGGAGACGTCACAATCCTGTGGACACCTTCACTCGAGCCCATGAGAACCCTTTTGGACTTCTGCCCTCCAGAACTGTAAGATATTAAATCTGTGTTGTTTTAAGCTATTAAATTACAGAAACAATAGTAAACTAATATAGGGGGCTAGACCTACCCAATATTAAAACTCGCTATAAATCCTCAATAATTAAAATGGTATGGAAATGGGTGGGGGTGGTGGCTCAGGCCTGTAATCTCAGCACTTTGGGAGGCCGGGGCGGGTGGATCACTGGAGGCCGGGAGTTCATGATCAGCCTGGCCAACATAGCAAAACCCCGTCTCTACTAAAAATACAAAAAAATTAGTTGGGTGTGGTGGCCTGCGCTTGTAATTCCAGCTACTCTGGAGGCTGAGGCACGAGAATCACTTGAACCTGGGAGGTGGAGGTTGCAGTGAGCTGAGATTGTACCACTGCACTCCAGCTGGGGTGACAGAGCCAGACTCAGTCTCAAAAATATATATATATATATATATATATATGGAAATCTTTGGAGAGACAGAATGAGAGAGCAGAATACCAAGTCTAGAGATGGATTCAAAGAGACAAGCCTTTGGTATTATAAACCAGTGACATTATAAACCAGTAGATTTCGTGAACTACTATTATTTCACTTTGTTCAAGCAAGGCTGAAGCAACTGGATAGACGCTTAGAAAAAAAATTATTAGACTCAAACCTTACACCAAGCTCAGGCTATACTGCAAATAGATAGAAGAGCAAAATGAAAAAAAAAATGAAGGCAGAAATAGACTAGAAGTAAAGAATGAATTATGTAAAAACCTCAGAATGTAAAAGCATCTCTTACTACAACACAAAATGCAGAAGCCATAACTCACACTTGTAATCCCATAACTTTGGCAGTGCAAGAGATGGCTTGGGCCCAGGAATTTAAGACCAGCCTGGGTAACATGGAGAAACCCATCTCTACAAAAAAAAGATTTTTAATTAGTCAGGTTTAGTGGCTCGTGCCTTTGGTCCAGCTACTTGGGAAGCTGAGGAGAGAGGTATTGCTTGACCCCAGGAGTTTGAGGCTGCAGTGAGCTGTGATCACACCACTACACTCCAGCCTGTGCCACAGAGGGAGACAAAAAGAAAAGAAAAGTTTTTCCATGGCCAAAACAACTATACTCATATTCTAAAATAACATTAGAGTCACAGAAATGTTATGTGTCTTGTGTTGGTGGTTACATGCGTGTACTGCATTTGTCAACATTCATCAAACTGTACTTTCAAAGCACATTTTATTATTAACATAAATCATACTTCAATAAAGTTGATTGTTAGGAAAGTAATATGATAAGATGGGGGAAAAAGAAAATAGAAAAGTAATATGATAAGATGGGAAAAATATTTGCAAACACATGTCATAGTCAAAGTAACATGACAAGCTGGGAAAAAAATATTTCCCAACACATATCATAGTTAAAAGTTAATCTCTTTTGGGCCGGGCGCAGTGGCTCATGCCTGTAATCCCAGCACTTTGGGAGGCCAAGGCGAGTGGATCACGAGGTCAAGAGATCAAGACCATCCTGGCCAACATGGTGAAACCCTGTCTCTACTAAAAATACAAAAATTTGCTGGGTGTGGTGGTACACACCTGTAGTCCCAGCTACTCAGAGGCCGAGGCAGGAGAATCACTTGAACCCAGGAGGCAGAGGTTGCAGAGAGCCGAGATTGCGCCACTGCACTCCAGCCTGGGTGACAGAGCGGGACTCTGACTCAAAAAATAAAAAAAATGTTAATCTTTTTCATATTTAAAAGGCTTCTAGAGTCAGGGCGCGGTGGCTCATGCTTACAATCCCAGCACTTTGGGAGAGCGAGATGGGCGAATCATGAGGTCAGGAGTTTGAGACCAGCCTGGCCAACATGGTGAAACACCATATCTACTAAAAATATAAAAATTAGCTGGGACTGGTGGCAGGAGCCTGTAATCCCATCTACTTGGGAGGCTGAGGAAGGAGAATTGCTTGAACCCAGGAGGCGGAGGTTGCAGTGAGCCGGGATCGTGCCACTGCACTCCAGCCTGGGTGACAGAGCGAGACTGTCTCAAAAAAAAAAAAAAGACTTCTAGAAATTTATAAGGAAAACATCAAATGAACAAAGGATACCAAAAGTTGGTTAGGAGAAAAGCTAATTCAAGTAGAAAGATAATTCAAGGCCAGGTGCGGTGGCTCACACCTATAATCCCAGCACTTTGGGAGGCTGAGGCGGGAGGATCACCTGAGGTCAGGAGCTCGAGGCCAGCCTGGCCAACATGGTAAAACCCCGTCTCTCTTAAAAATACAAAAAATTAGCCAGGTGTGGTGGCAAGTGCCTGTCATCCCAGCTACTAGGGAGGCTGAGCCAGGAGAGTCACTTGAACCCGGGATGTGGAGGTTGCAGTGAGCCAAGATTGCGCCATTGCACTCCAGTGGGGGCGACAGAGCAAAACTCCATCTCAAAAAAAAAAAAAAAAAGCAAAGAAAGAAAAGATAATTCAAGTAGCTCATAATCATATAAAGAGATGTGCAATCTCATTCCTAATAAGATACATTTTTTTTTTTTTTAGATGAAGTCTTGTTCTGTTGCCCAGGCTGGAGTGCAGTGGCATGATCTCAGCTCAGTGCAGCCTCTGCCTCATAGGTCAAGCGATCCTCCTGCCTCAGCCTCCTGAGTAGCTGAGACTACAGGTGTGTACCACCATGCCTGGCTAATTTTTGTGTTTTTAGTACAGACGAGGTTTCACCATGTTGGCCAGGCTGGTCTCAAACTCGTGACCTGAAGCAATCTGCCTGCCTTGGCCTCCCAAAGTGCTGGGATTACAGGCATGAGCCACCACAGATGGGCATAAGATACATTCTTCAACCATCAGATTAGTGAAAATCCACAGGATTGGCAAAGCTGTGGGGAAACAGGCACTCTTGTCTTTGGTGGATGGGAGTAGAAATTGGTGCACCCTAAAGAGGACAAGTTGGCAGTATCTATCAGAATTAGAAAGTCATATGCTTTTTGACTCAGTAATCTCTCTTCTAGGAATTTACTTCAGAAATATATTTCCACATGTGCAAAATGACTTCTCAATACAACCACTGATTGCCATGCAGCCCCTCCCTTCCCCCAGGTCTTCCGTATCACTGTCTGCCAGCCTGCAGGCCTCCTCACAGCCAAGGCCACCTCCTCAGAGAGGTCCTCCCTGACCCCCTTGGCTAACGTGGCCCTGCCCCTTACCCGTATCCTTCAAAGAGCTCATCACTGTTCTGACTGTCTTATTCATCAGTTAATCAAGTATCCTTCTCAAGAATCTTAACTCCAGGGGGCAGGGAGTTTTTCTGTCTTTCAAAAAAAATTTGGGGGGCTGGGCACATGCCTGTAATTACGGCCTCGCGTCTGTAATCCCAGCACTTTGGGAGGCTGAGGCGGGCAGAACACCTGAGGTTAGTAGTTGGAGATCAGCCTGGCCAACATGGTGAAACCCCGTCTCTATTAAAAATACAAAAATTAGCCGGGTGTGGTGGCTCACACCTGTAATCCCAGCTTGAACCCAGGAGGCGGAGGTTGCAGTGAGCTGAGATCACACCATTGCACTCCAGCCTGGCCGACAAAGCAAGACTTCATCTCAAAAAAAAAAAAAATTTTTTATAGAGATGGGTCTTGCTATGTGGCCCAGGCTGGTCTCAAACTCCTGGCCTCAAGCGATCCACATGGTGTGAGCCACCATGCCCAGCCTGCTGGTTTTTAAAGAGCATATTTAAATGAAAAGAGACAAATTTAAAGGACCCTTGGTTAAATAGAGCAGGTTGGAACCACCCTCAGGGCAGCCCACGGTCCTGGCTCTGCCATCCTCCAGCACCACCTGGAGCCAGGAGGGGACACCCAAGGTGTCTCTCTGCAGAAGACAGCGGCCTGATGGATGGACAGACAATGAGTGCCCTGATTTCTGATTTAAGAGAACAACAAGCAGCTCCTTGGGAAGCCCCAGTGTCCCCTGCGGTCCACTGTCCCAGGACTGCAGGCAAAGGGACGCCTCCTGACCGCAGATCGGTCAACAGCAGGCATGGGAGTGAGGACCGGGATCCAGGGAGGCCACTTCCCTCTGTCTATCAGTCTGCAGCCCTGGGTCCCACCTCACTCCACTGGGGTTTTCCCAGATAAAGATGACTCATGAATTTCTGTAAATTATCCAGGGGGCATTTTAATTCAAATGGCCCCATCACTGCCCCGTCGCCACTCCCACCAGCCATGCAGGGGTCAGCCAGGGGTCACCTTGAAGACAAAGTCTCTCTTTGGGAAAGAAGCCTTTGAGGCCACTGTGCGGTGGCTGTGTATCAGGGTGCCAGGTGGGAAGGCAGCTGGGGCTTGCCCAGGCTAGGGAAGAGAGTGCGGGGGCGTGGGGGGTGAAGGAAGATAAAGATGGGGTAGCGGGAGGGAGCAGTGGAAGCTGGGCCTCCAAGAAACACAGGCTGACTTGGGAATCCCAACTCAAACGCGCCCCACCCTGGTCTCCAGCTGCAGGAGCAGTGATAAGGATGAGGACAGGCAGGAGGGACTGAGATGAGATGAGAGCAATTGGAGCCTGGAGAGAGACCCCTGACACTGAGGGAGGGAGGTGACCTGGTGGTGGCTGTTCCAGGCCAAGCACCTTTGTTTCACTGTCAAAAACGGGAAACAGGCCGAGTGCGGTGGCTCATGCCTGTAATCCCAGCATTTTGGGAGGCCGAGGTGGGTGGATAACTTGAGGTCAGGAGTTCGAGACCAGCCTGGTCAATATGGTGAAACCCCATCTCTACTAAAAACACAGAAATTAGCCAGGTGTCGTGGCGCATGCCTGTAATCCCAGCTACTTGAGAGGCTGAGGCAGGAGAATTGTTTGAACCCAGGAGGCAGAGGTTGCAGTGAGCCAAGATCGCGCCACTGCACTCCAGCCTGGGTGACACAGCAAGGCTCTGACTGAAAAAAAAAAAAAAAAAAACCTGAAAACAGCAATAATGCCAGTGGTACCCAACACGGCTACAGGACTTGTGCAGTGCCAGTAACAGTAATTATTCATTATTATACCAACTTATAATATGTACTTCTCCTTTTTTTTGAGAGAGAGAGACAGGGTCTTGCTCTATCACCCAGGCTGGAGTGCAGTGGTGGGATCACAGCTCACTGCAGCCTTGACTTCCTGGGTTCAAGCGATCCTCCCATCTCAGCCTCCTGAGTAGCTGGAACTATGTGGCACTGCACCTGGCTAATTTTTTTTTTTAAGACGGAGTTTCGCTCTTGTTGCCCAGGCTGGAGTGAAATGGTGTGATCTCGGCTCACAGCAACCTCCGCCTCCCGGGTTCAAGCCATTCTCCTGCCTCAGCCTCCGGAGTAGCTGGGATTACAGGCATGAGCCACCACGCCCGGCTAATTTTGTATTTTTAGTAGAGACAGGGTTTCTCCATGTTGGTCAGGCTGGTCTCGAACTCCTGACCTCAGATGATCCGCCCTCCTCGGCCTCCCAAAGTGCTGGGATTACAGGCATGAGCCACCGTGCCTGGCCACACCCAGCTAATTTTTTAAAAATTTCTTTAGAGACAGGGTCTCTCTATGTGGCCCAGGCCAGGGTGCAGTGGTGTGATCATAGCTCACTGCAGCCTCCAACTCCTGGACTGAAGCAGTCCTCCCACCTCAGCCTCGTGAGTAGCTAGGACTACAGGTGTGAGCCACCACACCGGGTCCTATTTCTTATTGGAAGGGCCCCTGCAGGCCAAGATGCTCGGTGCCCAGGGAAGTCATAGCGCAGCCCTGCCCTTGACCCCTTCCAGCCCTCCTGGGAATCTGTCCCCAGCCACCTCCAGGCCACAGGCTCCTTCCCCACCCAGGAGCTGTGTTACACAGATCACTTTAGTGTTTCCCACGCTAAACCACTGAAACTGAGGGTTTTATCTCCCACTCTCCTTGCTCCCAGTTCCGTATGGCCACTGGCCTGGCCGAGACAGAGCCTCTGGAAGTGCCTGGCAGGACCTCGAACTTGACCTTCAGCATCTTCCTTAACCCTTGCAATGCAGGGCGGTAGCCTCCACTGGGTCCTGTTCAGCCCCTACTCCTAGAAATGGTCTGGGGGGTGAGGGTGGGGCCCCCTGGAGAGCTCTTGGACGTATGTTTGCGCCATCGCAGCAGTACACCCACCCCCTTCTGCTTCCACAGAACCTGGCCAGCTCCTCCCCATCCCAGGGGAGAGGCTCCTCCTGCTCCCACTTCCCTCCTTTACATTCTGCTACTACTCTTAGGGGTGGGCCTTTGTTTACTTTGCATTTTCCTGATTCCTAATGAGATTAAGCATATTGCCTTAGGTTTACCGGCTTCCCAATCTCCTCTTCTGGGAATTATCAGTTCCTATTCCTTTGTCCAGTTATCTGCCTTCTTCCTCCTGATTGCTGGGAGCGGCTGATAAATCCTAGATGACCATCCTTTCTCAGTTTTCTCCCAGCCCCTCACCTTTTAATCTTAAATTGTTCTGTGCGTGTGTGTTTGTGTGTGTGTGTGTGTGTGTGTGTGTGTGTGTGTGTGTGAGAAAGGCGGGGGTGGGGGTGGGGGAGAAAGAGAGAGATACAAGCTTTAAATACTTATGTGGCCAAATCTGTCATGGGTTTTCCTTCTGTGTTTTAGAGTTTGGAAACTGCTGTCTGGTCTCTAAGGTTAAGTTGCTAATCTGTTAACCACTGGTGTCTAATTCCCTGGGGAAGAAGCTTGTCTTCCCAGCCAGGCTGCAAAGTCCCTCAGGACATAGTTCCATCTCCCCGCTGAAGAAGGCCTTGGTCAAGAGATTCCACTGCTCCTCAGAAATACCCTGAATTTGTCCCCTCCTTCCCGCCTCCACCCCTGCTCACCAGGACCAATCCCTGCCTCCCCCTCCCCGTCTGCCCTACATGAATACCACAGTGATCTTTTAAAAAATATCCATCAGAGGCCAGGCGCTGTGGCTCACGCCTGTTCCCAACACTTTGGGAGGCCGAGGCGGGTGGATCACCTGAGGTCAGGAGTTGGAGACCAGCCTGACCAACATGGAGAAACCCCGTCTCTACTAAAAATAAAAAATTACCAGGTGTGGTGGCACATGCCTGTAATCCCAGCTACTCGGGAGGCTGAGGCAGGAGAATCGCTTGAACCCTGGAGGCGGAGGTTGTGGTGAGCTGAGATGGTGCCACTGCACGCCAGCCTGGGCGACAAGAGTGAAACTCTGTCTCAAAACAAAAAACCAAACAGAAAAAACCTGATATAACCCAAAGGTCCAACAATAGGGGGTTGTTAAATAAATTAAATTGGTTACATATTATGAAGCTGTAAGAAAGAATCGGGATGAAATGCGATGCAGTATTCTGGATTAGGTCTTGGGCCAGAAGAAGGACATTAGTGGAAAACTGGTGCTATCTAAATAAAGTCTGAAATGTAATCACTAGTGCGCTGGGCACAGTGGCTCACGCTTGTGATCTCAGCACTTTGGGAGGCTGAAGGGGAGGATCACTTGAAACCCAGAGTTAGAGACCACCCAGGGCAAAATGGCAAAACCCTGTCTCTACAAAAAACATCAGCTGGGTGTGTTGCTGCATACCTGTAGTCTCAGCTACTTGGGAGGCTGAGGTGGGAGGATGGCTTGAGCCAGAGAGGTCGAGGCTACAGTGAACTGTGATTGTACTACTGCACTCCAGCCTGGGTGATGGAGCTGGATTATTTTGATGTCTCAAAATAATAATAATAATAATAATAATAATAATAATAATAATAATACTGGTGTTTTCAAGGAGAAAAAGACACATAGATCCCTGTAAGTGTGTACATTAGAGCAACCTTTCTGGAAGGAAATTGAATATATTCATAAACCACCCCCTCCCTTTCCAAAAAAATGTGTACGCCTTGACCTAAAGATTCCTTTTACCCTAAGGAAATAATTGGACAAGGAACAAAAGGATGTATTTACAAAGTTGTTCACCACAGCACTGTTCATAACGGCGAATGAATGAAAACAGCTCAGAATAAGGAATTGGTTTTACAAAATGATGGTGCACCTATATACAGTGAAATATGATGCAGCCATTGTAAATGATGCAGAGCCATATTGACAGAGAAAGTACATGTGCAATATACTGTCCTCTAAAAAAAGCAAACTATAGAATAATTTTATAGGTCCAATATGAATATACATTTGATGTGCACATATGCTGAAAAACTTGAGTGGTTATCTCTGAATAGTAATTTATTTTTTCGAAAATTTCTCCTAAAATCGCATATTACTTCTGTGGGCATACAGCTTCCTTAACTGGTTTACTTTTCGTACACAATATTTATGTGTACAAATATACATTTTTCCTTCCCAGTTATGTCTCTGAAGCTCTGAGTTAAACCTTAAGGCCCAGACATGAATACAAAAAGCCCTGGCCGGGCGCGGTGACTCATGGCTGTAATCCCAGCACTTTGGGAGGCTGAGGTGGGTGGATCATGAGGTCAGGAGTTCAAGACCAGCCTGGCCAAGATGGTGAAACACCATCTCTACTAAAAATACAAAAAATTGGCCGGGTGCAGTGGCTCACGGCTGTAATCTCAGCACTTTGGGAGGCTGGGGCGGGCAGATAATGAGGTCAGGAGTTCGAGACCAGCCTGACCAACATTGTGAAACCCTGTCTCTATTAAAAAATACAAAAATTAGCCAGGCGTGGTAGTGGGTGCCTGTAATCCCAGCTACTCAGGAGGCTGAGGCAGGAGAATCGCTTGAACCCGGGAGGTGGAGGTTGCAGTGAGCCGAGATCATGCCATTGCACTCCAGCCTGGGCAATAAGAGTGAAACTCCATCTCAAAAAATATATATATATACAAAAAATTAGCCGGGCATGGTGGTGGGCGCCTGTAGTCCCAGCCACTTGGGAGGCTGAGGCAGAGAACTGCTTGAACCCGGGATGTGGAGGTTGCAGTGAGCCAAGATGGCACCACTGCACTCTAGCCTGGGCGACAGAGCAAGACTCCATCTCAAAAAACATACAAACAAAAAAAAGCCCTGCCTACGATTTTTGTTTTTGTTGCCTATTGATAAAAACATCTAGGAATGAGTACTCAACAAGGAAAAGGTAAAAACAATTAGCCTTAGGAAGAAAAGAGTAAAAATAAGCACAATGTCAGTCTACCAAAGAAACACGGTGGTTCCATGTTCTGAGAACCCCTAATAGAGAGCGAACTGCTGGCCTGGAAATGAGCGTCGACTCAGGAATGAATTATATATGGCCGCTGTTAAATATTTTATCCATTCCCCCGCCCTTTTTTTTTTTTTTTTTTTTTTTGAGACTGAGTCTTGCTCTGTTGCCCAGGCTGGACTGCAATGGCGTGATCTCGGCTCATTGCAACCTCCGCCTCCCAGGTTCTAGCGATTCTCCTGCCTCAGCCTCTCAAGTAGCTGGGATTACAGGCATGCACCACCACACCCGACTAATTTTATCTATCCTTAACTATTATTTGTCTTCACAAAGCAAATAAGGAAAGAAAAAGAAAATACCCACACCATAAGCATTATCAGCTTTGTCATCTCTCCTCCACCGCAAAACAGCCACATAAACTCTCCTGAAGAGGACAAACTCTAACCAGGTTTGAAATACGAGACCAATGTGGCACTACGACTGAGGAATGTCAAGGTGGCGTTGCCTCGTCTGTCAGGTTTGTCATCCTTCAGAATCATGAACGTTTTGCTCTACAGAACCTGCTGGTCTAAAAACCACATGGCCAGCCACAGTGGCTTAAGCCTGTAATCCTAGCCTTTTGGGAGGCTTGAGCCCAGGAGTTCAAGACCAGCATAGGCAACATGGTGAGACCTTGTCTCTACAAAAAATTTAAAAATTAACCAGGCGGCTGGGCACGGTGACTCATACCTGTAATCCCAGCACTTTGGGAGGCCAAGGCTAGTGGATCACCTGAGGTCAGGAGTTCAAAACCAGCCTGACCAACATGACGAAACCCTGTCTCTACTAAAAACACAAAAATTAGTCGGGTGTGGTGGCATGCGCCTGTAATCCCAGTCACTCGGGAGGCTGAGACAGAGAATCGCTTGAACCCAAGAGGAGGAGGTTGCAGTGATCCGAGATTGTGCCACTGCATTCCAGCCTGGGCAACAGAGTAAGACTCCATCTCAAAAAAAAAAAAAAAAAAAAAAATTAGCCAGGCATGGTGGCACATGCCTGTGGCACACAGCTACTCAGTAGGCTGAGGAGGAAAGATCGCTTGAGCCCAGGAGGTGGAGGCTGCAATGAGCCGTGTTATTTGTGCTGCACCCAGCCTGGGTGACAAAGCAAGACTATTTCAAAAAATAAAAATAGGCCAGGCACGGTGGCTCACGCCTCTAATCCCAGCACTTTGGGAGGCTGAGGTGAGTGGATTACTTGAGCACAAGAGTTTGAGACCAGCCTGGCCAACATGATGAAACCCCATCTCTACTAAAAATACAAAAATTAGCCGGGTGTGGTGGCAGGTGCCTGTGATCCAGTTACTCGGGAGACTGAGGCGCAAGAATCACTTGAGCCCAGGAGGTGGACGCTGCAGTGAGCCAAGGTCACGCCAGTGCACTCCAGCCTGGGCGACAGAGTGAGACTATCTAAAAAAAAAATTAAATAAAAATAAAAATAAACTGCGTGGTGTATGGATTCTTGGTGACGCCCAGGCAAAGGGGGCTTGTATCCCCCTGGTATCCACACAGTGAGTGGTGAAGGACAGCTGGGATAGCTGAGACCTGGTCAAGGGCTGATGTCGCCCATTCAGCCTCTCCTGTTTGGCCAGCTTCCCGGCCACTCTGCCTGCTCTCCTGGCGCGTCTCCCTTTACCGTTAATTTTCTCCCTCTCTGCTGGCCCTGTCTGCTCGGCTGTTGGAAACACATGCCAGCCCTACTGGGCATGGGCCCTGTGAACACGAGCCAAGGCACCCTGAGGGTGGAGGAAGGACACTGAGGCCAGCTCACCAGAAGAACCCTGATGTGTTGCAATTGAATTGCAGAGGTTTATAAACCTCTCGCCTTCAAAAGGGGACTGAAAAATTATTAGAGTTTGTCATTTTCTAGTGGGATTTGTTTGTAATCACTTTTCCCATATTGTCTGGCGTTGTGTATATGCGTGTGCTCTAGAAGTTTAATTTCACATCTAGGTAGATCAGGTGTGTGTGTGTGTGTGTGTGTGTGTGTGTGTGTGTAAATGCACATGCCCAGTTTAAAATCAACTAGTCGAAAGTCACGTGGAGGCCAGGCACAGTGACTCACGCCTGTAATCCCAGCACTTTTGGGAGGCCGAGCCAGGCAGATTGCTTGAGCCTAGGAGTTTGAGACCAGACTGGGCAACATAGTGAAACCTCATCTTTACAAAAAAAACAAAAATTAGCCAGATGTGGTGACACATACCTGTAGTCCCAGCTACTCAGGAAGCTAAGGTGTGAGGTCACTTGGACTCAGGATTTTGAGGCTGCAGTGAGCCATAATCACACCACTGCACTCCAGCCTGGGCGACACAGCAGGACCTTATCTCAAAAAAAAAAAAATGGGGTGAGGGGAAGAAAAGAAAAAAAGAAAATTAGCCGAGTGTGATGGCTCATGCCTGCATTCACAGCTACTTGGGAAGCTGAGGTGGGAGGATTGCCAGAATCCTTGAGTTCGAGGTTGCAGTGAGCCATGATCGCACCACCGCACACGAGCCTGTGTGGGAGACAGCAAGACCTCGTCCCTTTAAAAAAAAAAGTGTGTGGGTGTGTATTTTTAAAGTCAAGGAGCTTTTTCCACATTTTCTTGTTTCACCAGGTAAGGATTCAAACAATTGAAATCAACATTCTTTGTAAGTTACCCTATGTGGATTGTTGCTCCTGAGAATGACTGATTTGAGATGCTTGGTGATTCTAGGGTTCGTCGCTGGTCCACCTGAGAAGCAACACCGTTCAGCGTTGCTGTACTCAGACAGTCGTCATCACTGGCATTACTGGAAGGCCTATGTTCTAAGTCTCTCCTTGAATTCCTCCTTACCTGTGCATGTATTTACAAAGTTAATGATTTAGTTTCTGAGTCACTAAGCATACACATTTTTGCCTGAGTCATTTTGGGTTCATACCTGAGACAGCAGCTGAAGCCCTCTGGGAATGCAGGAGAAAACCTGATATGCAACTTACCTACCATTTATTGAAGGGTATCACCTGCTGGCAGAGAAGCAGCCTGGGAACAAAACTCTTATGTTCTATAAGAACAGTGCTGGGTTTGAGTGTAACCTGCTCCAGGTCTTAGAAACAATGGTATGAATGCTGTTTCCTTGTAGTTGCAAGCATTGCTAAGAGACTGAGCAAAAGAGGAATGCTTTGCTGATACAATCTGGGGGGTGGAACCATCAGCCAAATTCTAGCCTTTCTTGTCCTTTCTTCTGGTAGATAACCTAGCACAAAAAATCTGCCTGGAGTTTTCAGAGGCTCATTTTCTGCACACATAGAAGGATTTGCGTGAGGAGTTACTGGCTTTGATCAAAATTGCAATTCTGATGGATCAGATTTTACCAATTTAGGAAGCGGGATTCTCGGCCAGGCGCAGTGGCTCATGCCTGTAATCCCAGCACTTTGGGAGGCCAAGGTGGACGGATCACGAGGTCAAGAGATTGAGACCATCCTGGCCAACATGGTGAAACCCCGTCTCTACTAAAAATATAAAAATTAGCTGGGCGTGGTGGCACGTGCCTGTAGTCACAGCTACTCGGGAGGCTGAGGCAGGAGAAGTGCTTGAACCCAGGAGGCAGAGGTTGCAGTGAGCCCAAGATCGTGCCACTGCACTCCAGCCAGGGCAGCAGAACGAGACTCCGTCTCAAAAAAAAGAAAAAAAAAAGGACATTTCATATGAAAATCTAGATTTCTACCATCTTCTGGAAAGTTAGACGAGCAGGGCCGGGTGTGGTGGCTCACAACTGTAATCCCAGCACATTGGTGTGCCGAGGCAGGTGGATCACCTGAGGTCAGGAGTTCAAGACCAGCCTGGCCAACATGGTGAAACCCCATCTCTACTAAAAATACAAAAAATTAGCCGAGCATGGTTGCAGCTGCCTGTAATCCCAGCTACTTGGGAGGCTGAGGCAGGAAAATCGCTTGAAGCTGGGAGGCAGAGGTTGCAGTGAGCCGAGATTGTGCCATTGCACTCCAGCCTGGGCAACAAGAGTGAAACTCAGTCTCAAAAAAAGAAGTTATAAGAGCTGACAACACTGGGCCCACACATACCCAAATGACACCCATTGAATGTGGTGGCCCCTGCCTTGTTGGGGGCAGGCATCTTCTGTTTACCAGCCCCACCTGCCCTGCCCCACTCTGGCCCTTTGGGCATTTGAATTTGCAACCTCCTCTCTGAGACCCATGGCCTATCATTTCTATACTTTGAAAGTAACAGAATTTGAAACTGCCATTTCAGGTTGAAGTTTATATTGCATTTATATATTCTTTATATATTCAATTTGTGTCAGATTTATTTCATATATATATATATATATATATATACATATTTCTTTTCTTTTCTTTTCTGTTTTTTTAGAGACAAGTCTTCCTCTGGCCCAGGCTGGAGTGCAGTGGCATGATCATAGCTCACTGCAGCCTCAAACTCCAAGGCTCAAGCAATCCTCCTGCCTCAGTCAGCCTCCTGAGTAGCTGGGACTACAGGTGTGCACCACCATGCCTGGCTAATTTAAAAAATTTTTTGTGGAGATGAGGTCTTGCTGTGTTGCTCAAACTCCTGGGCTCAAGTGATCTGCCCACCTCAGCAGATGTATTTCAAATAGAATCAAAATAAGCAATAACACTTGAAAACAGAAGTCCTAGTATAGTCACTATTAGGAGTTTTAAGTTTTTCCGTTAAATGTAGAACACTGCCACTGGTCTCTATATTTAATTTCCACCATTTTCCTTTGATAGAGCACTGCTGTCTGTCCCCAATTTACTTTGTGCAGGACATTTTATAAAAAATGTATTCCTGGCCGGGTGCGGTGGCTCATGCCTGTAATCCCAGCACTTTGGGAGGCCGAGGCGGGCGGATCACGAGGTCAGGAGATCGTAGCCATCCTAGCTAACATGGTGAAACCCCGTCTCTAATAAACATACAAAAAGAAAGTAGCCGGGCGTGGTGGCTGGCGCCTGTAGTCCCAGCTACTCGGGAGGCTGAGGCAGGAGAATGGCGTGAACCCAGGAGGCGGAGCTTGCAGTGATCCCAGATCGCGCCACTGCAGTCCAGCCTGGGCGACACAGCGAGACTCTGTCTCAAAAAAAAAAAGAAAGAAAAAAAATGTATTCCCAAATACTCTAAATCTACAAGGCAGCAGGAGCATTGCTTGAGGCCAGGAGTTTGAGACTAGCCCAGGCAACATAGTGAGACCCTGCCTCTCCAAAAAGTATTAGCTGAGCGTGGTGGCATGCGTCCATAGTCCCAGCTACTCAGGAGGCTGAGGTGGGAGGATTGCATGAGCCCAGGAGTTTGAGGCTGCAGTGAGTTATGATCGCACCACTGTACTTCAGCCTGGTAACAGAGCAAAAGAAAAAAAAAGAAAAAAGCTGCAAGTGATACCCACTGTGTTCCCTCCCCTGTAGTTCTTCCTCTTTCTTGTGGTAACAGAACCCTGATCCCTGATTTTTTGTTTTGTTTGTTTGTTTGTTTGTTTGTTTGAGATGGAGTTTTGCTCTTGTTGCCCACGCTGTAGTGCAATGGTGCAATCTCGGTTCACTGCAACCTCTGCCTCCCGGGTTCAAACGATTCTCCTCCCTCAGCCTCCCAAGTAGCTGGGATTACAGGCGTCCGCCACCATGCCTGACTAATTTTTGTATTTTTAGTAGAGATAGGATTTCACCATATTGGCCAGGCTGGTCTCAAACTCCTGATCTCAGGTGATCCACCTGCCTCAGCCTCCCAAAGTGCTGGGATTATAAGCATGAGCCACTGCACCTGGCCGATCCCTGGTTTTTCTTTAGGGGACCATCCCTCCCTCAATAGGTCCAGAATTGGGCCCATGACCCAGGCTAGGACAATTAGGAGTTATAGGGATTGGGTTAGGGATGGGCACATGACTGAGACAGGGCCAATGAGGGTGGTCTCTGGGCTTTGGCTGTCACCATGGGGGAAGACAGGCTCCCTGCCAGGTGGTTGGTAACGTGACAGAATGTTGCCAGGGTTGCTGGAGGCCATCTTTGCCACCATAAGGAGGGACTTGGCCTAAGGGAAAAAAGGTAACAGGGGAAAACAAAAGCAAGAAATGGAGAGGGATTCCAGTTTGTGCTGTAAAATAATACAGTAGCCACTGTCTACATGTGGCTATTAACATTTAAATTAATTAAAATGACATGTAATTTGAAATCCAGTTCCTCATTTGCACTAGCCACACCTCAAGTATGCAGTAGCCATATGGGGGCTAGTGACTCCCCTCTGGACAGAGCAGAAAGTTCTATCAGATAGGACTGTGTCCGATCTGTGCTGAAATCTTAGCCCTGATTTTTCAGTTACACGAGCCAATCCATTCCTTTGAATCTAAGTTGGAAGTCAATTGGAGTTAGGTGTATTCACAAGCCAAAGAATCCCAAGGCAACAGCCTCCCACTCTGAACACTCTGACTACCGACCAGCCCCATTAGTCACAGATTTAGGTATCATTTGGGTGCTTTCCTTTTATTCAGACCAATGCCAGAGGAAGTAACTACTGAGTTCAGAAATGTGGTTAAGCAAACGACACTCGAGAATACTGGTGCCAGGTCACCATTTTCTATTGTTTCTTCAATAGGAAAATAATCAAAGATGTGGAACACGTGGATATAGAAAACACACGTCTTTCATCTGGATCTATTCAGGTTTTCTTTTTCTTTTTCTTTTTTTTTGAGACAGAATCTAGCTCTGTTATCCAGGCTGGAGTGCCGTGGCGTGATCTCAGCTCACTGCAACCTCCACATCCTGGGTTCAAGCAATTTTCCTGCCTCAGCCTCCTGAGTAGCTGGGATTACAGATGGCTGCCACCACACCCAGCTAATTTTTGTATTTTAAGTAGAGATAGGGTTTCGCCATGTTGGCCAGGCTGGTCTGGAACTCCTGACCTCAAGTGATCTGCCCCCCTTGGCCTCCCAAAGTGCTAGGATTACAGGTGTGAGTCACTGCACCTGGCCCCATTCACTTTTTTTTTTTTTTTTTTTGAGACAGAGTCTTGCTCTGTCGCCCAGGCTGGCATGCCGTGGCGGGATCTCAGCTCACTGCTGCAAGCTCTGCCTCCCGGGTTCACGCCATTCTCCTGCCTCAGCCTCCTGAGTAGCTGGGACTACAGGCGCCGCCACCACGCCCAGCTAATTTTTTATATTTTTAGTAGAGACGGGGTTTCACTGTGTTAGCCAGGATGGTCTCGATCTCCTGATCTCGTGATCCGCCTGCCTCGACCTCCCAAAGTGCTGGGATTACAAGCGTGAGCCACCGCGCCCGGCCTCCCCTTCACATTTTTAATCAGCACAAGCATAATTAGAACATCTCATTTATTTTTTGAGACAAGTCTTTCTCTGTCACCCAGGCTGGAGTGCAGTGGCACTCATAGCTCACAGCTCACTGTAGCCTCGACCTCTTGGGCCCAAGCGATCCTCCCATTTCAGCCTCCTCAGTAGCTGGGACCACAGGTGCATGCCACCATGCCCAGCTAGTTTTTGTATTTTTTGTAGAGACGGGGTCTCCCTATGTTGCCCAAGCTGCTCTCGAACTTCTAGGCTCAAATGTTCCTTCCACCTCAGCCTCCCAAAGTGCTGGGGTTACAGGCATGAGCCACCAGACCTGGCAACATATTTTATTTTTGCCAAATCACTTCTCACCTGATAAACCAATATTGAATCAAACTGATATGATGTACCTGTTGACATGGTGAAATGAAGATATAATATCACCTATGTAATATTCCTGATAAAAATGCATAACTTAAATCTAATTTTTTTTTTGAGATGGAGTCTTGCTCTGTCATCCAGGCTGGAGTGCAGTGGTGCGATCCTGGCTCACTGCAACCTCTGCCTCCTGGGTTCAAGTGATTCTCCTGCCCCAGCCTCCCGAGTAGCTGTGATTACAGATGTCCGCCACCATGCCCAACTAAATTTTTTGTATTTTTAGTAGAGATGGGGTTTCAGCATGTTGGGCAGGGTTTTGAACTCCCGACCTCAAGTGATCCACCCGCCCCGGCCTCCCAAAGTGCTGGGATTACAGGTGTGAACCACTGCACCCGGCCACCTGAATCTAATTATGAGGAAACAGATAAACCCCAACTGAGGGACGGTCTATGAAACAATTTGTCTTTACTGTTCAGAAATGTCAATATTATGAAAGGCAAAGAAAAGCTGAAGAACTGTTCCAGATTAAAGGGGCCAAAAGAGATGAGACAACTCAATGTGATGCCTTATTCTGGGTTGGATCCTGGATAAAAGGAAAAAATTTCTGTAAAGGACATCACTGGGTCAATTGATGAGGTTCTAGTATTGCTTATATATTAGATAATATTGTAGCAATGTTAAATTTTTTGAATTTGATAATTGGAGTTGTATAAGAAAAAATATAAGAGAATGTCCTTGTTCTTAGAAAATATATGCCTAAGTCTAAAGGGGATAAAAGGGGAGAATCTCTTTAACTAATTCTGAAGTGGTTCAGGAAAAAATACACAGATAGCAAATGTTGATATAACCTGGACAAAGGTTATGCTTTTCATGCAGCTCTTTTCTACGTTGGAAATTATTTTAAAACAACAAACAAAAAAGCTAGCAAGCAGATAATACAGTACCTTTATTCTCCTTTGGGGAAAAATATGCTAGTCCTTCCCATGGCAAATATCTCAAGTGAAAAGTAAAGCACTTCACAGTGTTTTCAAACAGTGCATCCTGACATTGTTTTTGGAATATTCCAATACACATCCTACAAAAGTGAAAATAGAAAATCAGAGCATTTTTCATTATTGTATGAAAACATAGATGTGTGTGTCCTGGATTATAGTGTTCAATGCATTTCTTACTGTGTATTGCAGTTTTTTTTTTTAAATTTTGAGAGCCCCTGTAACAGGGTGACCCATATTGCAATCTACCTGAGACAGATCTGGTCTGAGCCTGTTCTACTGGCACAGTTCATGGCAAACCCATTCATTCTCAAAAGTGTCCCAATTTGGATTATAAATTATAGTCACTCTTATTTTAAGCCACAATTCCTTTTTGTAACAGAATATGGTATGGATAAATGTGCATGGTACTGCCAAAAGACTTCAGCTTTTTCTGTACTTTTTTTTTAATATGGAGAACGAATTTGCACATTATTTATATGACTGAAAATTATTTTTAGAAAGTTATCTTTACGTACTCATGCTGTATTATCTTGTTATCCATCCCTTGGGATTATAATGAACGAGATAATAAGGGTATTAAATTTTCCTTTTTTTTCTATTACACAGAGAATACTGCTTTTAGAGTGAACTTCATTCCCAAAAGAGAGCTTTTATAAATGGAATAACACCTATAGCTTGTAAATAAAATACAAACTCCATTGAATTTTAATATTAACTTACAAAATACAATTGTGTTGTAAAGCAACTGGATAAACACATTAGCTTTTAAAATATTATCTAAGTCTTGTTTTTAGGGAAGAATTTGGTAGATATATTAAGGATCTTTTAACCAATTAATTTCCTTTATATTTACCTTCTAATGCCCAGACATCCACCCAATGACAATCATTTGACTGCACATATACTTCGTTTGGGCAATGAAGACTTATTTTAGTTTCCAAAATATCTTTTCTGACAGTACTTAAGTACTTAGCATGTTATGTGATCATAGCTAGGAGGCACTGGGTTTTGCTTTACCCTACAGATAACAGCCATCATCACCACATGATATGCCATCACAAGATAAAAACAAAGGTTTTCCATGTTTAAAAGCAAAACACTCCCAAAATTGTGCTTAGAAGAACTCAGCTGCCAAGTCGCTGGTATACATACTTCCAAGTTAAACCCTGCATCAAACTAAAAGAAGGGAAACACAATCAGAAGTGGTTCTGTCAGTTGCTGTTAAACACTTGAGCACCTAAAGGCAGAACAGAGAGGTCTGGTTTTTGGTAAATTTTTGTAACTAGTTTTTCCTCAAAATCAAATTTAATCAAGCTCTTACTCAGCACTGGAAACTAGGAAGCAACAGTGATTTAAGTTGCAAATTGCACTGGGGTCATTTTTTGGGAATGAAAGGGATGTTTTAATTCTGCACCATTGTTTCACGGACCCAAAACCCAGAGATGAGTATTGGGTACTGAATGCAACCCAATCAAAGGTGTGAAGAGTTCTGTGTGCACAATGTTCCATTTATACTCAGGGGATTTTTAGTGTTTTTAACTTGGAGGGAAGGAATTAGGATTGTCCTATTGTCCTCGTAAACTTGTTGGCAGAAGAGTTAGTGCAATGACCAACTAAGCCAATGACAGGGTGGCTAATTTGGAATTAGAAATGGCTCAGGAAGGGTTGTTCTTTTTCTCAGACCTTTTTTTTCTTTTTTTTGAGATGGAGTCTCACCCTGTTGCCCAGGCTGGAGCGCAGTGGTGTGATCTCAGCTCACCGAAACCCTGGCCTCCTGGGTTCAAGCGATTCTCCCGCCTCAGCCTCCCAAGTAGCTGGGACTACAAGCGTGCACCACCATGCTCAGCTAATTTTTTTTTTTGTTTTTAGTAGAGACAGGGTTTCACTATGTTGGCCAGGCTGGTCTCCAACTCCTGACCTTGTGATCCTCCTGCCTCAGACTCCCAAAGTGCTGGGATTACAGGCATGAGCCACCATGCCTGGCCTTTTTCTCAGACCTTTTAAGTTTTTCAGTATAAATTGAATTCAACCCACATAGGCCCATACTATATAGACGGTAATATTAATAACTAAGTGAATTTGAATTTCAGAAGATAAGCTGTCACATTACAAACTAGTTTCAAATAATCTTAAAGATAACTTTGGGTGAATAACTTGCATAACCTTTCACACTGTCAGAATTAACTACATTTTAAAAGTTACCTTCCAGCCCACAGCCATATGGTCATACACAGTTGCAATAAGTGCACATACAATTTGGGGTCCACCTTTTAACAATTAAAAGGAAGCAAGGATCTTGTTAAAACTCAGGGGTTTTCTCCCTACCTATTTTATATAATGGGCACCTGGTATTTGTGGGCAACTTTTCATATAATTTCAAACAAGAAAGTAGCCTTTATACAAGTCTATCTTTATTTGTAAAAAATAATATACAACTAAAGCTAATTTGATTTTTAAAATCAAAGTTCATTTAGTGATAATGTACACTTTATAATAAAATTGTAGTAAAATACTGACATTTGATAGTTATAAACAAAGTATCATTCATGTAAAAATCATGTTATAGCATGTAAAATTTAATTAGAAAATTCATAGCTCACAAAAGTACATATATTTTGTTGATAGCTCGAGAACATTATCATAAATTTACTTAAGATACAGAACAAAATTCACAGTTAGGCTTGACATTTAGTACTATAAAATTTTATGTTGGATCCACTGATACTTTTGTGAATAAGGTGCACTTGAAATAACTGATTCAGACTACCAATGAGCTGATATTTTATCGTATAACCAGGATCAACTGGTTTTACAATATGTCTAGTAACCAATTATTTCACCAATAATTTAAGAAACAGAGATCTAGTTTAAAATACCATTGACAGATACCCTTAACAGGATAATTAAAATAAAAAGCACTAGCAGCTTTGATTTCCATGAATGCATACAAGATAAATCTGTATTTTACAGTTAAAATTTGTACAAAAAGTCAAGCCCTGAAGTAGTTTTCCCCCCAAAAGTTCTGATGTTAAAACTAAAAAAAAAAAAAAAAAGAGAGAGGTAGTGTGTAAAAATATTTTTACTTAAAATGTTGAACCCCTGCACCACTTATATTATAAATGAAAGTTAACCTTCTACATACTAACATTATTTTGCCATTCAAGAGTCAAATTTATAAGACTCACAGAATGTTAAAGCCGGAATGCCATTAAAAATAGTATATAAATGGAAGAACTTCGGTGAATTCAACAAAAAGTACATCGTATTACATAATGTGCAGTCAGTTAATAGTTTACTGATAATATGCTTAGTGGTAATGTGAACAAAATACATTGACGTATTCTGAGTCAAGTGATCTTCACGTAATCAAGACTTCTTCATATATATTTTACCATATAGAGAAAACATCCTTCAAAACGGAGTCATTTGAATCTTCATTGTTTTAATAGCACACAATTGTTAAAAAGGTATTCATACTAGCCCTACCATAAAGTTAATTAATAAATAACTCTCCATAAGCCATAGGGAACTTATGTACTTCATAATATTTTTAGTTTCTATATACAAGCATACCATTGTGCTTGTGCACATTGTACAATAAAATCAGGCAAGGAATTAAAGTTAGCAGCCTTACTCTTAGCTTGTTCTAAGTGGATGCACTGCAAAGTAATAAATAGCCTCATAAAATTAATAGTGATAAACTCTACCTGTCACAGGTGAATACTATGTAGTTTTCATAAAGTGTAGGCAGTGTTTCTAGAAATCCCATGAAGGAAAACCCAATTTTTTTTGTGTGTGTGGCATAAAAAGTGCACAAATTTGTCCTATGTGTTAGAACATCTTAATTTGGATGTATTTTTTATCCAAAATGATGCATACTTGGATGCATTAAAAGCACACCAACAAAAATACACACACTAACAACAAAAGGAATGATTTCAAATGAGACTGGGAATGGGAACAAGAATAGGTTAAAGGAGAGACTTCCATATTTCCAAAGTCAAGAGAATTGCCTTTTAAAACATAAATTATACAGCCATACAGAATTAATTTGCAAATATGAAAGCTATAGGAAGGACAAACACCAATTTGAACAACTGTTGCAAAGTTTCATAACTCAAGAAAAGATAGCTTCCTGGCCGGGCACTCATGCCTGCAATCCAGCACTTTGGGAGGCCATGGGCGGATCATTTGAGGTCAGGAGTTTGAGACCCACCTGACCAACATGGTGACATCGCTACTAAAAATACAAAAAAATAAGCCAGACGTGTTGGCGCACGCCTGTAATCTCAGCTACTCAGGAGGCTGAGGCAGAATTGCTTGAATCCGGGAGCTGAGATTGCACCACTGCACTCCAGCCTGGGTGACAGAGACGCTGTCTCAAAAAAAAAAAAAAAAAAAAAAAAAAGCTTCCTGAGCTTTGTAACATGGGAAGCAACTCCTAAAAACAGCCAATTGGTTTGATTCTTAGAAACTGGAAATGCACAACCAGGCGCGGTGGCTCACGCCTGCAATCCCAGCACTTTGGGAGGCCAAGGAGGGCAGATCACAAGGTCAGGAGATTGAGACCTTCCTGGCTAACAAGGTGAAACCCCGTCTCTACTACAAATACAAAAAATTAGCCGGGCATGGTGGCGGGTGCCTGTAGTCCCAGCTACTCGGGAGGCTGAGGTGGGAGAATGGTGTGAACCTGGGAGGCGGAGCTTGCAGTGAGCCGAGATCGCGCCACTGCACTCCAGCCTGGGCGATAGAGTGAGACTCCATCTCAAAAAAAAAAAATAATAAATAAACTGGAAATGCATTTGAGAACATCATTTGTTACAATTTATTAGAAAGGAACATTAAAAAAACAAAAATCAAAATAGGCTGGGCATGGTGGCTGTAATCCCAGCACTTCGGGAAGCCGAGGCAGGACTGCTTGAGCCCAGGAGTTCAAGACCAACTTGGGCAACATGGCGAAACCCTGTCTCTACAAAAAATACAAAAAGTAGACAGGTGTGGGTACGTGCCTATGGTCCCAGCTACTCAGGAGTCTGAGGTGGGAGGACTGCTTGAGCCCAGGGGGTTGAGGCTGCAGACAGCTGTGATCATGTCACTGCACTCCAGTGTGGGCAACAGAGTGAGACCCAGTCACTAAAAAAAAAAAAAAAAAAAAAAAAAAAAAATCAAAATAAAATATTGGGAACATAATAAGATCTTTAAGAGCTGAGGTCCCCAATGTACCAAAAGAGAGAATCAGACTTCACATTAGAATTTTAAAAACACAGTTAAAGGAAAAATTAACTGGGCTCTGCACAGCAGGTTAAATATGCAACCACTTCCAACAGAAATGATCTAGTCTTCTCACATAGTTCCAAGAATGTGCTTTAACATCTGATTCTCCACAAATAGCAAAAGCACGTAACTTCATCAACAAAGGCCCCTTTGTTTTGGACTTAAATTCACCTCTGATCCACCAAAGTCTATATTAACAATTATTAAACTACTACTTTAATAATATTGTAAGCTTGCAACGTTACTCGTCTCATGCCTATTCCACGTCACTGGTCAGAGGTATTTATGCTTTTAAACTAGCCAAATGTACAAGTCCTCATGGCATCCTCACTCTGAAAACATTCAAACAACGGTTTCATAATGTTATGATTGTTCCATCTTCTTCTAAGAGTTTTTGATCTGGAGCATGTGTTTCAAATTCCGTGTTTGAGCTGCTTGCTATGGCTGCTAAGCTCACTTCATTAGAGGGAATAAAGCCATTCTGTCCAGACTCAAAGCTTAGCTCTATCTGTGTTAATGACTCCAGGCTCTCAGTATTAGGAACAGCTTTTGGAATCTGCTGTGGCACTCCATTGTCTTCAATGATAATGTCATCTTCATCGCTGTCTTCATCCTCTGGCTCAAAGCTTGGTTCAATCTGCTGTGGGTAGCCAAGAAGGCTGTTATCAGTAGACTGGCCAGAACTGCCAGAAGTCCGACTGTTCCTTACAACATTATTCCTCTGGTTTGCTGGTCTCACTGTTATGATGAGGTTACGGCTATTTGCAATCATCATGTCTGTTACTTGATCAAGGCTCTTCCCGGAAACTTCTATGCCATTAACTTCTAAAACTTCATCATTAACAGCTAATAGTCCTGTACTTTGAGCCAGACCTCCTGGGACAAGTCTGGATATAAAGATCCCTGGAACCTTTTCTAAGCCATGTGGTGTTACCCTGACACTGGAGCCATCCCGGATGTAGAATCCTAGGGGTTTCTCAGTGCCGTATTTGTAAAGACGTACCCTACGATGTGTTTCTGGGAGAATATCCACGTCTATAATAGAAGACACAGGTCTAAAGTCTTGGGGCATACTAATGACTATATGTGGCTTTTTTCTATGGTTGTCAGGACGCAATACGTTGGTTAAAACATTCTTCTTCTTTATTAGCGTGTCTGTACCAAAGGCACTGTAGTCTGCTTCTTCTGTTTAAAAATAAAACAAAATAATTATAGAAATGCTGTAAAAATATCTGTTCACTTGCAGCAGAATCTGTACAGAAAGGATAACTCAAAATATATTTGGTATATAAACAAACTAGCTAATAAGCTTATTCTAATCAGATCATAATCTAGTACAGTAGTAAAATGCCATACCAGAAAAAACCACTAGGTGGCCATCTCAAATACACATCACAAAATAAACCAATGTTGAAGTTAAATTTGATAGAGCTCATTCACTATTAAACATTAAATATGGCAAATGAAACTATGATAGATCTTACATATTCTTTTTTTTTTTTTTTTTGAGATAGAGTCTCGCTCTGTCGGCCAGGCTGGAGTGCAGTGGCATGACCTCACTGCAACTTCCGCCTCCTGGGTTCAAGTAATTCTCCTGCCTCACCCTTCCGAGTAGCTGGGACTACAGGTGTGTGCCACCAGGCCTGGCTAATTTTTTTTTGTATTTTTAGTACAGATGGGGTTTCACCATGTTAGCCAGGATGGTCTCGATCTCCTGACCTCATGATCCACCCGCCTCGGCCTCCCAAAGTGCTGGAATTATAGGCGTGAGCCATCGCACCTGGCCAGATCTTACATTCTTAAACATCATTAAATATATATGTATTTTTACTTTTTCTTGAATAGGGTCTTGCTATGTTGCCCAGGCAGGTTTTGAACTCCTGGCCTCAGGAGATCCTCCCGCCTCAGCCTCTCAGCGTGCTAGGAGTACAGGTGAGAGCTACTCTGTCTGGCCTTAAAACATCATTTTAAAACAGCTACTTAAAATACATTTTTCCTTCACTTGTTTAAAAAACTTGAAATGTGGTTGGGCGCGGTGCCTCATGCCTATAATCCCAGTGCTTTTTTGGGAGGCCATGGTGGGTGGATCACTTGAGCCCAGCCTGGGCAACAGCGTGAGACCCTGTCTTTACGAAAAGTAAAAAAAATTAGCCAGGTGTGGTAGCATCTGCCTGTAGTCCCAGCTACTTGGGAAGCTGAGATGGGAGGATGGCTTCACTCCAGGATTCAGGTCTGCAGCGCACTATGATCACTGCACTCCAGCCTGGGTGACAAAACAAAAACATACCTGCAATTTGCATGTTTCTCATACTCAACTCAAAGACTTGAAATGGGATATCTGATTCTCAGGGTAAATCAAGAGAGTAAAATCATATACCAATATCAGAGGCTGAGTGGGCAGATAATGTAATTGATGCTGGTGCCTATCAAAGAAACACTTAGGAATTTTGGTATTCTGCAAATAAACACTCTCCCTCAGTTTTCTGTTGCTGTTGTTTGAGACGGAGTCTCGCTCTGTCGTCCTGGCTGGAGTGCAGAGGCATGATCTCAGCTCACTAGAACCTCCGCCTCCCAGGTTCAAGTGATTCTCCTGCCTTAGCCTCCCAAGTGGCTGAGATTACAGGCATGCGCCACCATGCCCAGCTAATTTTTGTATTTTCAGATGGGGTTTCACCATGTTGGCCAGGCTGGTCTTGATCGAACTCTTGACATCAGGTGATCCACCTGCCTCAGCTTCCCAAAGTGCTGGGATTACGGGTGTGAGCCACCTCGCCCGGCTGGAATTCTTGATCTCTCATTTTCATTTTGAAAGAGGCAAAGGTAGAGTTTTAACTTTTTTCTTTACTGTGTGAAAAACTATGCATAAAGTGCAATGATATTTTGTCCTCAGTGGTGGTGACACAGACAACAGGAAGTAGTAGGACTCTGGCAAATCGGAGAGTTCCTGCCTCATTTAGATGGCATAGCTGCTTCTCAGTTCCTGGCAGATTTTCTTCATGCCAGAAAGTCTTGTTTTTAGGCAAAATCTTCCGATCTTTAAATACTGCCACCTAATTAAATAATAAACTAAGAGTTTGGAAAACAGAACACCTAACACCAGATATGGTTAAATTATATGGCTGAAGGAAGATAGTCTATAAACAAAACATTTCAGCAGAGAATGACAGGTAAAACAGAAAATGAAACTAACAACAGAAACAAAAGTTAAAATAGTATTTTCAAAAATAACTACAATGAGGATAAACTAAAAAGTGAAATTTACATGAATTAAAAAAAATGCCTCTCCCTGGTTTTCTAGTGGCTAGAAAAAAAAAAAAAAAAAAAAAAAAAGAAAAAAGAAAACAAACAAAAAATAAATGGCTTCCCTCCTCCTCCACAAAAGAAATAGTTGAAAATCCTAGTCTCAGCTGCTGCCACAGAAAACACCAATCTTACCATCTTGCGTTTGTATAGCGCTTCAATTGATATTCTCTTGCTTAATCGTAAACCCCCTCATTACTAAACTATTATAATCTTCACCTTATAACCAATAAATTAAGGGTACAATGTAAGTTACACAGAAAGAACTAGAGCTCAGGTTTTCTTACTAGGCTAGTATCTTCCCAGTCACAATAATGAATGCCAAGTATCAATTATGTCAGAGTACGGGCAGTTTTAGTATTCTTTTCTGATGCTGCGTGAACACTCTTCAAAACCTAGTTTCAGATAAATATATAAGGTTAGGGGTACCTTTTTTTTTGGCATTTATTTCCCCTTGGGGACACTTGTAATCATTTATAAGTATTTGCATTGGGCTCTTACAGAGACAGAAGTGTGTTTATAATATGGCTTTGGATATAAATCCATTGGTACAACAACCTTTTTGGCAAAAAAACCTATCAAGAATAGTCTTCTGGTAATGTGTTTTCTCAAAATCATAGACATTTCTGTTTTAAAACAATCAATAAGGAAAGCCTACATAACATTTATAAGGGAAATTCCAGACCATACAAACTGAGAACAACATTACGTTGCCTACATACCTACTCATGGGAAACCTAACCAAAAAAACTCCAAATCTGCATAATTTGGCATCACATCCAGACTCCATTTGAATGCTCTCTGCTAAATTCTCAAAAGCAATATGCCCCAGTACAAAGCCACCTTTGTTCTCCCATCTAGCTAATCAGTTTCCAGCCACTGGGAAAGAAAATATTTTGGCAGAAAGCCAGGGTTCAGGGTGTTAAAGTGTAAAGGTGAATGTCCACAAGGAACTGGAGTTGACTTTCTACCTTAACACTATCAGAGCATTAAACTCAGAATGAGATGGAAAGTTTGAAAACTTGATCATAGCAATTGTCCACTTGTATAAACTCACTTATGCAACAGCAGCACGGCATTTATCCCAAGCCTTTTCTTCAGCCAATGATCTCGGCTAACTGAACAGACAAGGATCCACCTAGAAGGCCTATAAATAATCAAACTGGATGTCTTACTTTCTTACACACAAATAGTGGTTGTTCTTCACTTATCTTGCAGGGCTTCCCTCTGAACCTCTTACTCTTTAAATATTAATTCTGAAAAGCCTAGTAATCTCATTCCTTTGCTCATAGAGGGTCATAAACCACACATTCAGAGCAAAGGGTAAGGATCCATTTGTGAGTGGCAGGCAGATATAAGACATAAAAGCTTTATAGTGAGTAAAAAGCAAATCTAGAAAAAAAAAAAAACTTCTACATAAGCTCCATCAGCATCCCTATACAGTAACAAAACAGCAACCATTATAGTACAGTCGTCAACAAAGTTCAAGATTATGCCCCATTTGAAGTTCAGAGGAAGAAATCAAATAACGAAATAATGTTTTAAAATGTTCTAATCCAGGGGTTGACAACCGTTTTCTGTCAAGAGTCAGACAGTAAATGTCAGGTATTACAGGCCATATAATCCCTCTTGTAAAAACAGCCACAGACAATCCATAAAATAATATGTGGCCAGGCATGACGGCTCATGCCTGTAATCCCAGCACTTTGGAAGGCCGAGGTGAGAGGACTGCTTGAGCTTAGTAGTTCAAGACCAGCCTGGGTAACATAGCAGGACCCTGTCTCTACAAAAATTATTTCAAAAATTAGCTGGGCATGGTGGTTTGTTTGTGCCTGTAGTCCAAGCAACTTGGGAGGCTGAAGTGGGAGGATCATTTGAGCCTGAGAGGTCGAAGCTAAAGTGAGCTAAGATGGCACCACTGCACTCCAACCTGGGCAATGATGAGACCCTGTTCCAAGAAACTTTTATATGCAAAAACAGCCAGCAGGCCTCAGTTTGCAAACTCTTGCTCTAATATAAAATAGTTAAATGAGAAAGATCTGGCAATTTTTTTTTTTTTTTTTGAGACGGAGTTTCACTCTGGAGTGCGATGACACGATCTAGGCTCACTGCAACCTCCGCCTCCTGGGTTCAAGCGATTCTCCTGCCTCAGCCTCCCGAGTAGCTGGGATTACAGGCATGTGCCACCATGCTCAGCTAATTGTGTATTTTTAGTAGAGACGAGGTTTCTCCATGTTGGTCAGGCTGGTGGCGAACTCCCGACGTTGGGTGATCCGCCCACCTTGGCCTCCCAAAGTGCTGGGATTACAGGCGTGAGCCACTGCGCCCGGCCAGATCTGGCAACTTTAAAAAGATTAAATATCACTTAAGGCAAATTAAATATTCAAATTCTGCAGACCCCTTCTTTCCTAATACATTCCTAATAATTAATCACCAAATATTTAATGAACACTGACTATGTGCCAGGAATTGTGCTCTGTGGTACAGATTTGGTGAATAAAATAGGTATGGTGCCTACTTTCATAGTACTTACAGTCTAAAAGAGGAGATGGCAACTAACAAATAATTTCAAATACTGTAATTAAATTATAACAAAGGTGCCGAGAGCTATAAGCACACCACGCTGGGGAAGTATGTAAAGGGGACCTGGCCTGGCTTGCAGGGGTAAGGCAAGGCTTCTCCAGGCAAGTGATTCTGAGAGGAAAACCAGCCAGGGGCTAATCAGTAGAAGGCAAGAAGAATGTCCAGGCACAGGATTCGACAATATCCAGAAGAGGGAAGGCCAAAGAAATCCAATACAGCTAGAACAGAGGGTGGAAAGCGGGAGGGAAGGAGGGAGGGAGTCAGGAGCTGAGTCAGAGGCAGCCAGGGGCCAAACAGACAAACAGGCCTCCTGAGAAGTACCAACGTTTACAAACTTTAGCCTAAGGGCAAAGGGAGGAAAACCAAGGATTTTAAGGGAAGACAGTGATACTGAACTCATTTGGTTTTTCTACAAAGCTCACTCTGGCTGCAGGCTGGAGAAGGAAGTGAAGGGGGAGGACAAGAAGCTACCGCCGCCAGCGCAGTGGCTCATGCCTGTAATCCCAGCACTTTGGCAGGCCAAGGTGGGTGGATTATCAGAGGTCGGGAGTTCGAGAGCAGCCTGACCAACATGGAGAAACCCCATCTCTACTAAAAATATACAATTAGCCAGGCATGGTGGCACATGCCTGTAATCCCAGCTACTCGGGAGGATGAGGCAGGAGACTCACTTGAACCCAGGAGGCGGAGGTTGCAGTGAGACGAGATCATGCCATTGCACTCCAGCCTGGGCAACGAGAACGAGACTGCTTCTCAGAAAAAAAAAAAAGAAGCTACTTCAGTAAATTACAATGGCACCTGGCCTGGAGCAGAGGACGTGGAAATGGGGAGACAAATCTGAAAAATAACTAGAACACAGTTTTAATAGGCTTGGTGACTGACTAAAAAATAGGTTATGTGTCAAAGGTGACACCCAGGTTTCTGTTGTGAATAACTGATGTCACATACTGAGATGCTACTCCACAATTTCTTTCTTCCTTTTTTTTTTTTGAGACGGAGTCTCGCTCTGTTGCCCAGGCTGGAGTGCAGTGGCGCGATCTCAGCTCACTGCAAGCTCCGCCTCCCGGGTTCATGCCATTCTCCTGCCTCAGCCTTCCGAGTAGCTGGGACTACAGGCGCCCACCACCAAGCCCGCTAATTTTTTTGTATTTTTAGTAGAGACAGGGTTTCACCATGTTAGCCAGGATGGTCTCGATCTCCTGACCTCGTGATCCACCCACTTCGGCCTCCAAAAGTGCTGGGATTACAGGCTATAATTTATTTTTTTCATTTCTAGGCCATATCTTTTGTTAAAACTGTAATTTACAATTTACTACTAAAATGTATATTCCTTAGACAATTTTAAACTAAACTGATTCATAAAAATGTAACCTTAAAAGACATCTACAAAATAATGTCCAATGCACAAAGTCTAAGAGATGATTTAGATGCCCAGTTACCAGAATCTGGGCCACAAAGTCACATCTGTGTGAGGGCATGCCCTATGTGAGACCAAGTTTAAAGCAAAGCCTTTCTAGTGTTTCTAATAAAACTAGAATAAATCGAAGAGGTAAACGTATGTGTCTGGTGTCAACCAAAAACAGACGGTGTTATAGCAAGAAGTCTGGATGTAGAGATTCTGACTAGATCTGGAGAGGGGTCTGTTCTGTAGCACATCAACAGATTCTCCACCTGGCTGATTATCAGGACTGGCTGGGAAGCTTTTCAAAATACACATTTCCCTGGCTGAATTCCAAACTGACAGGAATGACCTGAGTATTTTTAAAAGGCGCAAGCTTTAAATTTTTTTTTTTTAATTTTTAGTGCACAGCAATAACCTCAACAATGAGAGCGGAAAAGTCTATTCTGTACCTTCTCTTCCCCGTCTCCCGAATCAATTAGGATAAACTCTAATACTCTTAACAGGGAATGGGGGATTGGGATCCTGTTCACAAAAGTAACTTTTAAGATACCAGGTTTCTTGTGTTTTGTTTTGGCTCCCATGGTAACTGCTCTAGGAATAGAGTATGGGGTTTTTCTTCTAACAATAAACTGTTATAAAAATTTTTCAAGATATCCAACAAACACTATCTTAAACTTCCAAGTAGTTTACACATTGAATTTAAAGAAATTTTAGTAGAGTATCAGATGTTAAAAGATCACATAGTTTTAAATTTTAAAATGGTTTTGCAATTTGCTTTTCAAAAATCACTTGGGGGCCAGGCGCAGTGGCTCACGCCTGTAATCCCAGCACTATGGGAGGCTGAGGAGGGTGGATCACCTGAGGTCAGCAGTTTGAGACCAGCCTGGCTAACATGGTGAAACCCTGTCTCTACTAAAAACACAAACATCAGCCGGCCATGGTGGCACACGCTTGTAGTCCCAGCTACTTGGGAGGCTGAGGCAGGAGAATCACTTGAGCCTGGGAGGTAGAGGCTGCAGTGAGCCGAGATCACACCACTGCACTCCAGCCTGGGCGACAGAGTAAGACTCTGTCTCAAATAACTAAAATAACATAAAATAAAATAAAATAAAATAAAATAAAATAAAATAAAATAAAATAAAATAAAATAACATAACATAAAATAACATAAAGTAAAATAACATAACAAAATAAAATAACATAACATAACATAACATAAAATAAAATAAAATAAAATAAAATAAAATAAAATTAAAATAAAATAAATCACTTGGGGCCAGGCAAGGCAGCTCCCACCTGTAATCCCAGCACTTTGGGAGGCCGACGTGGGCAGATCACTTGAGGTCAGGAGTTTGAGACCAGCCTGGCCAACATGGCAAAACCCTGTCTCTACTAAAAATACAAAAATTAGCTGGGCGTGGTGGCACGCATCTGTAGTCCCAGCTACTCAGGAAGCTGAGGCACAAGAACCCGGGAGGCGGAGGTTGCAGTGAGTGAGGTTGCAGTGAGGTCACGGAGGTTGCAGTGAGTGAGGTCACGCCCCTGCATTCCAGCCTGGGTGACAGAGCGAGACTTTAAAAAAAAAAAAAAAAAAAAAAAAAAAATCACTCGGTACATATTAAGTGTAACTTCTGCCTTACTGATGCCTAACTGAAATCAAAAAGCAAAGAAAACAGAAAATGTGCTGTAATCAAGCAGTAAAATGTAACTATACTTAATGTCATACTTTATATTAGTTTCTTGAATTAAATGTTCATTAAGGTTTACATAAAATCAGATTTCTAGTTAAGCATCTGCTCAACTTTGCTTAAAAGAACGAGTGCGGCCAGGTGCGGTGGCTCATGCCTGTAATCCCAGCACTTCGGGAGGCCGAGACGGGTGGATCACGAGGTCAGGAGATTGAGACCATCCTGGCTAACATAGTGAAACCCCGTCTCTACTAAAAATACAAAAAAAAAATTATCCGGGCATGTTGGCGGGGTCCTGTAGTCCCAGCTACTCAGAGGCTGAGGCAGGAGAACGGCGTGAACCCGGGAGGTGGAGCTTGCAGTGAGCCGAGATCGCGCCACCGCACTCCAGCCTGGGGGACAGAGTGAGACTCCATCCCAGAAAAAAAGGAAGAGTTCATGCATTATAGTACACTAAGTAAGTCTGCCAGATTTAGATGCTGGGACCTGATGGTAAACAAGACAGACAGGAAACAAGTTAACATATTCTTAAATAAGATACTTCCAGGTCTTCAGAGGATGATGTGGTAAAGGTGGGAAGGTGGAGGGCTTTAGTTAGGGTAGTCAGAAGAGACTCCTCTGACAAAGTTATCTGAGCTAAGCAGGAGGAGACAGACGTGGGAAGAGCTGAGGGTGAACTGTCCTTAAGAATAACCAAGCATAAGAGCACAGAAACAGAAACAAGCTCATGGCTGGGTGCAGTGGTTCACGCCTGTAATCCCAGAACACTTCAAGGCCAAGACGGGTGGATCACCTGAGGTCAGGAGTCCAAGACCAGCCTGGCCAACATGGTGAAACCCCATCTCTACTAAAAATACAAAAATTAGCCAGGCATGGTGGCGGGCGCCTGTAGTCTCAGCTACTCAGGAGGCTGAGGCAGGACAATCATTTGAACCTGGGAAGCAGAGGTTGCAGTGAGCCGAGAGTGTGCCACTACACTCCAGCCTGGGTGACAGAGCAAGACTCCACCTCAAAAGAAAGAAAAAAAAAGAAACAAGCTTATCAAGTCTGAGGAACAGGAAGGAAGCCAATGTGGCTGACTGTGATGAGGGAGTGAGAGAATGAGGGAAGATGAGGTTGGGAAGTCCAAATCAGAAGGGATTTTATTCTGGTTGCAATGGGAAATCATCAGAGGGTTTTATGCAGGAATGAACTGACTACTTACTTTCATTTTTGCTAAAGTCATATTTGTATTAAATTTATATTTTTAAAATCTAAAATATTTCTGTTGAATTGCCTATTTCTAAATCAAATTCTAAGGGTTATCAATTATATTGGACATTTTACCTCTACTATTAATACATAGAAAACATTTGCACATAGAAACATTTCTAAGTTGTAATTCCTATGACAATAAAAACTGTCAAAGGTCTTGATAAAAATTACATCACCAATAAATAAAAACTTAAAAAGGAAATAAAAGATAACTACCCTTAAAAGATGTTAGGATTACTTCCATAATCATGCAAGGGTATAATTCCATTAACAAAACACGTGGTGGTATAACTCAACTGTCATAATCTTTCTAACAAAGGGGATAATCTAACAAAATTCTGTCAGATGGCAATACTTTAAAAACCTACCCTATATTTGAATGCACATTCCAAACAGCAACTAACTTTTTAATGAAAATTGCAGTTGCTAACGAGAAAAGCCTATTATTCAACCATAATTATCTAAATTCATCCTCCTTTTCCAGCACTCTATATATAGCTTTCCAAGGTTCTATCTATGGTCTTCATCTCAGATGGCCTTTATGTCTACTCCCAAAATTTTAACTATCACTTTTCAAAAAGCTGGCAAATCTAACTAGTGGATTTCTATCCTGAACTCTTGTCTACCATTTCCAATCTCCTGCATGATTGGTTAAGATTATTTGTCCTAAGACAAAATTCATAATTTTCTTTTCCAAATCAATCTACTCTGCTTGTTCATGACACTGTCGCAGCTGTCAGACTCAAACCATCAAGGTATGCTCTGCTGGATTCTCCTTCACTGCAAAGCAGCCACATTGAGTGCAATGACTCCCAAGTATTTCCCCTCCTATCTTCCCGCCACTGCCTCCTCCCCTCCCCCCACCCTTCCCCTCTAGTTCTAGGTCAGTCTCCTCACTTCTTTACCGCCTGCTCCTGGCTCTCTGCTGTAAGACTGCTGCCCACTCCAATTCATCCTGAACAGCCAACTGAATCTTCCTAAGGTCATACTCTCATTATATCGCACCCCTGTTAATTACCTGTGAGATCAATCTCAGGAGACTTTGGGAACATTAATTTGTGTGTGAAAGTATTTTGTAAAACACACACACACACAAAAAAAAAAAAAAAAAGCCAGGCATGGTGGCGGGCACCTGTAGTCCCAGCTACTTGGGAGGCTGAGGCAGGAGAATGGCGCGAACCCAGGAGACAGAGCTTGCAGTGAGCCGAGATGGCGCCACTGCACTCCAGCCTGGGCAACACAGCGAGACTCTGTCTCAAAAAAAAAAAAAAAAAAAAAAAGTCAAGTGATATAGGCAGAGGTTATCTTTGGAGGTTTATTTTGTTGGTGGACTTTAGTTCCTCCAAACCCAGGAAAGCAAAGATACATAATCAGCGGAATTCCAGAGCCCTGGGAGTGGTCTAATGCTTATCAACTGATTAGAAATAGTTTTCACCTTTAAAGGTAATCCCTACCCATTCTCTCAAGCTACTTTCTTTTTAAAAAAATTTTTTTGAGGAGTCTTGCTCTGTTGCCCAGGCTGGAGTGCAGTGGTGCGATCTTGGCTCACTGCAACCTCCGCCTCCTGGCTGATTCTCCTGCCTCAGCCTCCTGAGTAGCTGGGATTACAGACATGTGCCACCACGCCCAGCTAATTTTTGTATTTTTAGTAGAGACGGGGTTTCACCTTGTTGGCTATGCTAGTCACGAACTCCTGACCTCAAATGATCCGCCCACCTCAGCCTCCCAAAGTGCTGGGATTACATGCGTGGGCCACCACGCCTGGCCGCTCTCAAGCTACTTTCTGGGTTGGCTTATAAATACTGTAAGTCTTTAATTTATCCCAATACCAGGCTCAATGCTCTCATGCTGGCTTCCCAAACCACTTCATTTACAACTGAGAAAGGAATAAATGGTACATACCATAATAAGCCCTACCCTGCCCATCTGCAGACACACATACATATACACACAGAGGCTATGAGGTTAAAAAAAAAAAATTTTTTTTAGGACTCAAAATACATTTGAAAATTCTTGGCTGAGCATGGTGGCTCATGCCTATAATCCCAGCACTTTTGAGAGGCGGGGACTGGAGGATCACCAGAGACCAGGAGTTTGAGACCAGTTTGGGCAGCATAGTAAGACCCAGTCTTTACAAAAAAAGAAAGAAAGAAAGAAAATTATTGCCAAATAGTGATTTCAATTTTCTTGGAAGACTAATATCAGTGTTTACATCCCTCCATAATAGTAACTTCCCACCTCATTTTCCAGATAATTAACTAGTTTTACACAATTTCCTTAAAAAGTATCCTAAAAGAAAGAAAATATTTACTGGGTGCTTACTATAAGCCAGGACACTGCACTTAGCTCATTTAATCCTCATAGTAATTCTACAATATATTATAATCTTTCTATAGGTGCAGACATTGAGATTCGGGAAGATTAAATGGCTTTGTTTCTGGTATTTATTAACTGGTAAATACAGCCCTTGAAAGTTGGTTGCCACCAAAAAACAGGAATGCTTTGGATTCCAAAGTCACACTCTTTTCACATTTTTCTGAATGGAGAATAACCCATTTGATAAAGTGAAGATTCAATAAATTCCCAATATTCAATAAATTCCCAATTCTACTTAAGGAAAAATAAAACTAAAGAGGTTAACACAAAAGTAACTAGAAATATAAAGTTTCTAAAGTACACTTAGTGAAGCATAAAGATATTAATTAAACCAACAATATTGCAAATGTTTTAACCTACATGTTAGTTAACATAAGAAGAAGATTCACATAAAATGTTTATTCACTAAGTTTGTGGCAAAGTCTGGGTATCCTTTCAGAGGGGAAAATACACTATTTCTATTTCTAACACAATTTTTCTAAACAGTGATACTTACCCTTCTTTTGTATAAATATCCTAAGCAGTGGATTGGCTGTTGAAACAGCTTTGTGATAATTATCATCATTATTTATAGGTAGTAAGTCTCCATGGATGTCTGCATAGCCTACCAAAACATCAACATTGGGGATCTTATGAACATGTTGTAGTAATCCATAAAACTCCTCAAATTTTCCAGGTTTTGATCTTTCCAGCGAAAAGCGACGAAATTCAGCTCCAAACTATAAACATAACAAACATATTAGTTAAAAAAAAAAAAAGCAAAAAGACCCAATTTGAAAATGCATGCCATAGAAAAATTAACAAGCAGAGCAAGTATTTTTAATTAAGGAAAGATTGTCTATTGTGAGGAACCTTACTATTAGGGATTTTAAAAAGCCTAAGAAAGGCACAAGAATGTGCCTCCTGACTGCTGTGTCTCTGAAGAGCATTCCTTTCAAGAGAGGCAGGCTCAACTCTATCCCTGGGGTACCTAGGCCTTACTGCGGACTGCTCTGCATAGTGACTCAGCTCAAACCCTGTCTGGAGCCCAGACTCTGACGGCAATGCTCTCCTCACTCGCATCATGGGGTACCAAAGACTTGCCCAAGTCTTTATTTTGACCAAAGGAAAGCATTTAAGTGTCCTCCCCCCATAAATGGAACTAGGATTTCATGGGATGTGGTAAGAATCAACAGCAAAATATACAAAAAGAACTGTGAACTACGTGGCATTAAGGTATGATCTTCCCTATGTTAATGCAGAAAAAAAGAAGCTTCAGTAATACATCAAATGTATGTCCTATAACTATCCAATTAACGCACAAGGTGTTTATGTGTTTGGCACAGTGCTAGGCCCTAGAGATTGAAAGCCTCAAGCCTGCTCCAGAAGCTCACCAATTAGTGGGTAAAGAGAATAATTACTTCAGGGAGGTATTAAGAGATCACACAAATGGGGCGGAATGGGGAGGAAGACAGCCTCCATCATGCCCAATACTTACCTTAACAGTTCTGATTCTGAAGTCTGTTTCCCTACACCTCTGTTTTCCCACACCTCTGTTTTCCCAATGTCAAATAATTAAAAGTGACTCTTATTCAATACTAAGAACTGAGGCCGGGCGCGATGGCTCACGTCTGTAATCCCAGCACTTTGGGAGGCTGAGGTAGGAGGATCACAAGGTCAGGAGTTCGAAACCAGCCTAGCCAACATGGCAAAACCTGTCTCTACTAAAAATACAAAAATTAGCCAGGTGCGGTGGCACATGCCTGTAATCCCAACTACTCAGGAGGCTGAAGCAGAAGACTCTCTTGAATCTGGGAGGCAGAGGTTGCAGTGAGTCGAGAACGCGCCACTGTACTCCAGCCTAGGCGACAGAGCAAGACCCCGTCTCAAAAAAGAAAGAAAAAAAAAACAGAAAAAACAAAAACACTAAGGACTGGCTTCGTCTAGTCCATAGTAAACAGGATTTATAACACTGTGGGAATAGCGTGGCATTTCCTCAAACGTGGAAACCTAAGAAAAGTTAATCAGCCTTCCTCAAAAAGTGTCCCAGTCATATAAGTTTGAGAAATGCTACATAATTATGCTCTTGGAAATCACTGTGGAGACCAGGACTTTAAAGGCTCATTTAAGCCCTATGTTGATTTTTAAAAATATTTAAACAAACGTTTGCCAAATGTGTTTAACCACTGAACTCGTATTTCCTCCACATATCTATTACTAGCAAGAAATACCAACGTAAACATATTATGTCCCAGGGGAAAAAAGAAAAGAGAAATACTAATGTACTGTTGGGACTGCCTTAAGCATCATGTAGAGAAAGCCCCTACCGTAATAATTTGAGTTGACAAATATGTCAATTCATTTTCCCAACGGCCCCATGGGACATCTGGATTCACTGGTTTTGCTCTATCTAAAGTTCATCTGCCCTGCTTACACCCATACTCCTCAGTAGTTTTAAAATCAAAACTCACTAAAAACACCTCTTACCTCTAACAAAAAATTAAAATAGTTCCCAAAACACATTCCTGAAACATAAACACTCACATCTGTCAAGAAAATAAGGTGACTCATACCTAAAGCTCTCAAAAAGTTTAGTCACACCTTCACATTTCAAAGTAAATAAAAACTCAGGGAACACCCTTCATATCAGTTAGTCTCATGATGTTATCAAAAGTCACAGTTTCTCCTCCATTTTCTTTATTCTGGTATCAAAACATGAAGTTCCTAGTGCTTGTTGATTCATCTACAGGGTTTATCACTTCCCATGATATATGAACGGGAATAACATCTGATCATTTAACATTTTAGGGCTTCAATGTTTTTGTTAAAGCTTTTGGATGAAATTTCTTCGCTCAAGATTTTCTCTTGCTTAACTGTTATGATAAAAACAATAAAAAATTGTATGGCTTCATGGTATATGTGCACTTTTGCCAATATTGCCATGGGAAAAAAAACAACAGAAATTGTTATGCTTCTTGCAACACAGCAATAGGATTAAGAGAACTTTTTGCATGAACAAAAACACTCAGAGACAAAATTAAGATTCAATCAGCAATTATTCACTGGTGAACCATTTACAACTGTTTCATAGCCTAGTTTGCCCTAGCCATCCAGAATGTGTATGGACTCCCTTCCCCCAGTGTCTGTTGGTACATTATAGAAATGCAAACTTAATTTTCATAGTCTATTTGCCTATGAATAATAATTAGGAAATTTTATGACTCAAAGACTGTTCCAGGGTTATTAAAGGACATCATCACGATTATTGATTAAGAATCTTCCCAACACTAGAGATACAATTAGGAAGATAAATCAGTTACCAAATAAAAGTCACATACTAGCTGGTACCACAAATTGAACTATAGGTATATTTACATTCTCCATTCTTTTACTATCATTACTATTTTTCCCTTCCACGTGTGAAGATAATAATGTTGACACTACTCTTTATTGCATTTTTTTATTTTTTTGAGACAGAGTCTTCCTCTGTCACCCAGGCTGTAGTGCAGTGGCACAATCTCGGCTCACTGCAACCTCCGCCTCCCAGGTTCAAGCGATTCTCCTGCCTCAGCCTCGGGAGTAGCTGGGATTACAGGCATGCGCCACCACGTCCGGCTAATTTTTATATTTTTAGTAGATACAGGGTTTCACCGTGTTGGCCAGGCTGGTCTTGAACTCCTGACCTCAGGTGATCCGCCCGCCTTGCCCTCCCAAAGTGCTAGGATTACAGGTGTGAGCCACCGCGCCTGGCCAACACTACTGTTTATATGAAGAAAAAGAGATCCTAAAAATGGACCAGAACCCAGTGTGGTGGCTAACGCCTGTAATCCAAACACTTTGGGAGGCCTAGGTGGGCATCTCACTTGAGCTCAGGAGTTAGAGACCAGCATGACCAACATGGCAAAACCCTGTCCCTAAAAAGATTAAAAAAATTAAAAATAGCAAAAGAAAAATGGACCGGCTATGTGCAGTGGCTCACGCCTGTAGTCCCAGTACTTTGAGAGGTAGAGACGGGCGGATCACTAGAGCTCTCAGCTCAGGTGTTCGAGATCAGACTGGGCAACACGGAGAGACCCCATCTCTACAAAATAAATAAATAAATAAATAAATAAATAAATAAATAAATAAATAAATAAAAATAAGCTGGGTGTAGTGGCGCATGCCTGTTGTCTTGCTACTCAGGAGGCTGAAATCGGAGAATCACTTGAGCTCAGGAGGCTGAGGCTGCAGTGAGCCGTGATCGTGCCATTGTACTCCAGCCCCGGTGACAGAGCAAGATCCTGTCTCAAAAAAAAAAAAAAAAGGACCTGCACACTACCTAGTTTTGGTTATAAACTCTTAGCAATCAGTTTTGTAACAAGCTGTGATATCACTAAAGCAATGTCAAAGAAAATACTGTTTCAAAAACCCTTCCAAATATTTTTTAAATGGTTAAGGTGACAAATGTTTCAATCTACTGAAAATAAATATATCAGCAATATATATTTGAAACATATAAGGTGTCACAGACACACCAGAAACACTCACTACCTATACCTTGCCTATTTGTCAACAGCTAGAATAGTGGGACCGACTTCATTCAGCTCATGTTCCTAGAATCAGTGTATGATTCTATTTAAAAGACAGTTCACTGAAAGTGCAGTATGGCAGTTCAAATATACAACATGTAGTTTAGACAGAAGTAAGTGAAAGATTCACAAAACAGTTGACAAGAGAAAGGCAAAAAGCCTGAAATTCCAGTTTTAAAGCACTCAAGGTTTCTTAGTACTAGAGATAAATTACTATTTGATTGTATTTATCAGTAAACTTAGAATTCCTACTCATTTTTTTCTATGGAAAAAAATTAAAGACTTGTTACCAAGATTAGGGCTATAAACTTAAAATTTTAAGATTATGCAATATCACAAGTGTTTTTCTTTCCATAACCTCAATGCCCACAAATCCAAACTAGTCTTATAACAGAAATGCCATAAGAAGGTTCAACCGCTGGGCATGGAACCACTACTGCCACCACACCGCTAGAGGAAAAGCTCTGCTATATATTTTGGGTCATCTTAACGCTATAGCTCAAGCAAGTCACTTCAATTTGCTATGCTGTGCACAGAGGACACATGGACATGCACATTCCTTAAATTGCTATAACTACGCTTCTTTTCTTACTAATTCTGAAACTAATGCCAATCCTCATATGAGTTACGTACCAATTTTTTTTTTTTTTTTTTTTGAGGTGGAGTTTTGCTCTTGTTGCCCAGGCTGGAGTGCAATGGTGCAAACTTGGCTCACTGCAACCTCCACCTCCCGGGTTCAAGCGATTCTCCTGCCTCAGCCTCTCAAGGAGCCGGGATTACAGGCACGTGCCACCACGGCCGGCTAAAAATTTTTTGTATTTTTAATAGAGATGGGGTTTCACCAAGTTGGCCAGGCTGGTCTGGCACTCCTGACCTCAGGTGATCCACCCGCCTCGGCCTCCCGAAGTGCTGGGGTTACAGGCGTAAGCCACCGCGCCCAGCCTCAAATCACATTTTTTAATAATGTTACAAACGAATGTCGATTTTCTCGATGTGGTTCTCAGTTACAAAAACTTACAGAACTTTGCTTATCAACCCTAGACAATAAAACTATTCTACCCAGAGGCTCTAGGAAGCTTTCCTTACTCCACTGTACCTCACTCAAATCACTCCTTGATTTTACATACTCCTTGGTAGTCTTACAATCTATGATGCTCCATTACTTTTTTTTTTGAAATTGATATATTTTCAATTTTCTCCTTTTCTGTGTTTTGGCCTTCTCAATTCTATTTTAAATGTTCTCAGGGCCCAGCCAGTGTCCTGTTTTGTATTCTGCAATGCCTAAAAGTTATTAAAAAGGCATGAACGCTTTGCAAAAAAACAGCTTGGGGAAGTCATAACCTTTCTGAGCCTCAGTCTTCTCAGAGAATTGGACTAGATTATCTAAGCTCCTTTTAACTCTTCAACTCAAGAAACGCTTGCTGAAAATGTTCCCTTGGCTGCCGATCACCTTCAAATTCCAGCTCAAAACCCCCTTTGGAAGGCATTCCCTAACTAATCCCTCCCTACAGACTACCCTGCTCACCGAGCCTTGAGATTTAGAAATTCAGTGAATACCGAAGTAATTATCAGCAGACTGGCATACCGTTGGTCAAGGGGAAAAGCACTTGATGTGAGTAGGTAGCAGGATGGAATGAAAAGAGCATCTAGACTCAAACTGTAAAGTGCTACTCCAACGTAAGGTGATAGTGCTAATTTTACAGATTAAATGCATACCAAAGTTAGTGCTAGAAAGAGCGCCAGCAGGAAGCAAAGCCAACTTTTAAAGGGCTGTTTAGTTCACTGGGCTCTCTCCTCGATGCGCCCCTGAACCACAGAAAGTGGGAACAACGGGGTGGTCCAGGGCCCTTTACTCACAGCCCAGCGGCAGGATTCTCCTACACCTTTTGAGCCGCCTCGCATTCCACTCAGTGTGTGCCATCCTCGGATATACCTTGGCCCCTACTCCCGTCCGTGAACACGGGAATGAGATTTACGAAATGAGATTAAATGCTGGACTAGGTCTTCTTCCTTGCCGGGGCCAGGGGCAGACACTAGCGCCCCCTGACCCCCGCCGCCCCCTCCTCGGCAAGTTTATTACCTACAGTCTCCCGACCACACCGTCCAGACCCCGGGGCAGCTCGGCCCGTCGCCTCCCCCGGAGCTCCGAGCCTAGCCCGGCCTCTCCCAGGCCCCGGCCCCCCAGGCCCGCCGCTCCGCCCAGCCCGGGCCCCGCGCACCTTGCTCTTCACCTCCATGGTGCCCAGGCAGCCGCTACCCGCCCCGTGCCGGTGGCTGCGGTTCATGCTGAACGCCGAGCCCCGCGACGGCCTCCTCCGGCCGGGCGGCCCCTCAGGAGCGCGGGGAGCGAGTGCGCGACTGGGGGTCTCGGAAAGCGGTTGCGGCCCGGGCGCCTCCTCACAGGCACCTGCAGAGGGGGCGGCCGCAGCTCCGGCGTCCGCGCTGAGCTCCACTCCACCAGCTGCTCATACGGCGGGACCGAGGGTCGGACTGGCAGCGCGGCAGGCGGGGAAGAAGCTCCCTCCCTCTGGGCCCCGGCGGCGACGGCGACAGCGATGGAGGAGGAGGAGGGGGCGGAGCGGAGGCCACAGGCGCCGCAACCTCTCCCTCTGCCACCTCCCCCGCGAGCCCGCGCGCGCGCACCCAAGCGGGCCACAGCCGCGGCGCGTGCGCGCGCTCACCTGCAGCCCCCGAAGCTGCCGCAATCGCTCGCGCTCCGCCCACACCCAATAGGAAGCGCGCACCTGCGCCCGCGGCGCCAACCAATCGATACACGCCTCGCGCGGTGCGTGGGCGGGCTGCCGCCTCAAAACCCCGCCTACCACCGCACGATTGGTCCTGCGCTGCGAGGGAGGGCCGGGATCACCTGAAGCCATGGACCTCCGCCCCGCTTCAAGCCGGAGAGCCAGAAGGCGCATGCGCGGGTTCCGGAGTTTCCGCCCCGGGAAGGCACGCGGGGAGGCCGGCCGGAAGCGCGAGCGCACCTGAAGAAGGGCTCGGCTGGGTGGGCCTTTTGCGCACGCGCGGGCGCGCGCCTGGTTGCCCGGCGCCGCTTGGCGCGCGCCAGTCACACGCACGGCCCAGGGGATTGGATGCGCCGCCCGGCCGGTTGCCGAGGCGCCGCGGGGCTATTCGGTTCCAGCCGGTTCCCCTCCCCGCTTCCACTTTGGAATGCTGCAGCCCCCAACGACGCCCCTCCACCGCCCCTTATCGTCGCTTAGGCGTCCCGCTGCAACTCTTGGTTGCAAAATTCAAGTTTTCCCGCCTCTGCCGCAGTTGCTGGGGGAGAAGCTTAGGGCTCTCTTGGCTTGATTTTGTCCGAAGAGACTCTGCATGCCCTAAGTCCGTCAGGTCGAGAGGGAAGGAAAGTGGGCTGAGGCGCGGGAAGGCTCCTTGCGGGCCCAGCCTCCCTGAGGATTACTAGTCCAGTCTTTCAGGGCTTTTTTTTTTTTTCTTTAAAAGTCTTCCTTTTCCCTCCTCCCGCCGTTCCTTGGCCATTCGCTGTTTCTACAAAATGACAGCCTCTAGGTTGTGTTCGTTTCCCGGAGTGACCAAGCTGTGTCCCAGAGCAACAAAACGCTGAACGTCCTCTCTGAAAGTCCCAGAGCCCCGCCTGTCTTCACACAGACCCTGTTGGTCATGGGGAGGCGAGGAGAAGACTGAAGATTTTGGATGGCGATTCCCAGGTCCCAAGGGCTCCCTGTGGGACCTGGGAATCCAAGAGCTGTTGAAACCTGCAAGCCAGGAAGGGGGCGGGGGAATGGAGGTGGAGGGGAAGGTCCAACCTGAGATTTGGCAAGAAGAGTGTTTAGGGTGCCTTCCTCCCCTCATCTCTCTGCCCAGCTCGGAGGCCTCCTAACACTTGTACCCCTATTTCCCAGCACTTGTGACAAGTTCCAGGTTTCCCATTTTTGTGTGCATCTGAGTTTTGTGAGTAATCTGCCACCAGCCTAGAATGAAAGCTCCCAAAGGCAGGGACCACTTGTGCTTTGCTGGCATTGAGTAGCACAGAACTCGACTCCCAGCGGGTACTCAGATGGGTCTTTGCTGGGTGCTGCCACTGAGGGTGTCCTTTCTGCAGGCTCTTCTTCCCACCTGGGCTCAAAGGCGAGAAGCTCATTTTTTTTACCCCTGGAGGATTCAGGTCACCAGACGCTTTGTGGGGGAATTTAAGGTTTTTCTGGCCACCTGTGGCAGCACAGGTGGAAAGGACACCAATCCAAGCTGTATAATAAATAAGCAAGCTGCCGCCACCCCCTGTTCGAAAGCACATAGGAGGTGACTCAAGTTCAGCCGGAAATAAAGTGCATGTCAGGGCCTGTAACTCCCCTGTTTGGACTAGCACAGCAGTTCCCAACTTTTTTGTTCTCAAGACCCCTTTACACTATTAAAAATCATGGAGGACCCCAAAGTACTTTGTTTATGTATTATGTCTTTCAATATTTATCTTAAAATTAAAACGGATGTGTCCAAAACATGGAAATACACAAGCATGCATTCCAACAGTCATCAGAGTGATGATGTCATCACATGTCTTGTCCCTTCTGGAAAACTCCATTGTATACTCATGAGACAATGGGAATGATGAGAACAAATGACGTCTTAGTTTTCTGAAAGCAGTTTTGGCCTTGCGAAGAAAGGGGTCTCAGGGACTCCCAGAGACCACACTCTGATCATGGCTGGACTAGAAACCATGTCACCACCTTTAGAGAGCTCTGTTCTTAGGTCTCCTCCTCCTCTCCCTGATTGGCAAGGCCACGCCCTGGGAGCAGCACCCCAGCTCTGTGTGAGTGAGTGTTGGGTTGGTTGAGTTTTACTCCTGTTATCGGTACTGATTTATCAGGACCTCTTAAAAAGGAAGTTCGTGGGTGCCAGTGCACCTGCGTGGGCCCTGCATTCCTGGAGGTGTCGTCACATCCTCTCTCCCTTCCCCGGGTGTGGCATCCCTCTTTACTTGGACTTTCCTTTCTAGAGGGAGGGCCAGGCCAGAGCTTCCTGGATTTCTTAAGGAAAATTATTTCAATCCGTGCGCCTGGGTTGTATAAGGAAGAAATGTAGAAAATAGTTGGAATTTGATAAAGGTATTGTGAAGGAAGAAAATCCTTTCATTCTGAGAGATGTTAAGGCCACAAGTGTGTTCACTGGGCCCGAATTTCAGCCTTTCTTGAGAAGCATGATCAGCACAGACGAGGATTTTATATTCCCGTTTCTTCCATTTGAAGGTTAACGCTAACCTTATTTCTCTCTATCATCCCTCCCCACCCCCAAATCCTCAAGCTAAAGCTGATCAAGACATGTGGCCTGAAAAGCTAGTCCCCTGCCTGGGAGAATTAATACTCAGTGGGTTAGGGAGATAAGTAAGGTGAACATACGACATTATGGACTCTCTAAATTATAGGTTCACAAAATCGTTAGTCCAGAATGGGCTACCAGAGATAATCACGCCCATACACTGTCAGGCCTCTCCACTCTCTGAAAGAAGTTAGTGAAGGTTACACTCCTGCTTTCTGCTCCTTTTCAATACTCTCTGTGTCTTTGGGTTCTACAAACACCCTGTCGTGTTTGTTTGAAATCTACCTTGTGAGGTGAAAGGAGTTTGTAATTTTCCACAATTAGTTTTCTTAATTCATCATTGTGTAATGATTCTTCTTCCTTTCCTTCTTCCTCCAACTCTTAGGAAAAAAAAAAAAAAAGGTGGCAAGAAGTCATCTGTAATGCTGGTAAAAAATTTTTTCAATAAATTTCTCTTGCCAGCTCTTTTTCTCCTTGATTGCACAAGTTCCAATTCTGATGGAGCTGGTTAATCATTCTTTGAGAAATAGTTGAAGTGTATATTTACGAATATCAGACTACTCACCGAAGCATTTTAAGCCCTTTAGCAGAGGTGGAATTAAGTCACATGATCTGTTTTCTGGTTAATGGCTTATAATACTGTACTGCTTTTTGCGCGGGGCTGGGGTGGTGGTGCTCACAGACAGACGAATGAATTATTTTCTGTAGCCTTTAGGACGTGAGAGCCCTTTTAGGTAAAAACTCAGCTTTGCAGGAGGCAGTATATGCCAGGCACGGTGCCTAAGCCTTGCCCTTGGCTTGGTCTGCCACGAGTTTGCTTTCTGACCCCTCTCTCAGACTCAATTTCTCCATCTGTAAATGCAGGACCTGATGAGATCATCTCCACAACCCCTTCCAGCTCATAACATTCTATGGTACTCCAGGGATAATGGAGATTGATCATTATTTCAACATTACCAGGGATGAACTGGAATGAAAAGAATAATCTTTCCATCAGGGTCAACAGACAGGCCGCAGTCATCAGCCAAACTATTCCACTTCCCAGGAGGTGTTGATGAAGATAGTTGATAGTTAACATTTATGAGACCTACCAGGTGCCAGAAACTGGCTAAGCTGCTTTCTATTTACTTATTTAATTTTAAGTTGCATGAAAGAACTTTATATTTGGAGGCACTCGGATCTTTGTTTTTTAAACTGATAGACATTTATTTGAGTCGTTGCTCTACTCCTTGCTGTCTGGGTGACCTTGACCCTGTTCCCTTAACCACTCAGAGCCTCGGATTTCTCCTCTGTTTCTCTATAAACAGAAGTAGACAGCAATGCCTACCTCACCAGATTGTTGCAGGGCTCAGATGGTTAACTATACATGAAACTGCTCTGCAAACCATCAAGTCTGATACAGATATTAGTGGGTTTCATTTAGCAAATAATGTTGCCTACCAAAGCCTTTGAAAGGAATTCATTGAAATAAAATGGAAATGTGTAATAAATAAATGCTTCTTTTTGTTTTCACACTGGGTAACCTCTCAGTAGACATCCCTCAGAGAGGCCAAGAGCAATCATTAAGAGCATGACTCAAGCCAGATACAAATAGTTGAGTCCTGCCTCTGACATTTTCTAACTATGTGACCTTAGGCAAGTTCTTAACTTCTTTGAGCATCTGTCTTCTCATCTGTAAAATGAGCATAATAAGACAATGAATTGTCTTAATTCACATACAAAGCACTTAGGATAGTGCCCAACAGAGAGTAAGGATGCCCTGTTACATATTATTGTCATTATTGCTAATTATTTTTGTTACCTACTGTCATAATGTAATTCATTAATGTAGCATGTATGTAATGAGCCCCAACTGTATGTATAACATTGTGCATGAGATAAAGGAAAACAACAACGAAAGAATTGACACTGTGATTGATTTCTGCCATTGAGCACTGCGCCCTCCATGGACAGACTGCTCCAACAAACATTCCTGGAGCACCTACCATGGATCAGACAAAGAAACAGACATGAACTCGACAGAATGCTTGCCTCCAAGGAACTCAGAGTCAAGCTGAGAAGTCAGACTCATGGAGAGGGAACCACAGACTTCCCTGGAGATGGTGGGCACAGCAGCTAAGGACTTGACCATTCAGGGGTCACATGTTGTTCTGCCACCACCCCGCTGTGGAACCCTGGAAACTTGTCTCAATCTTTGTTTCCTCAGGGTAAAATGAAGATAGTATCTACCTTCTTTGATTTAATAATTATTGATTGAGGCTGGGCGTGATGGTTCATGCCTGTTTCCTAGCTCTTTGGGAGGCTGAGGCATGAGGATTGCTTCAGCTCCAGGAGTTCGAGACCAGCCTGGGCAACATAGTGAGACTCTGTCTCTATTCTTTTTTTAAAAAATTATTATTATAAGGCTGAGAGCAGTGGCTCACGCCTGTAATCCCAGCGCTTTGGGAGGCCGAGGGGTGGCGGATCACCTGAGGTCGGGGGTTCGAGACCAGCCTGACCAACATGGAGAAACCCTGTCTCTACTAAAAAATACAAAATTAGGCGGGTGTGGTGTTGCATGCCTGTAATCCCAGCTACTCGGAAGGCTGAGGCAGGAGATTCACTTGAACCCGGGAGGCAGAGGTTGCAGTGAGCCGAGATCGCACCATTGCACTCCAGCCTGGACAACAATAGCGAAACTCCATCTCGAAAAAAAAAATTATTATTACTGATTGAATACCTATTATGTGCCAGGTACTAGTCTAATTTTTTTTCTTTTTTTTTTTTGAGACAGAGCCTCATCCTGTTGTCCAGGTTAGAGTGCTGTGGCGTGATCACAGCTCACTGCAACCTCTGCCTCCCAGGCTCAAGTGATCCTCCTACCTCCAGCAAATGTTCCAGCCTCCCAAGTAGCTGGGACTACAGGTGCAGACCACTGCTCCTGGCTAATTTTTAAATTCACAATTTGTAAAGACAGGGTCTCAATGAATGGTGTGAACCCGGGAGGCGGAGCTTGCAGTGAGCCGAGATCGCGCCACTGCACTCCAGCCTGGGGAACAGAGCGAGAGTCTGTCTCAAAAAACAAAACAAAACAAAGCAAAAAAAGACAGGGTCTCACTATGTTGCCTAGGCTGTTCTCGAACTCCTGGACTCAAGCAATCCTCCCACCTTGGCTTCCCAAAGTGTTGGGATTACAGGCATGAGCCACTGCACCCAGCCCCATGTAGTATTCCAGATGTTAAGGAAATTGTAGTTTTAAAAAAAGACAAAATCCTGGAGCTGACATTTGCAAATAAATGAATTTAAGTATATAGCCATGAAGGAAAATAAAGCTGGGAAGTGGGATGGGAGGCCTGGGGTGGTGGGGTGAGGAGTGGAGGGAGAAAGAAAATTTAAAATAGGGTAGCAAGATGGCTTCTCTGGGACATTGGAGGTGAGAAAGTGATCCTTGTGTTTCTGCAGGTTTAGGGGGCTGGGACTCAGGATGGGCGTGAGGATTAAGGGAGATAAAGCTCACTTGGTGCCTGGCACACAGCAGGGCTCAGAAAGCACCAGCTGCTATTTTAAGCTATTACTCAGTGCTAAGGCCAGGGGATGAAAGGAGAAGAGTGGGAGCAGCAGAGAGAGAATGACTAAGTCAGCCCTGGGGCGGGGGGGTCTGGAGTGTTTCACGGGTGAAGTGACTTAGCGCTAGGGCTGAAGAATGAGTAGGAGTTTGCTAGAGGCACAGAGGGGAGAAGGCATTCCAGGAGACAGAGCTTCACAGGCAGTGGTGTGGGGGCAGGGAAAGAACATGGTGTATTCCCCAGCCAGCGCGTAGAGTGTGGGCATGTGCTGGGTGGGGGCCCTCTCTGGAGATCGGGACTGGAAAAGTAGGTGGGAAGCAGATTGAGAAGGGCCTTGGAGGCCATGGTGCAGAGTTTATGCTAGGAGACTCCACACATTTAAAACTGGGGAATGAAAGAATCAGATTTGTGTTTTAATCATATCTACTGAGGAGGCAGGCAGTGGGGCAGCAAATTAGTGAGTCTTGCAAGGAAGGCTGTGATTAAATGGCCAAATGAGTGGTGTGGCCTGGGGGGTTTAGAGTGGAGGGAGGGCATCCATTCATGTATTTTTTCATTCATTCAGCACATATTTTGTGAGGTCTAGCTAAGAGCTAGGCACAGGCTAAATGCCCGGGTTACAAGGGTGAGAGACAGTCAGCAAGTGCACCAATGTGGGGTGGAAGGAGAGGCTGGGTGGGGACTGCAGGGGACCAGAGCTTCCGCCCCACAGGAGGGACTCGCCTCCAGTCCATATGGCTGCAGCTGTGTGGGAATGAGGGCTTTGAAGTGGGCAGATCTGATTCTTTAAGAGAGGCTGGATGGTTTTTGTTTGTTTTCTTCAGAGACAGGGTCTTGCTCTATTGCCCAGGCTGGAGTACAGCGGTGCAATCATAGCTCACTCCAGCCTTGAAACCCTGAACTCAAGCAATTCTCCCACCTCAGCTTCCTGAGCAGCCAGGACTACAGGCGTGTGCCACCATACCTGGCTAGTTTTTTATATTTTTTTGTAGAGATGAGATCTCACTATGTTGCCCAGGCTGGTCTGGAACTCCTGAGCTCAAGCGATCCTCCCTCCTCGGTCTCCCAAAATGCTGGGATTACAGGTATGAGCCACTGCATCCAGTTAGAGACTGGATGTTTTTATGTGAAACTTCTTGATTTTTAAATGTTGGCAACTAATCAAACAGGGTACAGTGACTGAAATGAATGGAGCAAGTGTGTGTGTGTGTGTGTGTGTGTGTTGTGTGTGTGCTTGTGTGTGTGCATGCATGCACGCACACATGCCTTCTGCTTAGACAGAGGCGTGAGCCACTGTACCCGACCAGGCCTGGAGCTTGGAGTGAAGGAGAAGAATGGCTTAAAATGAGACTGAGGCCGGACATGGTGGCATACACCTGTAATCCCAGCACTTTGAGAGGCCGAGGAGGGCAGATCACTTGAGGTCAGGAGTTCGAGACCACCCTGGCCAACATGGTGAAACCCCATCTTTGCTAAAAATACAAAACTTAGCCAAGCGCAGTGGCACACATCTGTAATCCCAGCTTCTTGGGAGGCAGAGGTGGGAGGATTGCTTGAACCCGGGAGGTGGAGGTTGCAGTGAGCTGAGATTGTGCCACTGCACTCCAGCCTGGGTGACAGAGCAAGACTCCATCTCAAAAAAAAAAAAAGAGAGAGAGACTGACCATGGCCAGATCATGCAGGCTCTTGCAGGCTATGACAAGGACATTGAATTTTATTCTGAGGTCATTGAGAAGCCATCTCGGAACAATTAGAAATAATTTTAAGATCTATGGCATCTGAATCAGACCTAGATGATGGGAGAAAAGGAAGAGGTGTTCTGGGCGGGAGAATGGCAAGAACAAAGGTTTGAGCAGAGGTTGATCAAGGTGAGGAAAGTGAGGCAGGCTGTTCACATGGAGGGATGTAAAGACAATGGGAAGGCTTGGGAGATGACATTTGAACGGGGAGGCTGGCGCCATTTTACGGAGATCATCGAGGCAAGATCTTTAGTCTCTTCCAGATTTTATCTTGTAGGCCAGAGTGTCCCAAATGTGCCTGAGGAAAAGAATTGTCTTGGGTGCTTATTAAAAATGCAGATTCCAAGTGCCTCTTCTGTGATCTCATGTCTGGTAGTCTGGAGTGGGGCCCAGGACACCTATAATTATTATTATTTTTTGAGACAAGGTCTCACTCTGTCGCCCAGGCTGGAGTACAGTTGCACAATCACTACTCACTACAGTCTCGCCCTCCCAGGTTCAAGCAAGCCTCCTACCTCAGCCTCCTGAGTAGCTAGGACTACAGGTGCGTGCCTCCACACTGGGCTAATATTTTGTATTTTTTGTACAGATGGGGTTTCACCTTGTTGCCTAGGCTGGTCTCAAACCCGTAGGCAAAAGCAATCCACCTGCCTTGGCCTCCCAAAGTGCTAGAATTACAGATGTGAGCCATCACGCCCAGCAGGGAACCTGTAATTTGGACTATCATCCTGGTGATCCTTGTCTCAAGCAACTTTAGGAAATACTGATGTAAGTATTCAGGTGTCAACGCAAGTTTTTGACCCAGGAGTCAGAAATTGGTGTGTTAAGACAGATTTGAGGAAAGAGAGCTGCAGGCAGGCCTGCATTTGAAGAGACCCTTGGAAGAGGAACTTGCACAGAATGTGAAGGTCTGGACTTAGGCTGTGGAAGGGAACTGTATTTGTTTTTTTGTGTGTTTTGTTTTGTTTTTGAGACAGAGTCTTGCTTTGTCGCCCAAGCTGGAGTGCAGTAGCTTGATCTCAGCTCGCTGGAACCTCTGCCTCCTGGGTTCAAGCAATTCTTGTGCCTCAGCCTCCTGAGTAGCTGGGATTACAGGCGTGCACCACCACGCCTGGCTAATTTTTGTATTTTTCGTAGAGACAGAGTTTCGCCATGTTGGCCAGGCTAGTCTCGAACTCCTGACCTCAAGCGATCTGCCTGCCTCGGCCCTGCAAAGTGCTGGGATTATAGGCGTGAGCCACTGCACCTGGCCAGGAACTGTATTTGTTCACAAAGTACCACACACTGGGTGGCTTAACACAACACAATTTTGCTGTCTCACAGTTCTGGAGGCTAGAAGTCTGAAATCTATGTATTGGCAAGGTTGGCTCCTTCTGGAGGCTCTGAGGGACAGGCTGTTCCGTGCCTCTCTCCCAGCCTCTGTGGCTGCCAGCAATCACTAGTGTTCCTTGACTGGCAGCTGAATCACTCTGAGTTCTGCCTCCACCATCACATGCATCACGTGGTGTTCTCTGTGTGTGTCTGTGTGTCTGTCTGTCTGTCTGTTTCTGTGTCTATTTTTATAAGGGCACCAGTGATTGGATTTAGGACTTACTCTAATGACTTAATTTTAAATTTTTTTTTTTTTTGAGGTGAAGTCTTGCTCTGTCGCCCAGGCTGGAATGCAGTGGCATGATCTCGGCTCACCGGGTTCAAGTGATTCTCCTGCCTCAGCCTCCTAAGTAGCTGGGACTGCAGGTGCTTACTACCACACCCAGCTAAATTTTTGTACTTTTAGGAGAGATGGGATTTCACCATGTTGCCAGGCTGGTCTCAAACTCCTGACCTCAGGTGACCTACCCACCTTGGCCTCCCAGAGTGCTGGGATTACAGGTGTGAGCCACCATGCCAGGCCTGACCTCATTTTAATTTTATTACATCTGCAAAGGCCCTATGTCCTAATAAGTTCTCACTCCCAGGTACTGGAGGTTAAGACTTTAACCTATCTTTTTGGGGGACACAATTCAGTCTACAACAGGGACATACTGATGGAATAATAATCAAAATACTCATATAATACTGATCACAGTGGCTGTGAACACTGTTCTATGCATTTCACAAGCATTCCATCCTCACAACTATTTGGTGTTAATACACCATGTTTATATTGTTCAAAAAAAAGAAGAGCAGGCCAGGCATGGTGGCTCACGCCTGCAATCCCAGCACTTTGGGAGGCCAAGGCAGGCGGATTACAAGGTCAGGAGATTGAGACCATCCTGGCTAACACAGTGAAACCCCGTCTCTACTAAAAATACAAAAAATTAGCCGGGCGTGGTGGCGGGCGCCTGTAGTCCCAGCTACTCAGGAGGCTGAGGCAGGAGAATGGTGTGAACCCGGGAGGCGGAGCTTGCAGTGAGTCGAGATCGCGTCACTGCACTCCAGCCTGGGTGACAGAGCGAGACTCCATCTCAAAAAAAAAAAAAGAAAAAAGAGAAGAGCAGAGGGAGTCTTGAAGAGGTGAGGCTTCCTGCTCAGAGCCTTGTTATCAAGGCAGAAACTTGGCCAGAAAGCACAGTTGAGGCGGGAGAAGGAAGAGGAAACAGAATAGTGAAATGCTTGGAGCAAGGGCTCTGGAGTCATACTTGGGTTCAAGTTCTGGTTCTGCCACTAGGGGAAGTGAGCTGGCCTCCCTGACTCAGTTTCTTCATCTGTAAAATGGGGATAATAATGGTACCTATTCCTTGGATTTTTCATAAGGATCCAATGAGATATTTTTAAGGGGTTTGATATAGTGCCTAGTAGTATACATAGTAAGCACTCAAAAAATTGTCACTATAATTTGTATTATTCAACTATTTGGGTTTTTTTTTTTTTTTTTTTTTTAGAGACAGTCTCACTCTATTGCCCAGACAGGAGTGCAGTGGCACAATCATGGCTCACTGCAGCCTCGACTTCCCAGGCCCAAGCTATCCTTTCACCTCAGCCCCCCAAAGTAGCTGGGACCCCAGGCATGTGCCACCATGTCCACCTAATTTTATTTTTTTGTAGAGACGGAGTCTCACTATGTTGCCCAGGCTGGCCTCAGCTCCTGGGTTCAAGCGATCCACCCGCCTCTGCCTCCCACAGTGCTGGGATTACAGGCAGGAGCCACCGTGGACCAGGCTCTTCAACTATTAAGGGACAGAGGAGGAGTGGACAGATAAGCAAAAACCATTGTGGGCATTCACGCAAGGGGAGGAGACTATTATCATCCCCATTTTAACCTTTAAGTTATGGTTCGCCTGAAAATTGAGGAAGAAGAAATGTCTGAAGGATTTGCTGAAAAGCTCTTTGCCTGGCACTTAATAAATTCTCTTAATGGCTGTCCTGTGACTGGCCAGGACACGTATTTGGAACTTTGGGAAACAAGTCAGTGTAGTGATAGGAATAAAAGGCATCTCATGGGCCCCTGCAGAGTGGATATTGAGGAAATGAGGACCACAGTGACAAATGGCAAGGAATCAAGATGGCTGGAGGCAGCCATGAATAGCAACAGAAAAGATGAAGGAGCATTAAAGTGTGTAGGTGTTTGCCGGTCGTGGTGGCTCACGCCTGTAATCCCAGCACTTTGGGAGGCCGAAGTGGGCAGATCACAAGGGCAGGAGTTCAAGACCAGCCTGGCCAACATGGTGAAACCTCGTTTCTACTAAAAATACAAAAAATTCGCTGGGCATGGTGGTAGGCGCCTGCAATCCCAGCTACTTGGGAGGCTGAGACAGGAGAATTACTTGAACCTGGGAGGCAGAGGTTGCAGTGAGCCAAGATGATGCCCGGGCGACAGTGCGAGACTCCGTCTAAAAAAAAAAAAAAGTGCAGGTGTTGTTTCTAAAGGTACATGTAGGCTGGGCTTGGTGGCTCATGCCTGTAATCCCAACACTTTGAGAGGCCAAAGTGGGAGGACTCCTTGAGCCTAGAGGTTCGAGACCAGCCTGGCAACACAGTGAGACCCCTTCTTAATTAATAAATAAAAAATTATTTTAAAATTAAAAATAGATAAATAAAATAAAGATACATATACACTCTCATTTCATCTTTTTTTTTTTTTTTTTTTGAGATGGAGTCTAACTCTGTCACCCAGGCTGGAGTGCAGTGGTGCAATCTTGGCTCACTGCAACTCCCACCTCCTAGGTTAAAGTGATTATCGTGCCTCAGCCTCCCGAGTAGCTGGGATTACAGGCACATACCACCATGCCTGGCTAATTTTTATATTTTTTGCTAGAGACAGAGTTTCACTATGTTGGCCAGGCTGGTTTCGAACTCTTGACCTCAAGTGATCCGCCCACCTCGGCCTCCTAAAGTGCTGGGATTACAGGCATGAGCCACCACACCCGGCCTCTCATTTCATCTTAAGGTGATGGGCACATATCAGTTTGCTTGTGACTTTCCCAGTTTTAGTCCTGAGAGTCCCAAGAAACCTTCCAGTCCCTTGTGTACCCTATTTTATCTTCATCAAAACATATGGATTTAGGGACTGTTATCATCCTCAATTTATAAATTGGAAATAAAGGCACAGAGACGTTAAATAGCTTGGCCAGCATCACACAGATAAGTGGCAGAGCTGTGTGGTATTGAAACCCAAGCAATTGGGTTCCATAGTCCTTACCCTTTTATATTGCCTGTTTTATGGTCAAATGAATTTCAATTATTGGTTTAAAACTTTCTTCCTTCACAAAATACATCATTTTATTTGGGACCAGAAAGCATGCCTGTGTCTTTTCCTCCCGCCCAGAGATAATCCTACAGGTAAAAAGTCAATTAAGAGTCAGGTTGCAATGCTTGTTGGCTTCCAGGAGCCTTCTAGAAACATGATATCCTCCTGAGGATCTGCCCCGCAGCCCCAGCGTCTGATCCGAATTCCTCATGGGAATTTTTAAGGAGGAGGAAGAGTGGTTAACCATGGAGAAGAGTTTCCAAAATGAAAATAAACCAATAAACAACGTGACTTGTTAACGGAGATCCAGTGACTTCACCTTTTTAAGTTCAACACGAAGGCGGGGAGAATGAAATCATTTATAGAACTCTTATCTCCCCCAGGAGATATTTAAGAAGTGAACATGTTTTCTGAAATTTAAAGGAATGCCAAGTTTATGTAAAATTATACCAATGATGACAGAAGCTTGAGAACAACAACAAAGCCGGCCAGAGTTGATGCCCACGCTTTCAGGCTGAGAAACACAGAAGAGGACAAGAACAGGGCAGCATGAACGTCATGAAAGTGGGGTGATGGGGAGCAAGGCAGGGAGGCTCTCTGAGCTGGGAGAGCTTGGACAGGGGACCTCACCTTTCTGGCTCTCTAAAATTAGATGCAGGACAAGGCACAGTGGCTCACACCTGGAATCCCAGCACTCTGGGAAGTCAAGGTGGAAGGATCACTTGAGCCCAGGAGTTTGAGACCAGCCTAGGCCACATAGTGAGACCTCATCTCTGCAAAATTAGCCAGGTGTGATAACACACACCTGTATTCCGAGCTCTTCGGGAAGCTGAGGTGGGAAGATCACTTGAGCTCGGGAGGTCGAGGCTGCAGTGAGCTGTGATCATGCCACTGCACTCCAGCCTGGGTGACAGAGGGAGAGCCTGCCTCAAAAATAAATAAACAAAAAGTAAAATAAAATGAGACATTGAGAGTAGCTACTCCAGAGAGTTGTACTAAGAATTCTACCAAGCTGGGTGTGATGGCTCACACCTGGAATCCCAGCACTTTGGGAAGCTGAGGAGAGAGGATTGCTTGAGTTCAGCAGTTTGAGACCAGCCTGGGCAACATGGCGAAATCCCATCCCTACAAAAAATACAAAAATTAGCCAGGCGTGGTGTTGCATGACTGTAGTCCCAGCTAATTGGGGGTCTAAGGAAGGAGGATCACTTAAGCCTGGAAGGTTGAGGCTACAGTGAGCTATGTTTGTGACACTGCACTCCAGCCTGGGCAACACAATGAGACCCTGTCTCAAACAACAACAACAACAACAACAAACACACACACAGGAAAAAAAGAAAAAAATGGAATTCCACTAGCGCTGGGCATGCTGGTTCATGTGTGTAATCTCAATACTTTGAGGGGCTGGTGTGGGAGGATTGCTTGAGCCCAGAATTTTGAGGCTGTAGTGAGCTGTGTTTGTGCCACTGTAGTCCAGCCTGGGTGACAGAGCAAGACCCTGTTTCTTTTTTTTCTGAGACAGAGTTTTGCTCTTGTCGCCCAGGCTGGAGTGTAACGGCACAATCTCTGCTCACTGCAACCTCTGCCTCCCAGGTTCAAGCGATTCTCCTGCCTCAGCTTCCCGAGTAGCTGGGATCACAGGCACCTGCTACCACTCCCAGCTAATTTTTATATTTTTAGTAGAGATGGGGTTTCACTATGTTGGCCAGGCTAGTCTCAAACTCCTGACCTCAAGTGATCCACCCACTTCGGCCTCCCAAAGTGCTGAGATTACAGGCATGAGCCACCACGCCCAGCCGACCCTGTTTCTTAAAAGAAAAAAAGAAAAGAAAGCATCCCACCAGCTAATAAAGATCTTACTTAACACTGTTTCTGGCACATGGCATGTGCTGAATAAATGGTATCTGTCACTGGTCCAGACTTCTTTGAGTTTCTACTTTGGCTTGTGATTAGAGAGAGCTCCAAGCTTGTGTTCATCAAAGGCCCACTGTGTCAGGCCCAAGCTAAAGGTTCTACACACATTTTGCTATTTAATCCTCACATTAATCCAGGTACTATTATTATTATGATCCTATTTGCAGACATGAAATTGCTACTTTAGAGGGGAGAATAAATAGGTTTGCCTAAAAGATTTACGCCAAGAGGAAGGGGAGTAGCCTGGGATGAGGACTGAGGGCTGCTCTGACATTGTTTTCCACTGCACAACTTTGCAGGAAAAAAAAAATGCAATTTTCGTAATTCCGGGTGCCTTTTTTTTTTTTTTTTTTTTTGAGATAGAGTCTCACTGTGTCACCCAGGCTGGAGTGCAGTAGTGCGATCTCAGCTCACTGCAACCTCCTCCTCCTGGGTTCAAGTGATTCTCCTGCCTCAGCCTCCTAAGTAGCTGGGATTACAGGTGCATGCCACCTTGCCCGGCTAACTTTTGTATTTTTACTAGAGACGGGGTTTCACCATGTTGACCAGACTGGTCTCAAACTCCTGACCTCAGGTGATCCGCCTGCCTCAGCCTCCTAAAGTGCTGGGATTACAGGCGTGAGCCACAGCACCTGGCCCCAGGTGCCTTTAAGTTTAAAGGAACCTACTCGTTTCTGGAAAGTGCCAGTGGGAATTTCCAAAACGGAGCAAAGTGTGCCTGGAACTTTTCTTGAGTGGGGTGTCTTTGCTCCTGTTTAGAGGCAGAAACTTTAGGTGGAAGGTGTTTCCTGCACAGTTGAAGCACTTCAAGGTAGACTTGAGGAACTTGTGCCCTAGGGCTAAATCCTGCTCACTCCTCAGTTTCATCATCCCAGGGTAAGTGTGTTCAAAAGCCTCCACTTCAAACAGTAGTCCTTGACTGGATGTGGTGGCTCACACCTGTAATCCCAATACTTTGGGAGGCTGAGGAAAGAGTTCAAGACCAGCCTGGGCAACACAGCGATACCCTGTCTCTACAAAAAATACAAAAATTAGCCAGGTGTGGTGGCGTTCGACTGTAGTCCCAGCTACTCAGGAGGCTGAGATGGGAGGATTGCTTGAGCCCGGAAGGTTGAGGCTGCAATGAGCCACGACCACACCACTGTACTCCAGTGAGACCCTGTCTCAAAACAAAACCCCAAAACCAGCAGTCCTTAAAATAGGATATTTGTGCATATGGGCTGTGGTTCCTGTTACTTGGCGAAAATGGTAAGGAGAATGTTTATCTTAGTCTACTAACCTAGTTTGAGTTTTAAAATCACGAGCAGTAAATATTGCTTGTTATTTATATGTGGCTCTTTGTGGTATTTTTTTCTTTGTTGCTCAGTTTTATGACTTGGAGGAGAAAGGTCTCCCGCCTCCATCTTTAAAATCAGAAGGGTGCAGGTTTAGTGATGTGCATATCAAGTCTGGTGATGAACTTGACGTCCTAAGCTCTTACCCTTTGAATGGCTCTAAATGAGAAACCTGGATTCTGGGCATTTTTCTTCATGTGGCTGATTCTCTCACACTCATACAGTCATTCCTTCAGTGATGTATTCATTCATACACCAAACATGGAGCACCGGCCACAGCTTATTTTTTCTTTAAATTCTTCTTTATTTAAACTTAAATAGAGACGGGGGTTTTGCTATGTTGTCCAGGCTGGTCTCGAACTCCTGGGCTCAAGCGATCTGCCGTCTCGGCCTCCCAAAGTTCTGGGATTCCAGGTGTAAGCACTGCGCCTGGCTACTTTCCTCAGTTTAGACAACTCTTTTCTCTCCGGCAGCCCAGTGCCTCTCAGAGTGCTAAAGTGCTGGTTTTTTAAATTGTCCAACTGTGGCAGGTGGATACTGCTGTAAAATATAATAAAAATAAATTACCAGAAAAATAAAATTTTAAAACCTCAAAGACATACAAAGTACAAATTTTAATTTTTTAGTTTAAGATTCAACAGAGGCTGGGCACAGTGGCTCACACCTGTTAATCCCAGCACTTTGGGAGGCCAGGGTGGGCGGATCACGAAGTCAGGAGATCGAGACCATCCTGGCTAACATGGTGAAACCCCATCTCTACTAAAAATACAAAAAATTAGCCAGGCGTGGTGGCAGGTGCCTGTAGTCCCAGCTACTTGGGAGGCTGAGGCAGGAGAATGGCGTGAACCCGGGAGGTGGAGCTTGCAGTGAGCCAAGATAGCGCCACTGCACTCCAGCCTGGGCAACAGAGCAAGACTCTGTCTCAAAAAAAAAAAAAAGAATCAACAGAGGACATTTTGAGTAGTATTGTACTTGAAGACACAATTACAATACAGTGTGGTAAATGTCCTCATATGTTTGAGACCTCAGACCATAGGAACATAAATAGTTTTGTGGGAACCCATAGGATTCAATTATCTATGTAGTAGAAAAAGCCTTAAAGATTAGATTCTGGTGCTTGGCTCAGCAGCACAGCTACTCAAATTGGAATGATACAGAGAAGATTAGCGTGGCCCCTGCACAGGGATGACACACAAATCTGTGAAGTGTTCCATAAAAAATAAATAAATAAAAATTTTTTAAATTAAAAATTAGAGTCCAGGGGCCTCAATGTATTTATTTGTCACATAGTCTACTTCATAAAGTTATTGGGTGAAGGTGAAGCATCAAGCACTAGATATACCTGAATCTGAGGAATTTTAAGCAAATCTCTCATCAAGTTCCATTCATTGGTAGTTTAATAATTCAAACTTGCTGGGTGCGGTGGCTCATGCCTGTAACCCTAGCACTTTGGGAGGCTGAGTCAGGAGGATGGCACGAGCCCAGGAATTCAAGACCAACCTGGGTGACATAGGGAGACTCTGTTTCTACAAAAAATAAAAAATTAACCAGGTGTGATGAACGCCTGTAGTCCCAACTACTAGAGAGGCTGGGGTGGGAGGATTGCTTGAGTCTGGGAGGTTGAGGCTGCAATAAGCTGTGATTGCATCACTGCAGTCCAGCCTGGGCAACAGAGCAAGCCCTGTCTCAAAAAAAAAAAAAAAAAAATTATGTAAAGAACTCAAACTGCTTCCTCAAACTGACCCAGATAGACTTGCCTTGTAGAGCATACTACAGATGAAAATATTTTAAAATAATTTTTATCGTCTGGGTGTAGTGGCTCATACTTGTAATCCCAGCACTTTGGGAGGCTGAGCAGCATGGTGAAACCCAGTCTTTACAAAAAATACAAAAATTAGCTGGTTTGGTAGCGTGTACCTCTAGTCCCAGCCACTCAGGAGGCTGAGGTGGGAGGATCGCTTGAGCCTGGGAGGTAGAGACTGCAGTCAGTCATGAGCCGTGATCGTGCCATGACTTATGACAGAGCAAGACCTTGTCTCAAAAACAAAATCATACCCAACACTTTGGGAGGCCAGAGTGGGAGGATCACCTGAGATCAGGAGTTCAAGACCAGCCTGGCCAACATGGTGAAATCCCATCTCTACTAAAAGTACAAAAATTAGCTGGGTGTAGTGGCACACGCCTGTAATCCCAGCTACTGGGGAGGCTGAGGCAGGAGAATTGCTTGAACCCAGGAGGCGGAGGTTGCAGTGAGCTGACATTGCGCCACTGCACTCCAGCCTGGGCAACAGAGTGAGCCTCCATCTCAAAAAACAAACAAAGAAAAACAACAACAACCCAACAAAATAATAATAATAATGTTTTATTATAAAAGTAGAGCATTTCATAGGGCGAAAAGGAAAGTCTCTCCTTACATTTTCTTTTATTATGCACATATAAATATGGCAATGGGCTTATGCCATGTATAATTTGTTTTTTGTTAATGAACCTGTCTTGTTACACTCAATCATACATCACTGGTGATGCTTTCATTTTGCCACCTATGTGCCTTCCTCATTCTTTTTAGTGGCTGTGTAGTTTCCCAAGGTATAGGTGTATCACAAGGCAGTCTTATGAGGGTGAACATTTAGGTCATTATTACTCATAAGTGTTGCAGTGAACATCCTGTGGTATATCCTATGCAATTATGTGTGTATTTATTTAGGATAGATTCCAAGAAGTGAGTGGGTGTGTCTTTTTTTTTTTTTTTTTCTGAGACAGGGTCTCACTCTGTCATCCAGGCTGGAGTGGTCATAGCTCACTGCAGCCTCTACTTCCTGGGCTCAAGTGATCCTCCCACCTCAGCATCCCAAGTAGCTGGGATAAGACTACAGGTATGTGCCACCACGTCTGGCTAACTGGTTGTGCCCTTTTTAAAATTTTGTATGCACTGCCAAAATCATCCTCCTGAAAGATAGTACCAATTGTGATCAGTTGTTAACGTTGGAAAGTTCGATATTGAACCTGCCCCCACTTCTGCAGGTCAAGAGGCTGAACAGGGGAAGAGCTTGATCAAGGTCACGTGGTGGGAGGGCCAGCCAAGAACACAGCCTCCGGACTCTATCCAGCAAGGTTCTGATGTTCCTGTCAACCTCTTAAAAGCCCCATGGCTACTTACCTTGACTGGTATGATGCCCTGCACAGAATCAGGTGGGAAGGCTTTCAATTCATGTCAAATACAAACCTCTGCCGGGCGTGGTGGCTCACGCCTGTAATCCCAGCACTTTGGGAGGCCGAGATGGGCGGATCACAAGGTCAGGAGATGGAGACCATCCTGGCTAACACAGTGAAACCCCGTCTCTACTAAAAATACAAAAAAAATTTAGCCGGGCTTGGTGGCGGGCGCCTGTAGTCCCAGCTACTCGGGAGGCTGAGGCAGGAGAATGGCGTGAACCCGGGAGGCAGAGCTTGCAGTGAGCCGAGATCGCACCATTGCACTCCAGCCTGGGTGACTGAGCGAGACTCCGTCTCAAAAAAAAAAAAACAAAAAAAAAAAAACAAAAAAAAAAACCTCTGTCCTTGAGATTGTATCTTCAAGTCCCTTGTCAAATCATCCTACAGCTACAGCTAGGTAGAGGGAGTGAAGCACAAGCTTTGAAGGCAGCCGCCTTGAGTTCCGATCTCAGCTCTGCTCTGGCTGTGATTGGGGCAGCTGCCTCAGCTTCCCCAGGTTGGACACAGTAACCTCACCAAGCAACTGCAAGGATAAAATGAGAACAATGTGTGTGAAAGGCTCCTGGGAGGTGTTTGTTTCCTTCTAGGTCCTTCTCGCCATGGAGTCGAGGACGGGGATTTGTGGTTGAGGTTTCCAACAGAGGGCACTGTCTGCGCTGCAAGTGGGGAATCAGAGACAGAGAAAGGAGCGTTAGTAAGAAACTCCGAAGGAGCTGGCGTGTTCCTAGAATTTCGAATTAATTGAGGTCAGAGTCATTTTACTCATCACTGCTGCACAGTCTTTAGGGTGATATGGAAAGATAATGTTTCTGTGGGTTTGGAGGTTATTTAAGGTCAAGAAGTGGCCATGTACCAAAATTCCATGGACACTCCCTACGCTTTAATCCCTCTCCGAACTCTTTGTGTCCTAAGTATTATCATTTGTCTTCCACTGCCCTATCTCCCATGTAATCCATCTCTGTTAACGGCACCACTATCTCTCCAGTCATCCAGGACTCAAACTTTATTTTGAACCCTCTTTCTCCGTCACTCTCCATATCTATGTAGCTGCCTGATTCTAAACCTCTAACACAGGCAGGCGCAGTGGCACATGCCTGTAATCCTGGGACTTTGAGAGGCTGAGGCAGGAGGATAGTTTAAGACCAGCCTGGGCAACATGGTGAAACTCTATCTCTACAAAAAATACAAAAATTAACCGGCATGGTGGTGGATGCCTGTAGTCCCAGCTACTTGGGAGGCTGAGGCAGGAGGATCTCTTGAGCCTGGGGGGTTGAGGCTGCAATGAGCTATGATCATACCACTGCACACCAGCCTGGGCGATAGAGTGAGACCCTGTCTCAAAACAACAAAACAAAACAAAACAAAAAAACAACCTCTAACATGCTGGTCTTCCCCTGTCAGCATGTAACAGCATCCCCAGGTCAGATACTCATCACCTCCTGCCAGAACTAAAAGCCACATCCAGAGAGGTTGCAGGAGGCCTCTGCTGAGGGCTGCAGGGGCAGCAACCTGCCCTGCCCCCTCCCTTCCCCCTCCCTTAGCATAATACTCAGTTCTTTCCAAGGTCTCTAGGCTCTGGCCCAACCCCCGACCTTTGGTTTCCATATTAATGACTGCCACTTGTGGAGAGTTGACTGTGCAAAGCTAAGGCCTTTGTAGGCAGGATGCCATTTAATTCTCACAACCGCCCTAGGAGATAGGAACTATTATTATCCTCTATTATGGATGAGGAAACTGAGAGCCAACAGGGTGTAGCAACTTAAGGTCACACAGCCAGGAAGTGATGACGTTAGGATGTAGAGCCCTGTGGGTTTTACCTGGGTTTCCCAAACAGTGGTCCCAGCATCCGCCAGGGGTGTGTTAAGAGGGTCCCATGAAATGTCAAAAATAGCAGTGGCTTCTGTCTCAATGTTTACTTTATTTTATTTTTTTAGACAGGGTCTCACTCTGCTGCCCAGGGTAGAGTGCAGTTCTGTGATCATGGCTCACTGCAGCCTTGACCTCCTGCTCTCATGCCTCAGCCTCCAGACTGGCTGGACTACAGGTTGTGTGCCACCACACCCAGCTAATTTTTTTTTTTAAACAGAGTCTGGCTCTGTCACCCCAGCTGCAGTGCATTGGCACCATCTCAGCTCACTGCAACCTCCGCCTACCAGATTAAAGTGATTCTCCTGCCTCAGCCTCCTGAGTAGCTGGGATACAGGCATGCACCACCATGCCCGGCTAATTTTTGTATTTTTAGTAGAGATGGGGTTTCATCATATTGGCCAGGCTGCTCTAGAGCTCCTGACCTCAAGTGATCCACCGGCTCGGCCTCCCAAAGGGCTGGGACTACAGGTGTGAGCCACCATGCCCAGCCATCAATTTCTACTTTCAAAAGATCAATGGAGTTATTATTTTAAAATTTTCCTTTAAAAACCTGGTGGCATGGGAGCTCCCGCATGCCCAGGGAAAGCAGATCAGGTGAGCATGAACATCACACAGCCACCTACCTGGTTTCTGTGAAACACCTTCAGCACCATGTGGGTGATACAGTGTTTTAAGAATCAAATGACTTTCCTTCTCAGACTTATGTTGCTTAATTTATACCATAGTAGAACACTATTGCTGCAATCTGACAAGTAATGAGGAGCTTGAGAGGCCGAAAAATCAGCATTAGAAAAAAAACGGAACTCCCGACTCCCCACCCCAGAAAAAAAAAAAATGTGGAGGTCAGTCACGGTGGCTCACACCTGTAATCCCAGCACTTTGGGAGATCGAGGTGGGTGGATCCCTTGAGCCCAGGAGTTCGACACCAGCCTGGGCAACATGGTGAAACCCCAACTCTACCAAAAATACAAAAAATTGGCTGGGTGTGGTAGTGGCTCACCTGAGGTCAAGAGTTCAAGACCAGCCTGGCCAACGTGGCGAAACCCCATCTCTACTAAAAATACAAAAAATTAGCTGGGCATGGTGACTCCCACCTGTAATCCCAGCTACTCAGGAGGCTGAGGCAAGAGAATTGCTCCAACCCAGGAGGCAGAGGTTACAGTGAGCCAAGATCGCGCCACTGCACTCCAGCCTGGGCAACAGAGTGAGACTCCATCTCAAAACACACACACACACACACACACACACACACATTTTAAAACACAATATGCAAGGGTTCAAACTGTAGTAGACTTCAATAAAAGGTGGCTGTTAGGAGGATGGTCCTTTCACCAGAAAATATGCTCCATGAAGGTAGGGACTGTGTCTACTTTTACCGCTGGGTAAAATGTGTTCCTGGCACATAGGAGACTCAGGAATTATTTACGGAATGAATGAATGTTGATAATATAGTTGTCCCAAGGATGAGATGCAAGATGTAAATTTCTGTTTAGAGGCAGAAACTTTAGGTGGAAGGTGTTTCCTGCACACTTCTCTTTAGGAGAAACTAAGTGATGACCAAAAATTTTTTTTTTTTTTTTTTTTGAGACAGAGTCTCACTCTGTCGCCCAGGCTGGAGTGCAGTGGCGCAATCTCGGCTCACTGTAAGCTCCGCCTCCCGGGTTCACGCCATTCTCCTGCCTCAGCCTCTCCGAGTAGCTAGGACTACAGGCGCCCGCCACCACCACACCCAGCTAATTTTTTGTATTTTTAGTAGAGACGGGGTTTCACCGTGGTCTCGATCTCCTGACCTCGTGATTCGCCCGCCTCGGCCTCTCAAAGTGCTGGGATTACAAGCGTGAGCCACCGCGCCCAGCCCCAATATTTTATTTTATTTTATTTTATTTTATTTTTTTGAGATGGAGTTTCACTCTTGTCCAGGCTGGAGTGCAATGGCACGATCTTGGCTCACTGCAACCTCCACCTCCCGAGTTCAAGTGATTCTCCTGCCTCAGCTTCCCAAGTAGCTGGGACTACAGGCATGCGCCACCACGCCCGGCTAATTTTGTATTTTTAGTAGAGACAGGGTTTCACCATGTTGGTCAGGCTGTTCTCAAACTCCTGACCTCAAACGATCCACCCACCTCGGCCTCCCAAAGTGTTGAGATCACAAGTGTGAGCCACCGTGCCCGGCCGATGACCAAGATTTTCTGCCTTTTATAATTGGTGGCACACTCTCTCCTAATTATTTCATATAATCCTTATAATCATCTTGGGCTATGGCTGAGTGAAGTGGTGTTCCCTCTTTATAGGGAGGTTCAGAGAGGTGAAATGCTCTGCTTAGGGTCCCACAGTAAATGACAGAGGGCAGGTCTTTTGGACCTAAATCCAGTTCTCTTTCCGCTCTCCTCCACTCTCAACGCAACAAAGGAGGTCCAGAGATTGGTGACTAAACTGATCAAGTTCAGATGCCCCATCTGTGGAGTGAAGTTTTGTTTTGTTTTTTAGAGACGGCGTCTCACTAGTTGCCCTGGCTGGAGTGCAGTGGCATGATCACGGCTCACTGCAACCTCAACTTCCCAGGCTTAAGCGATCCTCCCACTTCAACTTGCAAGATAGTTTGGACTACAGGCACATGCCACCATGCCTGGCTAATTTTTAAATTTTTTTGTAGAGATAGTATCTTGCTATGTTGCCCAGGCTGGCCTTCAACTCTTGGATTCAAACGATCCTCCCACGTCAGCCTCCCGAAGTGCTGGGATTACAAGCATGAGCCATAGTGCCCAGCCAAGGAATGAAGTTGTGATTGGCCCCCACTTCTAAATGCTGAGGACCTCCTGGTCCAAGCACCTCTTCTCTTCTTTGACTTCTTTCCCAGGTGATCTCATCCAGGTCATGGCTTTCAATACCACCTATGTGCTGGTGGCCTTCACACTGATATTTCTGTCCCCAACCTCTCCCCTGAACTCCATTCATGCATATATAGTTGCCTACTCGGCCCTTCCATTATTTCTATCTAGTAGGCACTCACACTTAACATGGTCCACACTGAACTCCCCACCTCCCTCTTCATCAAGAAGCAGATCACAGCTCCATCTTTGCAGTTGTATCTTGCAGATGACTACCATTAGAATTATCCCCAGGCTGGGTGTGGTGGCTCATACCCGTAATCCCAACACTTTGGAAGGAGGATCACTTGAGCTCAAGAGTTCGAGAACAGCCTGGGTAGCATATGGAGGCCCTATCTCAAAATCAATCAATCAATCAATCAGGCCTGGCGTGGCAGCTCATGCCTATAATCCTAGCACTTTGGGAGGCCGAGGCAGGCGGATCACTTGAGGTCAGGAGTTCGAAACCGGCCTGGCCAACATGGTGAAACCCCGTCTCTACTGAAAATATAAAAAATTAGCCGGGCATGGTGGTGGGTGCCTGTAATCCCAGCTACCCAGGCAGGATAATCGCTTGAACCTGGGAAGCAGAGGCTGCAGTGAGCCGAGGTCACGCCATTGCACTCCAGCTTGGGCAATAAGAGCGAAACTCGGTCTCAAAATAAATAAATAAATAAATAAAATAAATAAAAATAGGTAAATAAATCATAAAAATAATAAAGGAATTATCCCTGACTCCTTCACTTCTCTCACCCCCCAACATCCAGTCCTGTTGGCTTGACCTCCAAAATGTATCCAGAATCCAACTATTTCTCACCACGTCCACACCTTCTACCCTGTTCCAAGCCACCACCATCTCTCGCTTGGACTATTGTAGTAGCCTCTTCTCTGGTCTCTCCGCATCTACCCTCCCCTCTCCAGTTGATTCTGCATAACAAGCCAGAAAGGATTCTGGTAAAACCTGTCGGATGGTGTCCCTCATCTGGTCAAAGCTTTTTGAAAGCTTCTTATCGCATTCAGAGTCAATGCTAAATTTACAATAGCCTTCCATCTCCTGTGATCTTTCCTCCTTTTTGCAGTCTAGCTCCCACACCCTTTCCCTCCTTCAGGTCCTTCGAAGTTGCCTCTGCCACTCCCTCAAGCCCCCAGCTCTCTGCTTCAGGTCAGATTCTGGACATATTTACTTGCTTTGTCTGTCTTCCCCGCTAGAACCTGAGTTCCCTGAAGGCCTCCGTGAAAGACATACACTTAGTTTTTTTCCTGCTTTATTTCCAGTATCTAAAACAGTTTTGGTTGGGCTCAGTGGCTCACTCCTATAATCCCAGCATTTTGGGACGCTGAGGTGGGAGCATTGCTTGAGCCCAGGATTTCAAGACCAGCCTGAACAACTTAGAGGGACTCAGTCTCTGCAAAAAAATATAAAAATTAACCACGCATGGTGGCATGCATCTGTAGTCCCAGCTACCCTGGAAGCTGAGGCAGGAGGATTGCTTAAGCCCAGGAGGTTGAGACTGCAGTGAGCCAAGGTTGTGTCACTGCTCTTCAGCCTGGGTGACACGGCGAGCCCGTTTCAAAACAAAAACAAAATAGTTCTGGCATGTAGTCTGCACTTATGAGTGAATGGAGTGATCAGTCAAAATCCATATGGTTCTAAGAGGCCGAGACTACCTCGGCCCAGACCCAAGGCAGCACCACACAACTTTACCTTTATCTGGCGAAGAGGGAACCAACAAATGGCACTGGTGGTGTTAGCCACAAAAATCACACAGATTCCATGTTAAGGTTTGATCAGGATGCAGAGTAGGCTGGGCACCGTGGTTCATGGCTCTAATCCCAGCACTTTGGGAGGCTGAGACGAGAGGATCACTTCAGCCCAGGAGGTCCAGGCTGCAGAAAGCCATATTTGAGCCACTTCATTCAGCCTGGGCAACAGAACAAGACCCTGTCTCAAAAAAACAAAAACAAAATAACAACAACAACAAAAAACACAACAATCTCTCCTGGACATTTGGATTCACTGGGTCTGGGATGGGGCCCTTAAATCAGCCTTTTTATTTATTATTTTTTAAACTTATTTATCTATTTATTGGTCTATTTTTGAGACACAGTCTCACTCTGTCGCCCAGGCTGGAGGGCAGTGGCTAGTTCTTGGCTCACTGCAACCTCCACCTCCCGGGTTCAAGCAATTCCCTGCCTTAGCCTCCCGAGAGTAGCTGGGACCACATGTGAGCGCCACCATACCTGGCTAATTTTTTACTTTTGTATTTTTAGTAAAGACAGGGTTTCACCATGTTGGCCAGGCTGGTCTCGAACTCCTGACCTCAAGTGATCTGCCTGCCTCAGCCTCCCAAAGTGCTGGGATTACAGGTGTGAACCGCCACCCCTGGCCTATTATTTATTTTTATTTTTTGAGACAAAGGTCTCACTCTATTCCTACTAGAGTGCAGTGATGCAAACATGGCTTACTGCAGCCTCCACCTCCTGGGCTCAAGCAATCCTGTCGCCTCAGCCTCTTAAGTAGCTAGGACCACAAGTGTGTGCCACCACGCCCAGCTAATTTTTAAATATTTTGTAGACACGTGGGGCAGGGGGTCTCACCATGTTGCCCAGGCAGGTCTTGAACTCCTGAGCTCAAGTGATCCACCTGCCTCGGCCTCCCAACGTGTTAGGATTGCAGGCGTAAGCCAACTGCACCCGGCCAGGACTTTTTCCATGGCTGTTAAAATCACAAGGTAAAGATTCAAATATTTTTAAAAAATGTATTATATAAAAAGGATTATATCTCAACAGCTGGAATCCAAACAGAATGAAACAAAAATTCAACGAATATGTATTTGTTTTTGATGCTTATTGCTCAGAGCAAAGTAAGGGAGGTTAAGCAGCAGAAAGAACCCACATCTCGTATTTAATATTAAGCAGCTGTCATCACCCCAATTGATATATTGTTCACAGATTATGGTTTCTCTGGCACCTAAAATATACACACTCTCCATCCCTACATATAAGTGTCAAGAGTCCTTAATCATCTCCTGTGTAGAGCAGATTACATTTCCCAAACAATGAACACAATTTCTCCCTCAAGAAAACGTATTGAAAGATGAGAGAGATTGGAATGTGTAATACAAAACAGAGATGCAGAGAAGAGTGTTTTCTAGTTCAAGAGGAAGAATGACTGTAAAAATAAGGTCTGCATGCCACAAGTTGGCCTGAACTCACCTGTGTACCTATTTTTCAAACAGACCTGAGATTAAAAACTGGCCAGCAGCCAGGTACGGTGGCTCATGTTTGTAATCTCAGCACTTCAGGAGGCTAAGGCTGGAGGATCTCTTGATCCCAGGAGTTTGAGACCATCCTGGGTGACAGAGCGAGACTTCATCTCAAAAAAAAAAAAAAAAAAATAAAGAAAAAATTTTTTTTTGTAGAGATGGAATCTCACTCTGTCACCCAGGTTGGAGTACAGTGGTGGAATCTCCATCTGCCTCCTGGGTTGAAGCGATTCTCCTGCCTCAGCCTCCTGAGTAGCTGGGACTACAGGCGCATGCCATCAGGCCTGGCTAATTTTTGTATTTTTGGTAGAGACAGGGTTTCACCATGTTGTCCAGGCTGGTCTCAAACTCCTGACCTCAGGTGATCCACCTGTGTAGGCCTCCTAAAGTGGGGAGATTATAGCCATGAGCCACCGTGCCCAGCCCATCTTTACAAAAAAAATTTTTTAAACATTAGCTGGTGTGGTGGCGCACGCCTGTAATCCCTCTCCTCGTGAGGCTGACGTGAGAAGATCACGTGAGCCTGGAGGGTTGAGGCTGCAGTGAGTTATGATTACACCACTGTACTCCAGCATGGCCAAAAGAGCAAAACTGTGTCTCTTTGTTTTTGAGACAGAGCCTTGCTCTGTTGCCCAGCCTAGAGTGCAGTGGTGCAGTCTCGGCTCACTGCAACCTCTGCCTCCTGGGTTCAAGCGATTCTCTTGTCTCAGCCTCCCGAGTAGCTGGTATTACAGGCATTCACCACCACACCCGGGAAATTTTTGTATTTTTGTAGAGACAGGGTCTCGCCATGTTGGCCAGGCTGGTCTCGAACTCCTGACCTCAAGTGATCCACCAGCCTTGAGGAGAATAAATGGAAAGTGCTGGGATTACAGGCATGAGCCACTGCGCCCAGCCAACCCTGTCTCTTAAAATGAACAAATAAACAAAACTGGCGAGCCCCTTCATAGTTGTGTAACCTTAGGTATGTCACCTGGACTCCTTTGAATCGTGGCTCCTATTAAGAGATGCTACTGTCTCACAGAGAGGTTGTGAAAAATGGAAGGATATGCTTTTTGGTTAGTTTTGTTACCATAATTGTTGCTTCTCATCTTACCTGGCCAAACAATCCCAGCAAACCTGGGCACTTCCTAGCCCCCAAATGTTTGCTGGTGCAACTCATTCTTCCTAGGCTGCCCTTCGAATTTTTGTACGCCCTATGCTGACCTGCAAAGTTCTGCTTAAATGCCACCTCTTCCAAATGCCTTCTTGGATGCCAAAAGTCAGAAGTAATTTCTCCCAGCTCTTATCTTATCGACCCTCTATGTGATTGTGCCTCTGTTACAGGAGTTAGTGCAAACTGCTCCCAACGCGATGCTGCCAACATTCCTGCGAATGGCACCGCCTCCACCAGCTGCTCAAGCCCCAGGCTGGGCTTGTTCCAAATGCCTCACCCTTCATCACCTTTTTTTTTTTTTCTGAGGTGGAGTCTCGCTCTGTCGCCCAGGCTGGAGTGCAGTGGCACGATCTCGGCTCACTGCAAGCTCCGCCTCCCAGGTTCACGCCATTCTCCTGCCTCAGCCTCCTGAGTTAGCTGAGGTTACAGGCATGTGCCACCATATCTGGCTAATTTTTGTATTTTTAGTAGAGGCGGGGTTTCACTGTGTTAGCCAGGATGGTCTCGATCTCCTGACCTCGTGATCCGCCCTCCTCGGCCTCCCAAAGTGCTGGGATTATAGGCGTGAGCCACTGCGCCCGGCCCCCTTCATCACCTTTTAAAGCTGTCTGTTTTTGCCCATCTCCAGTTCATCCTCCACAGTGATCCTTCTAAAACGCAAACCTGTATTGCCACTGTGATGCCTAAAGCCCTCAATGGCTCTAGATTAGCCTAGGTGTGCCCTCCTTATCTCTGCAGCTTCATCTTTGTTTTTTGACATATTCATGTGCCATAAAATTCACCCCTTTAAATTGTACAGTTCAGTGATACCTCTTTTTTGTTTTCCTTTTTTCTTTTTTTAAATTTTTTAAATTTACAGATGCACTTTTTGGTTTCGTATGTGGTTTTTTTTTTTTTTTTTTTGAGACGGAGTCTCGCTCTGTCGCCCAGGCTGGAGTGCAGTGGCATGATCTCCACTCACTGCAAGGTCTGCCTCCCAGGTTCATGCCATTTCCTGCCTCAGCTTCCCGAGTAGCTGGGACTACAGGTGCCTGCCACCTTGCCTGGCTAATTTTCTTGTATTTTTAGTAGAGACGGGGTTTCACAGTGTTAGCCAGGATGGTCTCGATCTCCTGACCTCATGATCCGCCTGCCTCAGCCTCCCAAAGTGCTGGGATTACAGGCGTGAGCTGTTTGTTTTAAGAGAGGATTTTGCTTTATTGCCTAGGCTGGGGTATAGTGGCTTAATAATGGCTCACTGCAGCCTTAACCTCCTAGACTCAAGTGATCCTCCCACTTCAGCCTCCCGAGTAGGTGGGATTACAGGTGCATGCCACCACACTCAGCTAATTTTTAAATTTTTTTTGTAGAGATGGGGTCTTACTCTGTTGCCCAGGCTGGTTTCGAATTCCTGGTTTCAAGGGATCCTCCCACCTCAGCCTCCCAAAGTGCTGGGATTAAAGGCATGAACCACCATGCCCAGCTTCAGATGTGGTTTTTAGATTCACAGAGTCCTACAACTATCATCACTATTTAATTCCAAAACATTTTCATAACCTACAAAAGATGCCCCAGACCCACTGGCTGTCATTCCCCACTACCCCCAGCCCTAGTCCCCGGCAGCCATCCATCTACATTCTGCCTCTCTAGATTTGCCTATTCTGGACATTTCATATAATTGAAGTCTTACAAGAGGTAACCTTTTGTGTCTGGCTTCTGTTCTTACCAAAATGTTTTCAAGATTAATCCCCATTCATTGTAGCATGTATTAGTAGTTCATACTTTTTTGTTGTTGTTCGTTTGAGACAGAGTCTCGTTCCCTCACCCAGCCTGGAGTGCAATGGCATGATCTCGGCTCACTGCAACCTCCGCCTCCCAGGTTCAAGTGATTCTTCTGCCTCAGCCTTCCGAGTAGCTGGAATTACAGGCACCTGCCATCATGCCCAGCTCATTTTTGTACTTTTGTAGAGACAGGGTTTCACCATGTTGGCCAGGCTGGTCTCAAACTCCTGACCTCAAGTGATCCACCCACCTCAGCCTCCCAAAGTGCGGAGATTATAGGTATGAGCCACCGTGCCCAGCCAGTAGTTCATACTTTGATAGCTGAATCATATTCCATTGTACAGATGGACCATATTTTGTTTATTCATTCCCTAGTTGATTAAGATTTTGGTTGTTTCCACTTTTTGGCTATTATGAATATGCTGCTATGAACATTTGTGTTCAAGTTTTTATGTGAACATATATTTTCATTTCTCTGGGGTATATACCTAGGAGTGGAATTGCTGATTCAAATTGTATTCTATGGGCCGGGCGCAGTGGTTTATGCCTGTAATCCCAGCACTTTGGGAGACTGAGGGGGGTGGATCACCTGAAGTCAGGAGTTTGAGACCAGCCTGGCCAACATGGCAAAACCCCATCTCTATTAAAACAAAATACAAAAATTAGCTGGACGTGGTGGCAGATGCCTGTAATCCTGCTACTCAGGAGGCTGAGGCAGGAGAATCACTTGAACCCAGGAGGCAGAGGTTGTAATGAGTGGAGATTGTCACTGCACTCCAGCCTGGGCGACACAGCAAGACTCCATCTCAAAAAAAAAAAATTGTATTCTATGTTTAAACTTTTGAAAATCTGGAGGCTATTTTTCATGGTGGCTGCATGGTTTTGCATCCCCACCAGCAGTGCATGAGGTCTCTGATTTCCCCACATCCTCCTCTGACATCATCTCCTGGCCCTCTGAGCTCTAACTCCATACCCCTTGTTAGTTCTTAATGTCAGCCTGGTTCATCTTCTCACACAGCCAAAGGAGGTGCTTGAAGATGCCTGTGGTTTCAGCCTTACCAGACCTAGTGCCTCCTTGTCTACCCTGAAATGCAATTCATAAATAATATAACCTACCTACCCAGATCATGAAAACATCTATGTGTAATTCTCAAACTATAAAATCGAGGAGAATAAATGGAAAGTCACTTATAATCAAATCATATGTACTTTAATGCTGGAAGTTCTAATGAAGTATCCAGGTGCTTGAACTCACAGGTGGAAACACTTTGCAGGTGACAGCGACCATTGCAGAAAGATCCAGGTGTGGGGCATTGCGGCTGAGGGGCGTTGCTGCCAGGGCTGTTACTCCAGAGCAGTGAACAGTGCTTGGTAAATTCCTGAGTGAGGTTAAGCACAGGCCTCTCTCAATTTACATGGTTACTGCATTCCAGGAAAATTTAGTGTTTGTTAAAACTATGCAAAAAAGTGCTCTGTATTTATATGTAAAATGGAGCCAGGTTCTAGATTCACCTAACCCCTCCTGGTAAGAACCACCTGTGCAGGTTCTTCCCCTCAGCCTCAAACATTCTTCCTTCCTCTTGCAATGGGTCACTTCACCGGCTCTTTCAGCTCACATCTTTTTCTTTTTTTTTTAGACAGAGTCTCGCTCTGTTGCCCAGGCTGGAGTGCAGTGGCTCAATCTCAGCTCACTGCAACCTCCACCTCCCGAGTTCAAGTGATTCTCCTGCCTCAGCCTCCCAAGTAGCTTGGACCACAGGCATGCACCACCATGCCCGGCTAATTTTTGTATTTTTAGTAGAGATAGGGTTTCACCATGTTGGCCAGGCTGGTCTTGAACCCCTGGCCTCAGGTGATCCGCCTGCCTCGGCCTCCCAAAGTGCTGGGATTACAGGTGTGAGCCACTATGCCCAGCCGGGCTTCCACCTTCTAGTAGGCTAGCCCAGCTTCTTTCCCATTTGTGGTCTTGAAGTTCCGATAAACAGGCCAGGCATGGTAGCTAATGCACTTTGGGAGGCAGAGGCAGGTGGATTGCTTGAGGCCATGAGTTTGAGGCTGTAGTGAGCCATGGTCATGCCACTGCACTCCAGCCTGGGCAACAGAGCAATACCCCATCTGAAAAAAAAAAAAAAAAAAGAAAGAAAAAGAAAAGAAGAAATTCCAAAAAAAGTAAAAACAAAGGTGGAAGGTGCAAAGTGGAGGCCTGGTTCCAAAGTAGTGCACGGTCATTTCCACCTCATCTGTGTGTCAAAGTATGTCACAGTGCCAACCTGCTGCAGGTGGTTGGAGAGATAGGCTCACCTTTGATGAGAGAGATAGCACTGGCACATGCACGGGTTCCAGGAGGCCTGTTTACTGGGACGCTGCTTGGAGTGATTCAGGCAGCAAGCTCCCTGGAATGTGCTCTTCTGCCCCTTGTCCTGAAACCTGAAGGGGACCTGTGGCTCTTTCTTACTGATGGAGGACCCTCTGGGAGCCTGAGCCTCCCCTCTGGTCTTGGCATCTCTTTGTCTGGGCCTGAAGATGGAGGTGAAGAAGGTGAAGAAGATTAGGGTTTTTTGTTGTTGTCGTTGTTTGTTTGTTTGGGCTGGAGTCTTGCTCTGTTGCCCAGGCTGGAGTGCAGTGGCTCGATCCTGGCTCACTGCAGCCTCTGTCTCCTGGGTTCAAGTGATTCTCCTCCCTCAGCCTCTGAGTAGTTGGGACTGTAGGTGCACGTCACCATGCCCAGCTAATTTTTTGTATTTGTAGCAGAGATGGGGTTTCACCATGTTGCCCAGGCTGATGTTGAACTGAGCTCAGGCGATCCACCTGCCTCGGCCTCCCAAAGTGCTGGGATTACAGGTGTGAGTCACCGCGCCCGGCCCTTTCGGTTTTTTTTTGAGACAGAGTCTCTCTCTGTTGGCCAGGCTGCAGTGCAGTGATGCAGTGGCGGCTCACTGCAGCCTCGACCTTCTGGGCTCAAGCAACCCTCCTGCCTTAGCCTCTCAAATAGCTGGGACTACAGGCATGTGCCACCATGCCTGGCTAATTTTTAAATTTTTTGTAGAGATGGGGGTCTTGTTATGTTACCTGGGCTGGTCTCAAACTCCTGGCCTCAAGCAATCTCCTGCCTTGGCCTCCCCAAGTGCTAGGATTATGGGTGTGTGAGCCACTGCACTCAGGTGAATATGTTCTGTTCCAGATTTTGTTTTGGTCTTGTTTGGTTTCGTTTGGGAAGCGTGATCTCATTTTGCTTTGGTGGTTATGATATTTTATTTTAAGCATGGTATTTTATTTTCTTGCCACTTGCCTTATTTCTCTTCCAACTCAACTGCAATGAGAAGTCAAGGCAATGGAGCAATCCAGCTACTTATTCTGTAGATTTTGCTGCAAAAGCACCTAAGAGGTGAGAACATGGATTCTAGAGCAAGACCCTTTGAGTTAGAATCCTGGCTCTGTCACTTATAAGCTGTGGGATCTTGGGAAAGTGCCTCAGTTTTCCTCCTGATCCTGGAGGAATCCCTGATCATGGGGATGCCATTGCTTGGGAGGGTGGTGAGGATAGAGTGAGGCAGTTGATACAAGCCACTAAAAGCAGTAGCTGGCCCCCCCGGGAAGCCCCCGAATGTTGGGTACCAGGACTATGCACAAAGTAGGCACCTCCGCAGGGCAGCGGGGAAAACAGCCAGATCAGAGTGCTTGTGTAGAGGGCAGGCAGGCAGGGCACGGCCCCTGCTGCAGATGTTTCTCAGGGATGGAGGCGGCGGGTTGCATGGGGGAATAAAGAGGATGGTTTAAATATTATAAAAAGCAGTTTGTCGGCTGGGCGCGGTGGCTCATGCCTGTAATCCCAGCACTTTGGGAGGTCAAGTTGGGCAGATCACTTGAGGTCAGGAGTTCCAGACCACCCTGACCAACATGGCGAAACATCTCTACTAAAAAAAATACACACAAAAAAAAAGATTAGCCGGGCATGGTGGTATGCACCTCTGTAATCCCAGCTACTCGGGAGGCTGGGACAGGAGAATTGTTTGAACCCAGGAGGCAGAGGTTGCAGTGAGCTGAGATTGTGCCACTGCACTCCAGCCTGGGTGACAGAGTGAGACTCTGTCTCAAAAAAAAAAAAAAAAAGGCAGTTTGTAGTCTCTTAGTGCATTCATGAAAGAACAAAGCCAGCATATATGGTGACTCCTGCCCATAATTGGGTCTCATTCTAGCCCTATTACGAGGTATTTGTGCTTTCAATATAAATTATAAATCTAAACAGATGCCGAGTTTGTTTTCCCCCCAAAGCAGATTCCAACCAGCATGAAACCAGCCAACATAAATAAATTGTGTGCTTAAGTCCATTGTTTCCAGCAACATGTAAACTGTTGGGTTGCAGAAAGTCGCTTTGAAGGGGCGTCCCATTAGTGCTCCCAGCATGAGGGTTCAATTTAGGTGGTACATATTTGAACAGTGTGCTGGAAATTTGTGGCAAAGAAAGACACACATGGGGTGGGGGCAGTGGGGCCAAGAGGCCCTTATCAAATCGTACAGGATGCATTTAGGGGCTGTTGTCATAAAAGCACACAATAAATAAAGTGGCAGCCTTGAACTCAAGAAGAATTGTAGAATTCCTCAGCTGGCGGAATCATTTAGGGAATGCAAAGATCGCTTTCAATGTTGTGTTTGTAAGGAAATGACAGTCACCAAGTGGAGAATGTCAGGTCCTCTGAGGAACCCTGTGGGCACTCATGTGCAGAAACTATTTACTTAACTGGAATTGGTTTCTGAAAAAATTTGACTTTGCAGAGTCCCAAAGGGAGTGTGGCGAGTGTCTGGGATTTTCTTTCGGGTCAGGACTTGGCCTTTGCTAATCTCTAAAACTGATAAGGCCCCCAGATTTCAGGGCAGATTCATTCCTCTGCTGAACCAAGGTTTACGGTCCTGGTTGAGGCCAGAGGGAGATCTTGTCATTCCAACGGCCTTGCCAGCTCCACAGAGCCGACTTCTATCGATAGATTAGTTACATGGGATCAAAGGGTCCTGAAATGAGGCTCAGGATGGGTGAAGATGAGAGTAGCGGAGACGCCTAGTAGTGATAGATTAGAATATTTATCTCCAGAAAGACTCCAGCAATCTGACCATTCTCATCAGGGCGGATGGTAGATGGGGTTGCTCATGGGTGAGAATTTTTGTGCCATTATCCTTAGGCAAATGATGGATTTTACCAAGTAGAATAGGTTTGGAGACTCTTCCTTCTGTTAAGCACCATCCCCTAATCCTCTCCCCAAACTCAGGCTCTGTCTCTGCTGTTCATCCAAAGGATGCTTGGGCATTGGAAAGTAATGAGTCCAAAAGGGCTCAGCCAAGAGTGACGTTGCCTGGTTCCAGTCTGGCTTTTCCATGTGAACTAGACAAATGACTTAAAATCACGCAGCGTTTATCAAGCACCCCCTCCACTCTAGGCACAAGGATGCCGTGGTGCCTATGGCAGTCGTGACACAGAGTACTGTAGCCCTTGGTGACAAGGTTTGCAGGCATTCATGTTCAGACCACTGGGATTGGTGATTCTCCTCCCACTAGGGCTGGCTTAAATGCTCCCTCTGTGGTCTTCCTCTCAGGTGGAGGAGGATGAGAAAACAGGCAATATTGTGGGATGACGATGATGATGATAACAACACACATTTAATAGGAGCCAAGTATGTGTCAGGCAGTCTCAGTATTTTACATATAATGTTTCAGTGCTTCTCACATTTAACACGTACGTGAATCACTTAGAGATCCTGAGAAAATGCAGACGCTGGGCACAGTGGCTCATGCCTTTAATCCCAGCACTTTGGGAGGCCAAGGTGGGCAGGTCACCTGAGGTCAGGAGTTTGAGACCACCCTAACTAACATGGTGAAACCCTGTCTCTACTAAAAATACAAAAAAAATTAGCCAGGTGTGGTGGTGTGTGCCTGTAATCCCAGCTACTCCTCGGGAGCTGAGACAGGAGAATTGCTTGAACCTGGGAGGCAGAGGGTTGCAGTAAGCTGAGATCGCACCATTGCATTTCAGCCTGGGCAACAGGGTGAGACTCCGTCTCAAAAAAAAAAAAAAAAAAAAATGTAGAATCTGGTTCTGTTGTTCCAGGGTGGGGCCTGGGATGCTGCACGAGCAACCTCCCACGGGATGCCCAATCTGCTGGTCTATATACACATCGAGCAGCCAAGTATTATTTCGCCTAGTGCTCACGGCAGCGCAATGCGGCACTGTTGTCATCCCCATTTTACAGATGAGGAAATGGAGGCCCAGAGAGGCCAAGTTACTTGCCCGAAGTCATGCAGCTCGGAAGCAGAGAAGCCAGGATGGAACTCCAGGGTCCATGTGCTCACCCAGTTCTGCCCTGATGGGGCAGCCAGGATGCTTGGTAGAGGAGCACTGTGCCCAGAATGGGGGCTTGGAGAAGGCTTTGGGAGATTGAGACTCCTTAGCTGGATTCCAGCAGGTTAAGAGTTAAGATATTAACCAGGTGAAAGGCAAGGTGGATGGGACCTGGAGAGATCCAGGCTGGGGGAACTGCAGGACACAGGAGAGAGGCTGGCACCTTAAACGGACTGAGGTTGTTCCAGTGGATTTAGGGTCAGAGACCAAAAGGCTCTGCAGGACCCTTAGGCTGCCGGGCATGACCCTCCCCTGAGGGCCAGATCAGAGGCTTAGTCTAGAAAGACCAGGGAACCTTTCTGTTCTCTCATCCTTCAAGACCCTGTTGACATACTTTCCTGGGATACTCCCTTGGTCCCCAAAGGCAGAGGCCCATCCCCCTGCCTCTACTGCTCTGCCCCTGCACTAAGCATGTGGTTTTGTGGGTCCCTATTTTTTTTCTTTTTTTTGAGACAGGGTCTCACTTTGTTGTCCAGGCTGGAGTGCAGTGGCGTGATCTTGGCTCACCACAATCTTCGCCTCCTGGGTTCAAGAGATTCTCCCGCCCCAGCCTCCCAGTAGCTGGGATTACAGGTGTACACCACGACCGCCCGGCTAATTTTTGTATTTTTTTAAGTAGAGATGGGGTTTCACCATGTTGGCCAGGCTGGTCTTGAACCCCTGACCTCAAATGATCCACCAGCCTCGGCCTCCCAAAGTGCTGGGATTACAGGTGTGAGACACTACGCCTGGCCGCGGGTCCTTATTTATATGTCTGTCTCCCACTGGAGTATTTCTTCCTTTAAAAAATTTTTTTTTGAGATGGGGTTTTGCTGTCACCCAGGCTAGAGTGCATTGTTCCATCACAGCTCACTGCAGGCTCCACTGCTTAGGCTCAAGATTCTCTCACTTCAGCCTCCTGAGTAGCTGGGACCATAGGCACTCGCCACCATGCCTGGCTAATTTTTTTTTTTTTTTTGAGATGGAGTTTCCCTCTTGTTGCCCAAACTGGAGTGCAGTGGTGCGATCTCGGCTCACTGTGACCTCTGCCTCCCGGGTTCAAGCAATTCTCCTGCCTCAGCCTCCTGAGTAGCTGGGATTACAGGCGCACACCACCACGCCCAGCTGTTTTTGTGTTTTTAGTAGAAACGGGGTTTCACCATGTTAACCAGGCTGGCCTTGAACTCCTGACCTCACATGATCTGCCCGCCTCGGCTTCCCAAAGTGCTGGGATTACAGGTGTTGGCCGCCCTTGAGTACTTCTTCCTTGTTCTAGCCTCTGGGATGAATATTCCTGCCCTCTTTACATGGTGAGGACGCTCTAGCATGGATAGAGGTGCAGAAATCATTTGACAGTGTGAGAAATGCCGCAGCATTTGGAGAGTGTGTGCATGTGGAGGCTTGGGAGAGGGAGAGGGACCCTCTGGTTGCTGAGGGGTGGGAGATGAAAGCTGGCCCCTTGACTCACTGCAAGGCTTACAGATGCTTTGAGCTCTTGAAGTGCCCTCTGCACTCTCCAAGGACACCTCCATGGGGGAACCCTCATGGATGGTGAAGCTTCTGGGGCAATGGAGAGTGGGCGTGGGTGCTCTGGGACTTGCGAGGTCATTTAGAATCATCCCAGGCCAGGCACGGTGGCTCACACCTGTAATCCCAGCACTTTGGGAGGCCAAGGCAGGTGGATCACCTGAGGTCAGGAGTTTGAAGCCAGCTTGGCCAACATGGTGAAACCCCGTCTCTACTAAAAATACAAAAATTGGCCGGGCGTGGTGGCAGACCCTTGTAATCTCAGCTACTTGGGAGACTGAGGCAGGAGAATTGCTGGAACCCGGGAGGCGGAGGTTGCAGTGAGCCAAGATCACACCATTGAACCCCAGCCCAGGCCGACAACAGGGAGACTCCGTCTCTCTCTCTCTCTCTATCTCTCCATATATATATTTAAAATTAGCCAGGCGTGGTGGTTTCAGCCTGTAGTCACAGCTATTCAGGAGGCTGAGATGAGAGAATTACTTGAGCCAGGAGTTCAAGGACCCTGTCTCTTTAAAAAAAAAAAAAAAATCATTTCAGATGTCCCTGCTATTTGCCAGGCTATCTTGTAGCCCAGGGTCCACCAAATGCCACCAACTCAGGTCCCATCTTGACAACTTTGGCCATATTCATTTGCCACCTGGGCTCTTATGTACTTAATATTTGTATTTAAATTGACTCACGTCCTCCTCCCACAACTTTTCATTTTGACAAATTTCAAACTACAGGAAAGTTAAAAGAATAGTGCGAAAAACATCCATATAACCCCCTTAGCTAGATTCACCAATTGTTAACATTTTTGCCACAATTTGCTTTTTCTTTTCTTTCTTCTTTTTTTTTTTTTTTTTTTTGAGACAGGGTCTTGCTCCATTGCCCAGCAGACCCTGCCCAGACACTGCCCAAGCTGAAGTGCAGTGGCGCAGTCATGGCTCACTGCAGCCTCAACCTCCCAGGCTCAACTGATCCTCCCACCTCAGCCTCCTAAGTAGCTGGGACTATGCCTAAGTTTTTGTATTTATTTTATTTTTTTTTATAGAGGCAGGGTTTTTCCATTTTGCCCAGGCTGGTCTCAAACTCTGGGGATTCAAGAGATCCTCCCTTGGTCTCCCAAAGTGCTGATATTACAAGCGTGAGCCACCTCGCCTAGCTTACAATTTGCTTTCTATTTATTTCTCTCCGTATATACACTTAAAAAAATGTAGATTTATGGTGAGGGGCATTAAAGGTACTTAAATAAGCTTTCTTTCTTTCTTTTTTTTTTTTTTTTTTTTTTTTTGAGAGGGAGTCTTGCTCTGTCACCCAGGCTGGAATGCAGTGGCATGATATTGGCTCACTGCAACCTCTGCCTCTCAGGCTCAAGCAATTCTGCCTCAACCTCCAAAGTAGCTGGGCCCGCACCACCACACCCGACTAAGTTTTGTATTTTAAGTAGAGATGGGGGTTTCACCATGTTGGCCAGGTTGGTCTTGAACTCCTGACCTTAGGTGAGCCGCCTGCCTCGGTCTCCCAAAGTGCTGGGATTACAGGGGTGGGCCACTGCAACCAGGCTTAAATAAGCTTTCTACTTCAGAATAGTTTTAGATTTACAAAAAATTTGCAAAGATAGTACAGAGGGCTCTATCCACCCTCTATGGATTTCTTATTGTTTTTAACTGTTCATTGTACATTACTATGGTACATTTGTTAAGACCAATGAACCATTATGGATACATTATTGTTAATTTAACTTTATACTTTATTAGGATTTTGTTAGCTTTTCCCTTATCTGGTGGATTCATTTTTAAACTGAAAAAAAAGAAAAAAAAAAACCCCAAAAATAGAATGTTCACGGAAAACCATGATCAATTGCCAAACACAATTCTAGCTAGATGCTGTTAGCAGCAGAATGACCTAAGCGTGGGGCCTGCTTTCTCTTTGTTAAAAAGGGAGATTGGCCAATGTTAGGTGTTAAAGACAGGCTAGGTCAAGCTGAGACTTTCTCCTGCTCAAATGGCATTGAACCAGCATGGTCATGGGAGCGAAACGGCTTTCTCACTATGAGATTCAGTGTTTAGTGCCCAGTCTGTGTGTCATCTAAAGTCAGCTTGGGTGGCACCCCTTCGGGGGCCCCACTTTGAGAAACACTGAAAGGTCTGGCTGTGCCACATCCGAAGAGGGCTGGAAACCTGGACCTGAGGCTGCTGAGCTCCAAACCTGGACCTGAGGCTGCTGAGCTCCAAACCTGGAGCTTCCTTCTGCCCTGGAAGATGGGGTCAGGGCTACGTGCCCTGATTGGTGGTGGTTGTGGGGGATGGGGAGCTGTGGGGAATGTCATTTGTCTTCTCTAGTAACTCCCCCAGCTGTTTTCCCAAAGCTGGCAGGCGTTTAACAAGTGATGGACAGAAAAAGCACACTGCAGAATTCTGTCCACAGCTCCTTGTCACGAACACAAGGGCCATTTATTTGCTCGTCCTGTCGGTGAGATGCATGTGGCCATACATTTAGTCAGTGAGGGGGTGGGAAGTGGCTGAAATGAAATGGCTTTCTCAACTGCCCTTTGCATAATGTCTGAACTTTTTGTCCATATTCATTCCTTGAAAATGCTTCAAAGTGGTTTTTGTGTTTTATTAGTTAGAGTAGGTGATATTGCTTCCTGAAACCAGGTCTTTGCTTTCCAATATTTATCTGCCATCCTCATTTCCAGGAAACTTCAGCCCACTACAAACTAACTCGACGGCTCTCCTGCCCTGAAGGAATTTCACTCTGGAATAAGTCACTGTTGGCTCATGGGTCTGGACATCTAACCAGAGGTGATTCAAACTAGAATGTTTGCAGAATTTCTGGGTTCACCCCTAAGGATTGCTCTTTCTTATTTCCTTTCTTTCTTTCTTTTCTTTTCTTTTTTTTCTCTCTCTCTTTCCTTCCTTCCTTCCTTCCTTCCTTCCTTCCTTCCTTCCTTCCTTCCTTCCTTCTTCTTTCTTTCTTTCTTTCTTTCTTTCTTTCTTTCTTTCTTTCTTTCTTTCTTTCTTTCTTTCTTTCTTTCTTTCTTTCTTGTTTCCTTCCTTCCTTCCTTCCTTCCTTCCTTCCTTTCTTTTCTCTTTCTTTCTTTCTTTTTGGTAGGGGCGGGGCGTGTTCTTTTTTTTTTTTGGGACAGGGTCTCACTCTGTCACCCAGGCTGGAGTATGGTGGTGCGATCTCACTGTGCCTGTAATCCCAGCTGCTCAGGAGGCTGAGTGGGGAGAGTCGCTTGAACCCGGGAGGCAGAGGTTGCAGTGAGCTGAGATTGAACCACTGTACTCTGCCTCCTGAGCTCAAGCAATCCTCCCACCTCAGCCCCCTCAAGTAGCTGGGGCTACAGGTGAGAGCCACCACGCCCAGCTAATTATTTTTTTGAACTCTTTTTTTTTTTCTTTTTTTGAGATGGAGTTTTGTTCCTGTTGCCCAGGCTGGAGTGCAATGGTGCAATCTCAGCCTACTGCAACCTCCACCTCCTGGGTTCAAGAGATTCTCCTGCCTCAGCCTGCTGAGTAGCTGGGATTACAGGCATGTGCCACCACTCTTGGCTAATTTTTTATTTTTAGTAGAGACAGTGTTTCTCCATGTTAGCCAGGCTGATCTAGAACTCCTGACCTCAGGTGATCTGCCCTCCTCGGCCTCCCAAAGTGCTGGCATTACAGGCGTGAGCCCTCGCACCCAGCCTTTTTTTTTGTTCTTTTGTTAAGATAGGGTTTCACCATGTTGCCCAGGCTGGTCTTGAACTCTTGAGGTTAAGCGATCCGTCCGCCTTGGCCTCCCAAAGTGCTAGGATTACAGGTGTGAGCCACCGTGCTCAGCCTGTTTCTTTCTTTCTTTTAATTATTATTATTTTATTTTATTAATTTAAAAAATAGAGACAGGGTCGCACTATGTTGCCCAGGCTGGTTTCAAACTCCTGCCCTCAAGCAGTCCTCTCACCTCAGGCTCCCAAAGTGCTGAGATTACGGGAGCATGAGCCACTGCTTCCTGCAGAATGCTGTTTATTTCTGACCTGACCTATTGTAGAATTATTTTAGTCAGTCCAAGGAAGCAAACGGTTGGGATGAAATTTTCTCCATATAGGGGCGCAATGTCCCCAAAGAAGATAGATGGGTCGGGTGCGGTGGCTTATGCCTGTAATCCCAGCACTTTGGGAGGCCAAGGCAGGTGGATCACTTTAGGTCAGGGGTTAGAGACCAGCCTGGCCAACATGGTGAAAAGCAGTCTCTACTAAAAATACAAAAATTAGCCAGGCGTGGTGGCGGGCACCTGTAATCCCCGCTACTTCGGAAGCTGAGGCAGGATAATCGCTGGAACCTGGGAGGTGGAGGTTGCACTGAGCCAAGATTGTGCCACTGCACTCCAGCCTGGAAAACAGAGCGAGACTCCGTTTAAATAAAAAATAAAACAAATTTTTTAAAAAGAAGGAAGATGGTTGGGACAAAAGTAACAGACCAATCTATTTTCACTTTTAGAAATGAAAGGATTACAGGTAAAATTGTCACTCCCAAACTCTATTCCCAGAGGTAGCAACTCAGTTTGGTTTACATCCTTCCAGCCTGTCTTGCTAAGTGTTTCCACAGTGTTTCATTTTATGTGTGTAAAGGGGGAATGTTACACAATCAGCATTCTACCAAATGTATCACGCTGACCCCTTTTCACTCAGTAATATGTCTTGGAGACCCACCTCTGCTCTTCAATACAGACACAGCTCTTTTAAAACTGCTGGCTCAGCTGGCACAGTGGCTCATGCCTGTAATCCTAGCACTTTAGGAGGCCAAGATGAGAGGATCACTTGAGGCCAGGAGTTTGAGTCCAGCCTGGTCAACGTAGTGAGACACCATCTTTATTTTTAAAAATAAAACAAAAACAAAAACAAAAACAAAAAAAAACCTTGCTGCCTCATCCCAGCCTGGGAAACATGGCAAGACCCTGACTCTACAAAAAATGTTTTTTAAAAATTAGCCAGGCGTGGTGGGTCACATCTGTGGTCCCAGCTGCTTGAGAGGCTGAGGCAGGAGGATCACTTGAGCCCAGCAGATGGAGGTTGCAGTGAGCTGAGATCACACCACTGTACTTCAGCCTGGGTGACAGACAAGACCCATTGTCAGGAAACAAAAAACAAAAAACTGCTGCCTGATGTACCATATCTTTCACATCTTGTTCAAGCAGTCATTATTGGATGAGTATTTCAGTTATTTCCCATCATTTCCTATGATAAGCAGCTCTCAGCAAGCATCTCTGTGCCTGTCTCCTTGTGCACAGGCATAAGCCATGTACTGGCTGGTAGGAGACCCTCATCTCTAGTTTTCAGAGGTCTTTGCCAAATTACCCTTCAGAGTCTGTGTGTGTGCTTTAATGGGGAGGGGTGTCCGTTCCTGTTCTTTGGTGCTGTTTATTTCTGGTTTCTTTTCCACACTAGCTGCAGAGTGGAAAGGAGCCAAGGGGAGGGAGAGAGAAATCTGTCTCTAGGTGTTCCAAGGCTCTGGATGTGCCACAGGGCCGGCCTTCCCTCCGGAGGCGGTAAATGGCTGCTTTGTTCTTGGGTCTGTCCCTGAGCAGAATCAGGACGCAGAGATGTGTCAAGTGGACAAAAGAAATTGTGCACATCACCAAGCCTGGATCCCACCCCTTGACCTGGAGAAACTGTTAACTTTGTAGGAGTCACACACACACCAGTGTGACGGAGCATGGGGCGAGCACCCACCCTGAACCCTGAAATAATTAAGTTACCAAAAAAGAAAAAAAAAAACATAACAAAAGAGCCTGACCCTCACTAACGGATGTAAAGGAAAGAACCAAGCTGACTCTCATTCTAGGAGAAGTGGGAGGCGCAAAGGGGGAAAGGGGCTTCGGGGAAACCCAGGACGGAAGGAAGAGGTGTGCAATGGATCAGATCTGGACTGGAGGGGGACAGATGGGAAAGGGGAAAGAAAGGAGGAAAAGGAGAAAGAGTGAGGAAGGGGCTGGAGGAAAGTGACAAGGTAAGAAGAGGAAGGAGAGGGCTGGAGGAGGGAGGGGGTGGCCAAGAGCAGTTTAGGAGGGGTAGGCTGAGTCCCAGTCTGTTTGTGATTAGCACGCAGCCTGGTGCAGAATGGAGTAAACAGAAACTTCCAGGCGTCCCCTCCGCCCCTCTCTGAGGCAAAGCAGAAATCAGATGCTCTGTGATTAATCGTGGAGGATTCAGGACACGACCACAAACGCTGTGCGGACTTGAAATTAGCTGCCTTTTCCCAGTCCCCTTGCCAAAATGGGAGTGGGGGGTGGGACGTGAAGGGGTGGGGGCCCCGCCTGCTGGGGGCCAGCATGGAATTCCCCCCGGCAGAGCTGGGAGTGACACTGACAAGCAATCGGCCGCGTCCAGAGCAGCAGGCGGCATCCGGGGGGGAGTGGGGCCGGCTGGGGGGCCCCAGGAGGGCTTCCTGGAACCCCAGCTCCATGGCCGCCTGCACCCTGACACAGGCCAGATAAGAGTCCCGGCTGCATTATCAGAGCCCGGCAGGACACCGGCCTCCCTGCACCAGAAGGAAGACTGGGGTGCAGCAGGTCCTCAAGGCGATCTTCCCAGAGAGCGGGACCAGAGGCTGGTGGCCAGTGTGGATGGACTTTGCAGAGCCCTAGCTCGAGTCCGGGAGTCCCGGGCCAGATGGGAGCAGACACTTGCTGGCGGCGATAGAGAAAGTGAGGCAGCTGCAAGGAGGGCGGTGGGACTGCACTTGAGTGTCCAGACCTGCTCGATGGTGAGTGTGAAGTGACTGCTCCCTATGTGTGCCGTGACGCCGCCTTGTGTGGACAGACCTATGGAGCTGGGGGTGACGGGAGGAGGCAGCCCTTCCTCACAGGCCACCTGGAGCTCCCAGGGCCGGAGGAGGGAACCTGGGTTGAGGCTGAGATAGGATGGTGGTATCGTGCTGTGTGGCCTTAGGCAAGTTATTTGCCCTCTCCAGGCCTCCATTTGTCCATTTCTAAAACAGTGGTTGAACTAGGTGATCTTTAAGAGATTCTCATGATGACAGCTATTCCTTGTGCATCTTCTATATGCCAGGCACTGTGTAGGCATTTTTGAAGCGTTGGCTCGGGAAATCCCGGTAAGCCCCCTGTGGGGTAAGTATTATTGGTGTTCTCATTGTACACTGAGGAAACAGCAGCTGGGAGAAGTGAAGTGACTTGCTGAGGTCACACAGCCTGTCAGTGGCAGAAACGAGAAAAGACCTAGGTTTTTCCGACTTTGCTTTGGCTAAACTCTCCTACGCACCCCCAGTATTCTGTATTCTGTGCTCCATGGTTCTGCAATTACCCCAAGCAGCAGGGGTGAAGGAGAAGGAGGTATGGATGGAGCATTACCTGCAGGAGGGAGGCAGAGGTGGGACAGAAGGAGTGACAGGCTGACACCGGCAAGCAGCCTTTTACTCTCTAAAGGATGTGTCAGCCCAGGGTGGAGGCTGGCTGCCCTGGGATGGGGCAGGGGCTCCAGGCTTGAATGACGAGTGCCCAGTGCAATTTCCTAGATTTGCTGCCTTGTGGTAGGAGGCTCCTGGGGGCATGAGAGAAGAGGGTTAATATGTCAGAGGTGGAGAGAGCTGGGGGCAGGGAAACTGGCATATGCCTCAACTAGGTTTTGTTCCAATTTTATTTTGCCTTTGCAGAAAATCTGTTTCAAATCACTCTGGGCCCGTGCAGCGTTTTTGGATGAAACAGAATTGTGAAACGCATACAGCGCTTTCCACATGCCTCCCCTGGGGGGAATCACATATTAATATCATCGTAAGCTATTTGCATATATATCCCTGCAGCTGTGGCTGGCAGCAGCCAAGAGATAAGAGACAGATAAAGTCAGCTCGTGTCTCCCTGGCACGGAAAGGGAGGGTGCAGTTTACACTTAAGGGCCAGGAAACACACAGCAGGTGGGGAATCCCTGGGGTTCCAGGCATCAGGCCAGAGTGAAAGGTCCCAGCACCCAGATGTGGCCTTTTCTTTTTTCTTCCCTTGGAAAATTCCATCCCGAAGCAGCTCTGTACTGATCCAGGCCTCCTTTCCTTTCAGGGACTGGCTGTGAACCCCCACCACCCACCTTGGGGACAAGTCAGCCCTGAGTTGTGGTCTCAGCTCTGGGAGCAACTTGTCCAGAAGCCCCCCCCAGTCCCAGGTAAACCGGGACAATTGGTCACCCTACCCAGTTCCACCCTGGATTTTCTTTGTGACCTTGAGCAAGTCACTTCCCTTCTCTCAGCTTCCTCATCTTTAAAACAAAGGGATTATTTTAGGAAACCTCTAAAATCTCTCTGCAACCCTGAGATTCCATGAGTCTGGTTGAAAAGCGCTTAAGCTCTGAACTGGGTGAGGGTGTCTGGAGTAAGATGAAGTTTGGAGTGAGGCTGGGCGCGGTGGCTCACACCTGTAATCTCAGCACTTCGAGAGGCCGAGGCAGGCGGATCACGTGAAGTCAGGTGTTTGAGACTAGCCTGGCCAACATGGTGAAACCTCATCTCTACTAAAAATACAAAAATTAGCCGGCTGTGGTGGTGCGTGCCTATAGTCCCAGCTACTCGGGAGGCTGAGGCAGGAGAATTGCTTGAACTGGGGAGGCAGAGGTGCAGTGAGCTAAGATCGTGCCACTGCACTCCAGCCTGGGCAACAGAACGAGACTTCATCTCAAACAAAACAAAACAAAACAAAAAAAAGAAGTTTGGAGAGGAGGAAAATCTCCCCACCACTTCCCTAGAGAAGTCCAGGATGGCGCTGGAGGAGGTGGGAATGAAAGTGGACTTGGGGAAAAGGGCTGATGGCCTGTGGTACCATCTGCACGGGTGTCAGTTGTAACAACCCTATGGCCCTGCAGCTTCTGAGGTGCCTAATGGGTTGTTGAAAGCGTATCATGATTTTGTGGCTCAGCGTTTGTGCTAAGTGATTTGACCCAGATGCCTACTGGTTGCTGAGGTTTTCCCCATTAGAACCTCAGTGCTCCCCCAGGGTCCCCCAGTTCTTCCTGGGGAGCTCCAAAGGGGTTTTCACGTGCCTTTGTGAACCAGTCTCTTGTTTTATTCATCCTTCCTGCTTCCTCTTTCCTCTGAGGCCATTTGGAGACACTTCCCTGCCCAGCACAGCAGCGTCCACAGTGCCATCTCTGTAAACTCCCAAAGCTTCCCACTGTTTAGTGCTTGAGATACCCTGGGTTCTGGGCAGACGTGAAGAGAGTGGCTTCCTCCTCAGTTGGGTGATATTCTTCGCCATGTTTTCCCCACACAGAGGTGTGCTGGAGCCAGCTTGTACCAGCTTATGAAAGCTGATTGTCAGATTTTCAGGAATTAGGTGAACGGGTTGCTAAACACAGCCATTGTTAAAAATTAAATTATATGAACTTACAATTAAATAAATTCTATGAAAAACAAAGGTAGTCAAGGCTGAGTGTGGTGACTCACGCATGTAATCCCAGCATTTTGGGAGGCCGAGACAGGAGGATCATTTGAGCCCAAGAGTTTGAGACCAGCCTGGGCAACATAACAAGACCCCATTTCTACAAATAATTTGAGAAAAAACTAGCCAAGTGTGGTGGTGCGTGCCTGTAGTCCCAGCTACTCAGGAGGCTGAGGTGGGAGGATTGCTTGAGCCCAAGAGGTCAAGGCTGCCATGAGCTGTGATCTCACCATTGCACTCCAGCCTGGGCCACAGAGCAAGACACTGTCTCAAAAAAATAAAATAAATAAACAAATAATTAGAAATTTTTTAGAAAGGAAAGTATTAACTGGCATTTCTGAAGATTTACACTCTTTTATCAATTGTAGCCATAGGTTGATTACAGATTTTGCTGGGGGCAAAAATCAACAAAACTGCTACCTGTGAGTGAAATGATTATATTACATTTACAAAAAAAAACAGTATTGCAAGTTTTATTTTTATTTGTAAATTGTGTGCTGCACATCCTTTACATCAATACAATTTTTTTTTTTTTTTTGAGATGGAGTCACACTCTGTCACCTAGGCTGGAGGACAGTGGCGCAATCATGGCTCACTGCAACTTCCGACTCCCAGGTTCAAGCAATTCTCCTGTCTCAGCTTCCCAAGTAGGTGAGAGTACAGACGCCTGCTACCATGCCTGGCTAGTTTTTTATATTTTTGGTAGACACGGGGTTTCACCATGTTGGCCAGGCTGGTCTCGAACTCCTAACCTCAAGTGATCCACCCACCTCAGCCTCCCAAAGTGTTGGGATTACAGGCATGAGCCACTGCGCCCAGCCTACATCATCACAATTTGTAATAAACCGAAGTATATGTGTGTGTGGATATGCAAATATATGTAGTCGCCCATGCACACCTGTGCACCACACACTCACTTTCCCTTGGAGCGCTGGTTGCTAAACCTTTGCCAGACACCACTGGTTCCACAGCATCTATGGTTGTATCTGGGTTGTCAAAAATCGTCTCCTGAACACTCCTCAGTCCTCTTCCAAAGGAATTCAGACCCCAGGCACGGGCCTTGGATGCAAATCTTTCAACTTCCTCCTCTCACTTAAACCAGCAGCCAAACTCCTCTCTCTTGCCCGAAGCATTGGAGTGGATGCAGAGCGATCTGGTGGGGTAGAGATCCTGTCTACACGAGCAGCATCCGGGCCCCAGCTCCACCAGCGACAAAGGCCCTGGGACGCACTCTCCATTGTGTCCACTGTGTCTGCATTCGCAGGGCGTTTTGAGCCCTTCCGCAGCAGCTCCCGATTAGTCCTGTTCGTTTCACGTCTCTCTCCTACCGTTCTTTGTTTTCATGCACAGCGAATGATGCCCTAACAGAAATGGCATCTTGGAACAAGTCAGAGGAACGGCTAAGCCAAACCTATAGGAAAGTTCAGACAGCTTGCTATTTTTAGAAACTCTAGGAGCCAGGTGGGCCCTATCCAATTCTAAGAGCCTAAGCCAGCAAGCACGAGAGGAAAATATTTCTCATTCCCAAGTTCCGCTCTCTTATAGTCCAGGCCAAGGAGGCCCAGCTGGGACATTAGCTAAGAGAAGCACAACTGCAGTACAAGAGGCGAACCATGCCCACAGCAGTTTAAAAGAGAACTAAAAAACGTGCACTTTTTTTCTTTTTTTTTTTTTCTTAACAGAGTCTCGCTCTGTCGCCCAGGCTGGAGTGCAGTGGTGCGATCTCAGCTCACTGCAACCTCCGCCTCCTGGGTTCAAGTGATTCTTCTGTCTCAGGAACTCCCGAGTAGCTGGGGCTACAGGTGCCCGCCAACACACCTGGCTAATTGTTGTATTTTTAGTAGAGACGGGGTTTCACCATATTGGTCAGGCTCGTCTCGAACTCCTGACCTCAGGTGATCTACCCACGTAGGCCTCCGAAGTGTGCTGGAATTACAGGCATGAGCCACTGTGCCCGGCCCCAAGCATGCATGTTTTATTGTTTTGCGAGGTAGGAAGGGCGCGCCTGAGTTTAAACCTCAGTGTCTCCTGTACTGACCCTGGGCCACCCCTGTTAAGAGCCAGGCGTCTATGCTTTCAGGCCATTCACTCACCTCATTCCTATTTTTTTCTTTTTCATGTAATTTTAATTTTCAAAAATGGGACCATTCCATACATTTTATTCTGCATCTTCCTTCTTTCAACCAACAGGTATCCTGAACATTTTTCCATGTGAGCCCATGAAGACCTAAAACATTCATTTTAATGCCCACATCACAGAAGTCCTAGAAGAGCAGAGTTTTGTTTTTTTTTTTTTTTTTGAGATAGAATCTCGTTCTGTCACCCAGGCTAGAGTGCAGCGGCGCGATCTCGGCTCACTTCAACCTCTGCCTCCCAGGTTTAAGAGATTCTCCTGCCTCAGCCTCCCGAGTAGCTGGAATTACAGGCACATGCCACCATGCCTGATTTTTGTATTTTTAGTAGAGACGGGAGTTTCGCCATGTTGGCCAGGCTGGTCTCAAACTCCTGACCTCAGGTGATCCGCCCAGCTTGGCTTCCCAAAGTGCTAAGATTACAGGTGTGGGCCACCGTGCCCAGCCTATTTTTAAAAAAATTCTATCCCATCAGGCCAGGCGCAGTGGCTCATGCCTGAATTCCCAGCACTTTGGGAAGCCGAGGCAGGTGGATCACGAGGTCAGGAGTTCAAGACAAGCCTGGCCAAGATGGTGAAACCCTGTCTCTATTAAAAATACAAAAATTAGCCAGGCGCAGTGGCGGGCTCCTGTAATCCCAGCTACTCGGGAGGCTGAGGCAGGAGAATCGCTTGAACTTGGGAGGCGGAGGTTGCAGTGAGCTGAGATCGCGCTGCTGCACTGGGTGACAGAGCAAGACTCCGTCTCAAAAAAAAATTCTATCCCATCATTAGCTCTCAAGAAGGGCTCAGTTTGGATGGCCGTGTCTCTACTTTATAACCAGGTCTCAAACTTTCTTGACCCCTAAACACTCAAATAGAGCCCAGCCTCTCCCACTTTCCAGCAAAAAAGAAATTCTACACTGGACGTGGTGGCTCACACCTACAATCTCAGCACTTTGGGAGGCCAAGGCAGGAGGATCGCTTGAGACCAGGAGTTCAAGACCAGCCTGGTCAACATAGCAAGACCTTTGTCTCTACAAACATATTTTAAAAAATTAGCTGGGTGTGGTTGCATGCACCTGTGGTCCCAGGTACTCGGGAAACTGAGGCAGGAGGCTCACTTGAGCCCAGGAAGTTGAAGCTGCAATGAGCCATGTTTGTGCCACTGCAATCCAGCCTGAGTGACAGAATGAGACACTATCTCAAAAACAAACAAAGAGGAACAAAAAAGAAATTCCGTTGTCTCCCCTGTCAACCTGCACCCAGAAGCTGACAGCCCTGTGTCACCTCCACTCCCTCCACCCTAGTCCCAGCAGCCATGGTGTCTCTCTCTGGACTATTGCAGTTGCCTCCTCACTGGTGTCTCTGCTTTTCCTCTTGCCTCCCTCCTGGTCTACTGTCCGTGTGCAGCCAGCAGTGTCCTGTTAAAATGAAATTAGATCCAGTTCCTTCTCTGTTCAGGACACCTCCTATCTACAGCCCTGGTCCCACCTTGCCCAGAGCACAGGCAAAGTCCTCACCACGGCCCACAAGGCCTGCAGGGCCCGGGCCTCTCTAACCTTATCTCTCCTCCTTCCCACTCCCACACCTGCTGTTCTTGAGGTCGGGTACAGTCCTGCCCCAGGACCTTTGCAATCACTTTTCTCTCTGCCTGAGTGCTCATTCTTCAGATATCCACGTGGCCCACTTATTCATATCGCCCAGGTCTTTACACAAACATCATCTTCGCGGTGAGGCCATCCTGACTCTCCATTTAAAATTACAGCCTTCCTTCACTCCCTGGTCTTCTTCATCCCTTTTCTGGTTTATTTTTCTCCTTACCACACACGTCTCATCATCTAACATACATATATATACTTATTTTCTTAAGTGTCCCCTGCTGGAATGTGAATTTCCTGAAGGTAGGGATTTATCTTTTTTTGAGATGGAGCCTCACTCTGTTGCCCAGGATGAAGTACAATGGTGCAATCTCGGCTCACTGCAACCTCTGCCTCCCGGGTTCAAGTGATTCTCCTGCCTCAGCCTCCCGAGTAGCGGGGATTATAGGTACACACTACCACACTTGACTAATTTTTGTATTTTTAGTAGAGACAGGGTTTTGCTATGCTGGCCAGGTTGGTCTTGAACTAGTGACTTCAGGTGATCCACTTGCCTTGGCCTCCCAAAGTTCTGAGATTACAGGTGTGAGATGCTGCACCCGGCCTTCTCTAGAATTTTAAAAATGGACCTCAAGTAAGTAGAATTGACCAGGTGTGGTGGCTCACACCTGTAATCCCAGTACTTTGGGAAGCCAAGGCGGGTGGATCACCTGAGGTCAGGAGTTTGATACCAGTCTGGCCAACAGGAGTAGAGACAGCCCGTCTCTACTAAAAATACAAAAATAAATCAGGTGTGGTGACATGAACATGTAATCCCAGCTACTCGGGAGGCTGAGGCACAAGAATCACTTGAACCCAGGAGCTAGAGGTTGCAGCAACTGAGATCTCACCACTGCACTCCAACCTGGCCAATGGAGTGAGACTCCATCTCAAAGAAAAAAAAAAAAAGAAAAAGTAAGTAGGATTGAATGATTCATAATTCCATAATGACATACTGAAAGGGCACCTGAACAGCTCCACCTACCCTTCTATCTAACAATCTCTTTATAGCTATTTATAAAATGATAAACGCCTGTGAACCCATGGCCCCGCCTGCGTGCTGGAACTCAGACAACCATTTTATATCAACTTCCGAACTCTTTTCCCATCTTGCCTCCCTCCCTCTCTCACTGTGGTAGTAGCTGCTATCTTGAATTCTGTGTTTAGCTTTCCCTTGCCTTTCTAAAAATTGTGGTAAAAAACATAGAATTTATCACTTTAGCCATTTTAAGGGTACGATTCAACGGCATTACACACATTCACAATGTTGTGCAATTATCAGCGCCATCCATTTCCAGAACATTTTCATCTTCTCAATTTCCCTTGCTTAAAAAAATAGTTTTATCATCAGGCACAGTGGCTCACACCTGTAATCCCAGTACTTTGGGAGGCCAAGGCGGGAGGATCACCTGAGGTCAGGAGTTCGAGACCAGCCTGACCAACATGGAGAAACCCCGTCTCTACTAAAAATACAAAATTAGCTGGGTGTGGTGGCGCATGCCTGTAAACCCAGCTACTAGGGAGGCTGAGGCAGGAGAATTACTTGAACCTGGCAGGTGGAGGTTGCAGTGAGCCAAGATCGCGCCACTGCACTCCAGCCTGGGTGACAAGTGTGAAACTCTGTCTCAAAAAAAAAAAAAAGTTTTATCACTTACATGTATGCCAAAATAATATATCATTTACTTTTACTGCTGTTTGAACTTTACATAAAGATATATCTTGTCTTCTGGCACATACACACACACACACACACACACACACACACACACACACATTTTGAGGTAGGGTCTCACTCTGTCACCCAGGCTGGAGTGCAGTGGTGCAATCTCAGCTCACTGTAGCCTTGACTTCTTGGGTTCAGGTGATCCTCCCACCTCAGCCTCCCTGGTAGCTGGGACTACAGGCGTGCACCACCACACCCGGCTACGTTTTGTAGAGATGGGGCTTTGCCATGTTGCATATTGCCCAGGCTGGCCTTGAATTCCTGGCCTCGAATTCCTGGCCTCAAGCAATCAGCCTGCCTTAGCATCCCAAAGTGGGATGCCCGGGAGGTGGGGATTATGGGTGTGAGCCATGGTGCCCAGCTCCTGGCACTTACATTTTTATAAATCATTTTATTGCTAAAATTCATTGATATAATTGCATATCACTTGTTGTTCATTCACTTTGCTGTGTACTATTCCATGGCCTACCAGCATTTATTTTTCCTGTCTATGACCACGTGGGTTGTTTCCATTTGTCAGTTTTGTTTGCTATATGCACGGTTCTGCTTTGAGGGTTCTTGTACTGTCCTATTGCACACATACAGGAGTGTGTCTCAAGTATGTACCTGGAAGTAGAATGGCTGGAATATGAAATCGTATGCTGAATTATCTTCTAATGGTTGTACCAATTCACAAGCCACCCTCTACACATGGCATTTGTCAGATGTCTTACTTTTTGCCACCTGAATGAGTGGAATTTCCCCTACATCTTGACTGACACCAACGACGGGGCTGGAATGTCCAAAAGCCTCGAATGGGCTGCGTGTTTGTGACGTCCCACATCTTTGTGGCACAGCTTCTCCTGCAGGAGAGCCAAGCCTGGCAGCTGTGCTACAGAAAGGAACACATGGGGTAGGGATTACAGATCTGATAACGTCAACTTTTCCTTCCTCCCCTCCACCTTCTTTTATTTGGTCTGGTTATCACTGCGTGTGAGAAACGGTGTGGTGGGGAAGGGGCGAATCCTTGGTCCATGACAGGCACTGTTGCATGCACTTTACAGATATTGCTATTAATTATTTACCTCTCAGATCCTGCAAATGGAGGTGCCCTTAGAAGCCCCACTTTACAGATATGGAAACTGAGGAACAGAGAGGTTAAGTGACTTGCCTGAAATTACACAGGGAGTAAATGGCAGAACTGGGTTTGAATCCAGCTCTTCTGGCTTCCTCCAAGGTTTCTGCTGCCTTTCAGTAGCGCCTGCAGTTAAGGGTTGCAAACTCCTCTGTCCTACAGACCTGGATTCAAACCCTGGATCCCCTACCACCTCACTGTGTACCTCTGAGCAGTTACATCACATCTTTGAGCCTCAATTTCTGTAAAATAAAAAAAGCTATCTTTTCCAGAAGCCTCATTATATGTTTTTTTTTTTTTTTCTCGTGCCTTATTGTTTCTTTTTTTTTTTTTTTTTTTTTTTTGAGACAGGGTTTGGCTTTGCCGCCCAGGCTGGGCTGCAGTGGTGCAATCTTGGCTCACTGCAGCCTCCACCTCCCAGGCTCAAGCAGATCCTCCCATCTCAGCCTCCCAAGTAGCTGGGACTACAGGCATGCACCACCACGCCCAGCCAGTTTTTATTTTTTGCAGAGACTGGGGTCTCACTTTGTTGATCAGGCTGGTCTCAAACTCCTGAGCTGAAATAGATTCACCCGCCTTAGCCTCCCAAAGTCCTGGATTAAGGTGTGAGCCACTGTGCCAGCTATTGTTTCTTGTTAGGTTATATGCCCCTTCTTGAAATTTCCCTGGAATATGTTCTTTGGCTTACGCCTGTCAGAGCTCATCTCTGGAGTTGAGGGGGTATCATGCCACTCACACTTGTACCTGCAAATCAGGGTGCCCTCCCACTCCCTGACCCAACAAAAGCCAAAGGCTCTTCGTAGGAGCAGGAGATAGGTGCTGGGCATCAGGAAAGCAAGTGTCCACTCTGGGCTGGCTGGGCTGGTTTGGGCCACTGACCTTCGTGACCATTATATTGCGAAAGAGGCTGCTCTGGTTGAGCTGTAACCAGCACAGGCAGCCTTTGGCCAGGTCTGCGTGAGATTACCAGCCACGCACAGGCGGCTGCACACAACACTTCTGCAATACCTATTCTGAAGGGTAATTCTCTGGGATAAAGCATGTTTATATTTTTTAGAGAGGTGGGGAAGAAAATTCCATTTCTGTTGCCAATTAGTTCTGCTTGAGAACAGCTTTTCTCAACACCAACATATTGGCTGCCCAGACTTGAGTTCTGTTGATTAACTCAAAGTGGGGAAAAAAGTGATTTTTCTTTCCTTCCTCCACCCCCAACCGTGAAACCCGGCTGTTAGTGATGAAAGGGGTCCTGTGGATCATTTAGTTTTCCTTGTCATGACTCCAGGAAAGGCTATAAAAATAATCAGTGGGCCCCGCTGGCCGTAATTGGCTGTAGAGAGAAGTTGGCTACCACAGCGCCTGAGTTATGAGAATCTGTTTCAGATGCAGGCTTCAGTTGAGCCTCATCTAATGACACCTGCTCCCCAAGGCCAGCGGAGGGTGGGGGTGCTGACGCTTGTCTGCACGCTTCTCTTCCTTTCCACGTTCCAGGGAGCTCCTGGCAAAGGGACGCAGGACAAAACAGAGATGCTGGGAGGATAGGACCAAGCATGGATCTGGCCCTGCTGCTTGCACCGAATTCCAGGTCTACTGTTTATTTGTCTGTTTGTTTTGAGACAGGATCTCACCCTGGTTGCCAGGCTGGAGTGCAGTGGTGTGATCTCGGCTCGCTGCAGCCTCGACCTCTTGAGCTCAGGTGATCCTCCCACTTCAGCCTCCCGGGTAGCTGGGACTACAGGTGTATGCCACCACGCCTGGCTAATTTTTTGCAGTTTTTTAGTAGAGACGGTTTTTTTTTTTTTTTTTTTTGAGACAGCGTCTCACTCTGTTGCCCAGGCCTGAGTGCAGTGGCGCGATCTCGGCTCACTGCAACCTCCACCTCGCAGGTTCAAGTGATTCTCCTGCCTCAGCCCCCCGAGTAGCTAGGACTACAGGTGAGTGCCACCACGCCCGGCTAATTTTTTTTTTTTTTTGTATTTTTAGTAGAGACAGGGTTTCACCATGTTAGCCAGGATGGTCTCGATCTCCCGACCTTGTGATCTGCCTGCCTCAGCCTCCCAAAGTGCTGGGATTACAGGCGTGAGCCACCACACCAGTGGAGGCGGGGTTTTGCCATGTTGCCCAGGCTGGTCTTGAACTCCTGAACTCAAGCGATCCTCCCGCCTCAGCGTCCCAAATTGCTGGGATTACAGGTGTGGGCCACCGTGCCCGGCCCAGTCCACTGTTTGTTGGCCATGAACCTGGGGCAAGAAACTTCACTTCTTGGTGCCTCTGTTTTTTTTTGTTTGTTTTTTTTTTTTAATTCTTTTTTTTAACCATAAACTCAACCAAGTGGCACCCTCATTTTATATATTTTTAAATATTATATATATAATTTTTTGAGGTCTATATAATATTTTAAAATATTATGTGTGTATATATATATATATGTCTCTCTGTGTGTGTATATATATATTTTTTTTGTTTGTTTGTTTGTTTGTTTTTGAGACAGGATCTTGCTTTGTCACCCAGGCTAGAGTGTAGTGGTGCAATCCTGGTTCACTGCAGCCTCGAATTCCTGGGCTCAAGCAATCCTCCCACCTTGGCTTCCTGAATAGCTAGTACTACAGGTGTGGACAACCAGGCTTGGCTAATTTTTTGAATTTTTTATAGAGATGAGATCTCACTTTGTTGCCCAGGCTGGTCTTGAACTCCTGAACTCAAGTGATCTTCCCACCTGGGCCTCCCAAAGTGCTGGGATTACAGGCGTCATTTTAAAGAGGTAATAATGGTTCCTCCTCCTGGGGTGATGTAAGGATTAAATGAGTTAATAACATGCAAAGCACTTGCAAGGAGCCTCCACCATGTGCAAAGTCCTCCGTCAATGCCAGCTTTTGTTATTTATTCAAGACTCCCCCACTCTTCCTCCCTTGACACTTGAGTCGTATGTGGTTGTGCCAAAATATCTTAGTCCAGTCCCCTGATGATGGACGTGAGATCAGTTCCGATCTTTTGTGATCACGAATAGCACTGCATTGAATAATCTGTGGCTTGTGTGCCAACCCCTCCACCCACCCCTTAAGGTATGTGAACCCCATGATAACCTTGGCCTTAGACTTTCCTTCCCAGAGCCTGCAGAACGAGGAGAGATGTGTGGGCATGCGGCCAGCTCTGGCCTGGCATGCAGACAGGCCTGTGGGGTGGGGTGGGAGGTGGGGGCAGGCCCTCCCTGAGCCAGGTGGGACAGATTCCTGCTGTGTCCATCTGGTGAGTGAGGAGCCACAGGGTGAGTTTCAGAGGGTTGGGCCAAGGCCACCCAGCCCCCAGGTTCCTGGCGAATGCCCTTATGTGGACCGGAGAGAGGAAACCTGTACTGTGCCATGTGGGCTGTGCCCATTTTTTGTGATCTTCCTCTAGGAAGCCCTCTGGGATCTCTGCTCCAACACACTTTGCTATATCGGCCACCGGTTATCACCCGTGGTGGCTGGTTCTCTTCTTGGGGGGCAAAACCCATGATGATTGAGAAAATGAGATGGGGAGTCAGGAGGCTGATTTTGGTTCCGACTTCCCGGCACCTCCACCCTTGTAACTCCTGTGACTCTGTGTCCTCATCTGAAAGCAGACTAAGAAGACGAATAATAAGGCCAGGTACGGTGGCTCACGCCTGTAATCCCAGCACTTTGGGAGGTCGGGACGGGTGCATCACTTGAGATTAGGAGTTCGAGAGTTCGAGACGAGCCTGGCCAACATGGTGAAACCCTGTCTCTACTAAAAACACAAAAATTAGCTGGGCGTGCTGGCACGTGCCTGTAATTCCAGGTACTTGAGAGGCTGAGGCAGGAGAATTGCTCGAACCAGGCAGGCAGAGGTTGCAGTGAGCCAAGATCACCCCACTTTACTCCAGCCTGGGTGACAGAGCAAGACCCTGTCTCAAAAAAAAAAAAAAAAAAAAAAATGCCAGGCGTCGTGGCTCACGCCTGTAATCCCAGCACTTTGGGAGGCAGAGGTAGGTGGATCACCTGAGGTCAGGCGTTTGAGACCAGCCTGACTAACATGGCGAAAACCCATTTTTACTAAAAATACAAAAATTAGCCAGGTGTGGTGGTGTGCGTCTGTAATCCCAGCTACTCGGGAGGCTGAGGCAGGAGAATCGCTTGAACCCAGGAGGCGGAGGTTGCACTGAGCCGAGATTGCGCCATTGCACCCAGTCCTGGGCAACAAAAGCAGAACTCGGTCTAAAAAAAAAAAAAGTAAAACAAGAAAATAATAATAAGTGCTGGGCGCGGTGGCTCACGCCTGTAATCCCAGCACTTTGGGAGGCCGAGGCGGGTGGATCACGAGGTCAGGAGATCGAGACCATCCTGGCTAACACAGTGAAACCCCGTCTCTACTAAAAAAAAAATACAAAAATTAGCCGGGCGCGGTGGCGGGTGCCTGTAGTCCTACTCGGGAGGCTGAGACAGGAGAATGGCATGAACCCGGGAGGCGGAGCTTGCAGTGAGCCAAGATCCCGCCACTGGACTCCAGCCTGGGCAAAAGAGTGAGACTCCATCTCAAAAAAAAAATAATAATAAGAAGAAGAAGAATGGTAACAAATTCACAGGAAGGTCTTGTGAGGTCTCAGAGACGTAATGCAAATGGGTTTGGACCCTGTGTCTGGCACAAGAAATATAAGCTGGTGTGAGAAAATGACCCATCTATGGGTGTATCTGGGCCACAGGCACTTGCAGCCACCTATGAAGGGAGTTAGGCCAAATTCCCAGGGCCTCGGCAAATCATCCACCCTCAGAACTGAGTTTTCTCTAGCAAATGAGGGTGCTAATGATATGTATCCCACGGGTTTGATGTGAGAATTAAATGAGACCAGGCACATATTGCTTTGCATTTACACTGTGGTATTGTTGATATTATTAGTTATCTGTGTTGATAGTTGTGAGCATCCTTCCAGACATTGGCACAATGCGGTGCATGCAGCTGGTGCTTAGTGACTGCAAATGGATTGACGGACAGGGCCCAGTATCTGGGCTGGGTGTGGGTGGCTCACACTTGTAATCCTAGCACTTTGGGAGGCTGAGGCAGGAGGATTGCTTGAGCCCAGGAATTTGAAACCAGCCTGGGTATAAGCAAGACCTCTACTAAAAAAAATAAAAAATAGTAGAATCTGGAGGAGGCACTGATAGAGGAACTCATTTCTGATGTTGTGGAGCCCTTAGGGAGAATAAAGGGGAAAAGCCTGATGTGACCTCACCTGTGGGTTTTTTATTTTGTTTTGAGACAGAGTATTGCTCTGTGGCCCAGGCTGGAGTACAGTGGCATGATCACGGCTCACTGCAGCCTTGACCTCCTGGGCTCAAGTGACTTCCTACCTCAGCCTCCAGAGTAGCTGGGACCACAGGCATGCACCACCATGTCTGGCTAATTTTTGTATTTTTAGTAGAGATGAGGTCTCGCTATGTTGCCCAGGATGGTCTTGAACCCTTGGGCTCAAGCGAACCTCCTGCCTTAGCCTCCCAAAGTTCTGGGATTACAGGCATGGGCCCCCACACCCAGCCCTCACCTGTGGTTTTATAGTCAGCTACAGCTTAATTCTGGGAGAGGATGGGCCTCATCCCACACACCATGACAAGTACGTGACACAGCAGGAGGCAGACCCACTTCCCCTGGCTCTCAGGGCAGCAACCTTCACCCTGACCTTCAGCCCCATGCAGGAAGCAGCCCATGGGGGTGAGATACAGTGTCCATCTGTGGCCAGAGCCCTTGCACATTTTTGACATTTTTGTGTCTTGGGACAAAAGGCAAAGAAACTCAGATGAACTGGTTCTTGTTTCCTGGTGGAAAAACATTCCTGCCCTGATGGAATCTTCGCTGTTGTGTGGCTTTGCCTGTATTTGTGTCTCTCCCTCACTACCCTACAGTTCAACAGTATATTCTAGAAAACCCATATAGGGTAGACCCAGTAATGATTTCTGGGATTGTCTGAGGATATTTAAGGGGCCAGAGGGCTCCCTGCACCATCGATGCTGGCCCTGGATCTCCTGCCCCGTCTGCCGTTGGACTTGCCCTGAATGAGTGAACAAATGAATGAGCAGACATTTGCTGGACAGCTGCTGCCCTCCAGGCACTGGTGTGCTGGTGTTCCACAGCCCGGGGGCCGAGAGCCACTCAAAGCATTCGTATTGGGAAGTTGGCAGGGATGGTCTGGTCAACAGCATGGGCGTTGGCATTGGAGTCAGATGAACCTGGCTTTGTCAGTCCCTAAATAGGGTGGCCTTGGACAGACCTGCCTGAACCTGTTTCCTCAACTGCAAAATGTGAATAAAGATAGCACAGTGTGGTCGGTGAGGACTGAGCAAGGAAGTGGCTCTAGCATTTGGCACACAGAGTTGGTCCTTAAAAGTGGGCTTTAGACCAGGTAGACCAAATTCAAATCTAGATCCAGCTATGAGTCCCTTAACTTCTCTGAGTCTTGATCACTCTCTCTGTAAAATGGTATAGTAACCTCTTACGGTTGTTGTGAGGATTTAGGTGAATTCACACATACGGTGCATTTGTAATGCGGAGAACCTAGTGCATAGTAACCACCTGTATTAGCTTCCTAGGACTGCTGTCATGAAGCACCTCCAACTGGGTGGCTTCAAACAACAGAAACTTGTTCTTTCACAGTTCCGGATGCTAGAAGTTTGAAATCAGGGTGTCAGCAGGGCCACTTTCCCTCTGAAGACTCTAAGGAAGAACCTTTCTTGCCTCTTAGTTTCTGCTGGTGGTCAGGGATCCTTGTTGTTCCTCAGCTTGTAGCTGCACCATCTTTGCATCACCACTTTCTGTGTGTCCCATCTTTTTTTAGACAGGATCTCACTCTGTTGCTCAAGCTGGAGTGCAGTGGCCTAATCATAACTCACTGCAGCCTCAAACTCCTGGGCTCAAGCAATGCTCCCACCATGGCTGGCTAATTTTGAAATTTTTTGAGTTTAATTTTATTTATTATTCATTTTTTAATAGAGATGGGGTCTTGCTATTTTGCCCAGGCCGGTCTTGAACTCCTGGCCTCAAGTGATCCTCCTGCCTCAGCCTCCCAAAGTTCTAGGATTACAGGTGCAAGCCACTGCACCTGGCTTTTAGTTTCTTTTTTAGAGACTGGATGGGTCTCAGTATGTTGTCCAGGCTGGTCTTGAACTTCTGGGCTCAAGCCATCCTCCTGTCTCAGCCTCCTAAAGCACTGGGATTACAAGTGTGAACCACTGTGCCCAGCCCCTATCCTCTTCTAATAAGGACACCAGTCATTAGACTTAGGGCCTACCCTAATCTAGTATGACCTCATCTTAACTAATTACATTTGCAAAGACCCTATTTCCACAAATGGTCACATTCTGTGTCTCTGGGTGGACATGAATTTTGGGGGAACACTGTTCAACTCACAACACCACCTAATCAATAGTAGCTATTACTAATACTCCTCTTACTACAGGATTTGCTCAGTGCATACTATGTGCTGGGCACTTCTCCAAACTCCTTTTATTCCTCTTCCCATTTAATCCTCTCTGTGACTCTGTGAAGTAGGTCCCAGGATTATCTCTGTTGAGGGCCAGAGGGGTGAGCTGATTTGCCCAAGGTCACATTTGTTAGCAAATGGTAAATCTGGGGTTGGGACTCTTTTCTCTCTGACTCCAAAGCTGGCAAGGTTTTGAGACCCTCCAATCCCATCCCAAGAGCTTGGAGTCGGCTGTACTTTCTGTCCTGGAATCCCAGGCATTGGACATATGCTCTTTCCTGGCCCACACCTCCTTCCAGACACATCTTACCCAGAGAGGCTATAAAAAGCGGGGGAAAAGGAATCTTGTCTTTATAATGGCCAACATGGAGTTCTGCTCCTGCCTTGGAACGCTCGTGTCCGGCTCTCCCATGGGTTGAAAGCAGCGTGACTCCTGTGCATGGCAGAGCTTGCCAGGGGTGTATATTTCATGCCTGACATCTGGTAACATTTTGGGAGTCTTGACTTGGGGCTACAAATGGAAAAATGGTTCATGAAGGTGTGATTTATTCATCATCAAGATAATGCTATTAAATAAATGCTGGCAACGATTTGCTCCATTGGGTCAGGGAGCCCTGACTTCCCAGGCCAGGCCTGGCGAAGGCCCTGGCAGGACAAGGCTGTTTCTTTGACGCTGAGGAGAGCGTGGAGGCGTGGTGAGGCCTGACTGGGGCCTGATAGGGGCAAACGGTCATGCTGCCAGATGATGAATGGCCGTTTACATTTTAACACGCCTGCATCTTGGACGTGGAGTAACTGGCTTTGGCTGATCGGGGGTGGGTGCAGTTAGGAGCTGCTCACAGCCATGAGCTGGAGAAGGAAGGAAGGTCATTTCCAGAGACTGGGGCTTTGGGGCCAGGAAATAGTTGCTTTGTCAGCAGGGAGAGCCAGTGGGTGGGTTGGAGGCCCCTGAGAGAGATCAGGGGCTCCTGAAGGGCAAAGCCAGGTTGCCCACCTTTGCAGGGGGTAGCTGGCAAGGGTGTAGGAACCGGCCACATGGCAGAGAGCAGTGCCCCAAAGCCAGGCTGCCTGGGTTCAAATCCTGCCTCCCTCACTGACCAGCTGGTCCTGGGACAGCCCCTCCCTAACATAGGGACCATTACAGGGCCTACCTCAGAGGGGTCTGTGGGCATCGCATGGGTGCATGGCACCTAGGGGTCTTCACTAAGTGTTAACTGCGGTTGTCACGGTGGTGATGGTATCTAGGGAAGAGTGGAGGCTGGGACGCAGAGAGAAGCAGCCCCACTGTCTTCTGGCTGTAGATCAAGGACAAGACTTACCTTGCCCTCTGCACAGCAGGTAGGAGCCTTCTCAGGGCAGTGGGGACATCCACCGGTCCAGCTCTCAGCACATTCAATGCTGGGGTTGGTTGCCACCCAGCTTGGGCAGCCCACATACTCAGCATCACTGGATTTACCCCAAATCTCTATGCGCTACAGGTGAGTTGCCATGGGCTGGCAAGCAGTCCCCGCACCTGTGGACATCGAGGATCTGTCTTCACATCCCTTTCTGCTCACATGGCTCCAGCCCAGAAGGAAATGGGAGGACAGGTGTGCGCCTCTATGGGCAGCCAAACCTGGGGTGGTGGGTGAGGTGTCAAGTCTGATGCATGTCTGTTAGGGTTCTGGGCCCTGTGACGTGCATCCAGGTGGAAAGTCCATTCTCCTGACTTCTGTTACGGCATGAGAGCTGGGGCCTGACCCTTCCCCTGTGTCCTTGTTGCCTCCAGGACTGGCCACTGACAGAGCCGTGGTCAGGCTGTGGGACTCAGGCCAGCTGGCCGTGGCCTTCCCACAAGAGTCAGCTACTGGGGCTATCAGATGCTGTGGCTGTTGGTTTGTTTGTCTCTGTGGTGCCAAGCTGGGCCAGCTTTTGGGCAAGAGCAGCCTCGTGGGGAACATAATCAACGAGAAAAGGATGGCAGAATCTGGCCCGGGGGTTGCTGGGTGGAGGGCAGAGGGTGCTGGGCTGCCTGGCCATGCCTCTTCTTCAGTAGTGAGCTCAGCAGGGGGCCCCAACCCCTTTTACTGCAGGAATCTGCTGGCTTCTGACCAGAGGTGGCTCTAAGCACTGATCCTTTGAAGCCCCAGGAGGAACCGGCTGGGGGTAAAGTGAGGATGGAGGTAGAGCTTCACCTTGGTGAGGGGCTTTCCTAGGGGGACAGCCAGGTGCTTGGCCTTGTGACAGCTGCTCAGTGAGGGTTATTCACAGCCCCATCGGGACTTACTGATTGGGCTTCACTTCCTGATTCTGTGATATTCACATGGCTCCAGCCAGTGGTTCCATCTATCCATCCATCTATCCTTCGATCCATCCATCCACCCACCCATCCACCCATCCATCCATCCATCCACCCATCCACCCATCCGCCTAACCATCTACTCATCCACCTATCTACCCATCCACCCATCCATCCATCCACCCACCCACCCACCTACCCATCCATCCATCCACCCACCCATCCATCTAACCATCTACTCATCCACCTGTCCATCCATCCTTTCTTCCTTCAGCTGATCCATCTATCCATCCACCAGTTTACCCATACCCACCGACTCACTCATCCACCCATCCACCCACTCATCCATCCATCCATCCATCCATCCATCCATCCATCCACCCATTCATTCACCCACCCATTCATCTATTCATCCACCCAACCATCCTTCCATCCATCTACCCATCTACCTGTCCACCCATCCATTCATTTTCATGGTCCTCACAATTAGCCTGTATGGTGGGGATGTGCTATAATTCCCATTTTCAGATGAGGGTACACACATACAGGTTAAGAACTGGTCTGGGGGCAGAGCTAATGAGTGGCTGTATTAGTTATCTATTGCTATTAGTTATCTATCTATTAGTGGCTGGAGGCTGATTTCAGTTCTTTTCTATGTGGGTATCTCCAGCATGGCAGCTTGCTGTGTCAAAGCAAGAAAGCCAAGAAGTTATGTGTGTGTGTGTGTGTGTGTGTGTGTGTGTGTGTGTGTGTGTGTGTGTGTGTTTGTGTGTGTGCGTGCGCGCGTGCACGCGCGCTTGCGTGAGACAGAGGGAGAAAGGTGGAAGTCACTGTCTTTTATAACCTAATCTTGGAGGTGACATCCTGTCCCTTTTGCCATATTCTGCTCATTAGAAGTGTCCACCCATGGCTGGGCACGGTGGCTCATGCCTATAATCCCAACACTATGGGAGGCTGAGGCAGGTGGATCACTTGAGGTCAGGAGTTTGAGATCAGCCTGGCCAACATGGTGAAACCCTAAACAACTAAAATACAACTAAACATAACCCTAAACAACTAAAATGCAACTAAAATAAATCCTAAAAAACTACAAATACAAAAATTAGCCAGGCATGGTGGTGCACGCCTTTAGTTCCAGCTACTCAGGAGGCTGAGGCAGGAGAATCACTTGAAGCCGGGAGGTGGAGGTTGCAGTGAGCGGAGATCACACCACTGCACTCCAGCCTGGGTGTCAGGGCAAGACTCTGTCTCAAAATAAATCAAATAAATAGATAAATAACAGAAGTGTCCACCCACACTCAGGCCAGGAGGTGGGATCACTGGAGGCCATGCTAGAAGCTGCCCTGGCCAAGCCAAGGTTTGAACCCAGTCGGATCAGACTTAAAACCTGTCCTCCCGGAGGAAGCCAACTACATACAGAGCCTTGTTCTTCCCCAGTCCCAGAGACCAGCCACCTGTCTGCTGCCACGCAGGGTTGGAATTTAATCACACATTGGCTCACTTCATGCGTGTTTACTGAGCTCCTACTATGTGCCAGACACAATGCTCCACAGGACGGTGTGGTGTCTGCCCAGGGGAATGCACTGCTCGTGACGGATATTCACGCTGTACATTTACCCACCTGCCATGTGGGTCTGCAGAGAACATGTCTTTTCTTTATTTCCTGCAACGGATCTGATATTTCTCACAAAGGCTACTCATAGGGCAACAAGGAAAAACAACTAGATTTAATTTAATCTGATCCAGTACTTTAGGCTTTTAGGTAATGCTTGGTCTCAAATTTCCTTCTGTTCCTCCCAGCTTTTCTCTAAGCTGGCACTGGGTGGGTGGGCGGGGGTGGGGGTGTCTGGGTGTTGATGACGAGACTTCCCAGGAGGGGAGGGATTGGGGTTTCTAGCCACGTCTGATGCCCAGGATTGCTGCTTGACTTTCTGGCATTTTGGCCGAAACCGGCAGCTGGTAAAACTCATGCTCTGGGCCTCGGCCTGCCTAGCTGACTTGGCTCTACCTTGGCTCAGAGCCCCCTTTTCTTTTTTTTTTTTTTTTTTGAGACGGAGTTTCTGCTCTTGTTGCCCAGGCTGGAGTGCAATGGTGCGATCTCGGCTCACTGCAACCTCTGTCTCCCGGGTTCGAGTGATTCTCTTGCTTCAGCCTCCTGAGTAGCTGGGATTACAGGCGCCCGCCACCACGCCCGGCTAATTTTTGTATTTTTAGTAGAGATGGGGTTTTGCCATGTTGGCCAGGCTGGTCTCGAACTCCTGACCTCAGGTGATCCACCCGCCTCGGCCTCCCAAAGTACTGGGATTACAGGCGTGAGTCACCGCGCCCAGCCTCTTTTTTTTTTTTTCAGAGCCCCCTCTTCTCTACTGCATCTGACTCCTACCTGAGCCATCTACTCCCAGACCCTTCTGCAGGTCCCTCTATCCCTCGTCTTAATGAGCTGTCACCTACCCGAGCAAGAATACATTGAGTCCATCCTGGCCCGGAGAGGACCAGTGTAGCCAAGGAAAGCGAAACACCAGGGCTTCCTTCCTCTCGACTTGCTGCACCTCCAGGGCCCCCCCCAAGCTGCTGGAGGGTGGCCTCAGAGCACTTCCCTCCCAAGCCCCCAGAGGGTCAGTGCGCAGCGGTGGTTTCTAAACCTACTGTCTCATAGCAAAGTCTGTGTTGATGATCAGGAACCGGATCTGCCATGGTCCTCTTTATTCCTTCTGTACAAATTCAAATATTTTCCAGATAGCCAGGTGCCTCAGGCCTGACAGGGGAAGGGCTACTTACCCAGAAAGGCCAAAGAGGAAAGCCCAGTAATATTTCTCGAGCTATTAATATTACCTGGTACCAAAATGGTCACACATGTAATTAGTCACAATCATGGTAAAAGTGCTGAAGAAAAAGCCTAAGAGTAATGAGGGTATCAGGAGAGTGGCCTGACCTAGCCCAGGGGCCAGGAGAGGTGGTCCTGAACCAGGGTCGGGTAAGGGGATCCAGAAGGAACAGGGGGTGGCTGGGTGAAGAGAGGAGTGTGTGTGTGCATGTGTGAGCATGCATGTGTGGGTGTGTGAGTATGCACCATGTGTGCACATGTGTGAGATGCATGTATGGGTGTGTGCGTGCTATGTGTGCATATGTGTATTATGTATATGTGAGCATGCGTGTGCGTGTGTGTGTGCATGTGTGTGACTGTCCTGCGTGTGCATGTGAGCAGGTGCTGTGTGTGCATATGTGAACACATACATGCATGGGCATGTGAATGTGTGCATGTGAATGCATGTCATGTGCATGCATGAGCCGTGTGTGGTGTGTGCACGTGTGTGTGCAGCCTCATCATTTCCCGAATTTTTTTTTTTTTTTTTTGAGATGGAGTTTTGCTCTGTCACCCAGGCTGGAGGGCAGTGGCTTGATCTTGGCTCACTGCAACCTCTGCCATCCAGGTTCAAGTGATTCCTGTGCCTCAGCCTCCCAAGTAGCTGGGATTACAGGCCCCCGCCACCACGCCTAGCTAATTTTTGTATTTTTAGGGGAGATGGGGTTTTGCCACGTTGGCCAGGCTGGCCTTGAACTCCTGACCTCAAGTGATCCGCCCGCCTCGGCCTCCCAAAGTGCTGGGATTACAGGCGTGAGCCACTGTGCCTGGCCATTTCCCCTAATTTGAGGCACTCCATTCTCTGAGTCTGGATTGTTGTGTGGGTGTGTGTGGGAGAGGAACCGCACTGAGAAGGGGGAATCAGATTATCTGAGGAGGAAGCGCAAAGGCTGGGGCCTTTGCAGGAAGCAGCTTTGCCTGTTCATGGGCCCGAGAGTGGACTCAGCTTCTGGAGCCTGAGTGGTTGGCACCACCAGGGGACAACGGTGGTGGGAACATGAGGGGCAGGAGGAGGAAGGGCACTGTGTCCCCCATTAGGAATGTCCTCCTCTCTTTCCTGCTGGGCTCAGAGCTGAGGACCAGGATACAGATGGCCATGTGCCTCCGTCAACAGACTCAGGGGACTGGGCAGAGTCAGTTTCCCCACCTGTGCACAGGGGAGAAAGAGATCTGTCTCTGCTGGGATGATGAGTGGACAGTTCTCCAGGGGGTGGCAGAGCAAGCCTCAGACTGAGGGCAGCCAGGGGACAGCAGGTCATGTTCTCATGGCAGAATGATGCTAAGGTTTCCAGGGTGTCCCAAACACCCTTCCCACCCCCTGCCCCAGTCTCATGAGAGGGCCATGGATGCTGACACTGTAACTACCCTCTGCTAGTCAGGCAGATGCTAGTCACAGCAGCATGGAATCTCAGAAACAGCCCCCACAGTGGGCAGTATTAGTATCCCCTTTCCACAGAAAGGGAAATGGAAGCTCGGAGAGGTTACGGAACTTACCCGCAATCACAAAGCAAGCATGTGTCCCAGGTCTATGTGATCCCAAAGCCTTTGCTACTCTGACTCCCACGGCTGCTGTGTGAATTTTCAGTTTCCTGAAGGGGAGAAGAAAACAATTTGCTCTAGAAAAAGCTTCAAGGGCCATACTTCAGAAATGCCCAGAGCTGTGAGTTCAGTATCACGGTCCCTGCCCTCCCCTCTCTGTCCAGGCCGTGCAGTGAGCTGAGCCGCGGTGTGTTAAGAACTTAAAGCAGTGGCCGGGCGCGGTGGCTCACGCCTGTAATCCCAGCACTTTCGGAGGCCAAGGTGGGTGGATCACGAGGTCAGGAGTTTGAGACCATCCTGACCAACATGGTGAAACCCCGTCTCTACTAAAAATACAAAAATTAGCTGGGCGTTGTGGCGGGCGCCTGTAATCTCAGCTACTCAGGAGGTTGAGGCAGGAGAATCACTTGAACCCAGGAGGCGGAGGTTGCAGTGATCCAAGATCGTGCCAGCCTGGGTAACAGAGTGAGACTCCGTCTCAAAAAAAAGTAGTTTAAAGAACTTAAAGCAGAAACCTTATTTTGAAATGCTCAAGGACAAGGCCAGGAAGGCTCCTTTGGGGATGGGGTGGAGCTTTCAGTCCATTTAAGTGGGCTGGAGGGGAATTTTAACTTTGCTCCTGATGGTTAATGTTCCCTTCCCAAGGTATTCATGATTTATGCTGATGCTTTAAAAAGAAAATTTAGCCAAGCTAGGTTCAGAGTCCAGGAAGCTAAGGACAAGGCATTCAGGAAAGCTTTGTTTGGAGGGGAGGTTAGGAGGGATAGAAGAATATTCCAGATACCTCGCCTGCTTTTTTACTCCACTCACCCAAAAGAGAGGTCACCTTATCACATAAGACCGTAAGATAGCTCCCCAGGAGGGATCACGCAGATAAGATGCTTCTTCCTACGTTCGAAGAAAAGGGTGTCCTAGGCTGGGCGCGGTGACTCACGCCTGTAATCCCAGCACTTCAGGAGGCTGAGGCGGGTGGATCACTTGAAGCCAGGAGTTCGAGACCAGCTGGCCAACATGGCGAAACCCCATTGCTAAAAAAAATACAAAAATTAGCCGGGCGTGGTGGCATGCGCCTGTAGTCCCACCTACTTGGGAGGCTGAGGAGGGAGAATCGCTTGAACCCAGCAGAGGTTGCCGTGAGCTGAGATGGCACCACTGCACTCCAGCCTAGGCAACAGAGTGAGACGCCATCTCAAAACAACAACAAACAACAACAACAACAACAAAACAAAACAAAGAAATGGGTGTCTTGGCCGGGTGCGGTGGCTCACGCCTGTAATCTCAGCACTTTCAGAGGTTGAGGCAAGTGGATCACCTGAGGTCAGGAATTCGAGACCAGCCTGACCAACAGGTGAAACCCCGTCTCTACTAAAAATACAAAATTTAGCAGGGTGTGGTGGCGGGCGCCTGTAGTCCCAGCTATTTGGGAGGCTGAGGCAGAAGAATTGCTTGAACCCGGGAGACGGAGATTGTGGTGAGCCGAGATTGCGCCACTGCACTCCAGCCTGGGCAACAGAGCGTGACTCTGTCTCAAAAAAGAAAAGAAAAGAAACAGAAAAGAAAAGAAAAGAAATGGGTGTCCTTTCTCTGTATTCTAGGCCTCTTGTGTTGGCTGAATTGAAGAAAAATGTATATAAGGCCCTAGATGTTCACTGTCATGTTAATAAACCCTTCCTTGGTCTTCATTCTGGGGCCTGAATGGAAAAACGAAAGGCCCAGAATCTGGGCCTTGGGACTCAGCATTATAAGGGACGAGACCCTGATTTATACTGGCTTAAGCAAAGAAGGGAATTTACTGGCTCATAAAATTTAGATGTCTGGGATTTGGTTTGGCTTTAGGTATAGCCAGATATAGTGAGGTGCATGGCGATGAGGGGGACTTAGGCCTGATTTTCCTTCACCTGGCTTGGAGGAGATTTCTTGGCTGAACCAGTCATGGTGGCCAAAAGAATGTGGAGGTGTGACTGTCTGTGTTCTACTCCATGTAACTATGTGCACTGAAAAGTGGTGTGGGATCATTCACCATAGGAAACCTGCCCAGCAGGCGCAGTGGCTCACGCCTGTAGTCCCAGCACTTTGGGAGGCCAAGGCGGGTGGATCACGAGGTCAGGAGTTCAAGACCAGCCTGGCCAACATGCGGAAACCCCATCTCTACTAAAGATACAAAAAATTAGCCCGGTGTGGTGGTGCGCATCTGTAATCCCAGCTACTCAGGAGACTGAGGCAGGAGAATTGCTTGAACCCAGGAGGCGGAGGTTGCGGAGAGCCAAGATCATGCCATTGCACTCCAGCCTGGGTGACAGGGCGAGACTCCATCTCAAAAAAAAAAAAAAAAATTAGAGGGGGCTCTGAGCCAAGGTAGAGCCAAGTCAGCCAGGCAGGCCTAGGCTCCAGCAATCTTCTTGCCTCAGCCTCCTGAGTAGCTGGGACCACAGTCACATGTCACCACGTCCAGCTTTTTTTTTTTTTTTTTGGTATTTTTAGTAAAGTCAGGGTTTTGCCGTGTTGCTCAAGCTGGTCTTGCACTCTAGGGCTCAAGTGATCATCCTGCCTTGGCCTTCCAAAGGGCTGGGATTACAGGCGTGAGCCACTGCACCCGGCCAGCACCATGGGGTTTTTTTGTTTGGTTTTGTTTTTTGGGTTTTATTTTTGAGACAGGGTCTCGCTCTGTCACCCAGGCTGGAATGCAGTGGCATGATCTTGGCTCACTGCAATCTCTGCTTCCCAGTTTCAAGTGATTCTCCTGTCTCAGCCTCCCAGGTAGCTGGGATTACAGGCATGCACCACTGTGCCCGGCTAATTTTGTATTTTTAGTAGAGACAAGTTTTTGCCATGTTGGCCAGGCTGGTCTCAAACTCCTAACCTCAGGTGATCCTCCTGCCCCGGCCTCCCAAAGTGTTGGGATTACAGGTGTGAGCCACCGTGCCCGGCCTGGTTTCTTTTTTTTTTTTTTTCCCCTTTCTCACTTCATGGCAGACACAGCACCCTTTCCTAGTGAGCCCATACACAGCCTCAGAATCTATCTCAACACTATACCCAAAGCAACCAATTATCTCCCACCTTGGCGTTGGAACCTGAGCTGAAACTCTTCGCAATTCCTGCTCCAGGCAGATGGAGATAAAAAAGCGCAGCTCTGAGCGTTGAGTGATTTGCCCAATGTCACATGGGAACTCAGGCAGAGAACCCTCCTCACTCAGCCAGCCCCCTTTCCCGTGGGATCCTGCCTGATATGAGCACTGAAAGACGATCTGTCCCTCAGTGGAGATTTCCACTCCAGGCAGCGGCTGCACACGCACATGGAAAAGAAATTGACTCGAGGTCAGAGCAAAGCCAACAGTGCGACTGCTGACCCAGCTCTCAGGAGTGGCGCACATCATGGAGCGCAGACAGGCAGGAGGGCTCACAGCCTAGCAGCCACGCTGTTTGTCCACCACAGAGATCTCACCGGGCTTCACGGTGTCCTACCTTAAATATTAGGTTGGTGCAAAAGTAATTGCAGTTTTTGTCCTTGAAAGTAATATATTGGGGCCAGGTGCGGTGGCTCACGCCTGTAGTCCCAGCACTTTGGGAGGTCGAGGCAGGTGGATCACCTGAGGTCAGGAGTTCGAGACCAGCCTGACCAACATGGTGAAACCCCGTCTCTACTAAAAATACAGAAATTAGCCAGGTGTAGTGGCGAGCGCCTGTAATCCCAGCAAGTCAGGAGGCTGAGGCAGAAGAATCGCTTGAACCGGCGGGGCAGAGTTTGCAGTGAGCTGAGACCACGCCATTGCACTCCAGCCTGGGGAATAAGAATGAAACTCTGTCTCAAAAAAAAAAAAAAAAAGAGAGAGAGAGAGAAGGTAATATATCAGGTATTCAAGTATTAGATACAATTAAATCTAATAGTGTGCTCGAGTTGACGGCCATTCTCAAATGGTGAGAGAGGTGAGGTGTTTTCCTTCTGGGGATGGGGATCAGGGTTGTCTTGGATAGGGGGACAAATGGCTGGCACCAATCTAGGGAAGCCAGAAAGTGGAGAGTAAATCCTGATGTGGCCATTATTCTGCCAGCTCAGTCCTGCCCAGTGAAGGGGAGAAAATAGGTGGCAGAGAACCAGCCGCTTGTTTGCCATAGAAAGGTACCGAAAGGCTGTCCTGACCTCTAGGGGCCTCTTGTGATATGAACTTCATCATTTTAGGGAGCTGACCTTGGGCTCATGTGCTCACAACTCTAAGAACTTCACATGCGTTATCCTAATTAGTATTCACAGAATAGTCCTGTGAAGCAGGTGGAGTTATTCCCTATGATCAGATGCTGCACTGGGGGCTTGGAGGGGTGGAGTCTCACTGCCTGACCCTGGCTCTTAGCCACTGCGCCATACTCCACGGGCTGGCAGACACTGTGAAGCTGAACAGAACAGGGTATGAGAGCCACCTGACAATCATTAAGCACGTTGTAGCCAGCAGTAAGTCTGAGTAAGGTGCTGGGAGGCAGCATGTGGGAGTCCCAGCCTCAGGTCACTTGCTGAAGGACAGAGGTGCACTGGAGAAAATGTGGCCTCAGAGGCAGAATCACGTCAGTGAATACCTGTGTGACTCACTCAGTTGAGCTCAGGGCCTACAAACAGGTGCAGTCAGCAGTTTGAAAACTTTTTTTTTTTTTTTTTTGAGACAGTCTCTCTCTGTCACCTGGGCTGGAGTGCAGTGGTGAGATCTTGGCCCACTGCAACCTCCACCTCCCCAGTTCAAGTGATTCTCCTGGCCTCAGTCTCCCGAGTAACTGGGACTACAGGCATGCGCTACGACAATCTGGCTAATTTTTATATTTTTAGTAGAGATGAGGTTTCACCATGTTGGCCAGCCTGGTCTCGAACTCCTGACCTCAAGTGATCCACCCACCTCGGCCTCCCCAAGTGTTGGGATTACGGGCGTGAGCCACTGTGTCCGGCCTGAAAACTTCTTGTCTAGCACAAACTCCCATTGTACAGGTGGGAAAGCTGAGGTTCGGAAAGAATTGACTTCCCCCATGTCACCACGGCCAGAGAGTGGTGGGGCCAGGACTGGGATCCTCCCTGGGGTCCTGGTCCAGTGGATGCCCCTGTGGGTCCACGAGAGAAGGTATGAACTGTGATGGAAGGGCAGTGGTGGGCCACCTGAGAGGAGGGTCTTGGGTGGGCAAAGGCATCCAGGCACACCAGATGGAGAAATAGCTTAGGGTGCTGTGTCTCGCTCTCTGCAACAACTCCCCAGGGCAGGGATGACAGCGGTCACGGCTGCACCTATGAAGTCCACCACCTGGGCTCCAACCTAGCCCTGCCACTCTCCAGCCAGTGGCTCTGGGTGAGTCATGTCACCTGCCTGAACCTCCCTGGACCTCAGCACCTTCCTCTGAGTGTGGCTGTAAGCCTCAAGTGACATTATCCCACAGCCCATTGCCTGGCCCTTAGTGCCCAATTTCACCAATGTGGCCAATTATGACTGCTTATATATTTCCATTTGGAAATTGACTTTTAATTCCTTTTGGCTTTTCCCTTCTTCTCTAAGGGCTCCTCCTTTAGAGGGTCCTGCCCTGGATGAAGACAAAAGCAGATGCTCCCAGGTAGTCTGGGACACACCCACGCTTCCCGTGGGTCTGGAAGTGGCTGCAGGAAGAGTGAGTCTGCGGCTGATCCTTTTCCTCATCAGGAGTCAGCTCCTTGGAGCCTCCCAGGGATGTCTGGAGGGGCTGCTGATTGCAGAACCAGCTAGAAGGGAAATTCGAGGGCAGATGTGGTGACAACGGAGGCTGCAGCAGTCAGAGCTTCCCCGCACTGTAGTGGCACGAGTGCCACGCCTGGAGCCCATCAGCCCCATGTTCAAATCCCAGCGCCGCCACTGCCTGCCTGTCGAGTGAATGTGATTCCTCCCATGGTTGGCTGAACTGGCTATGGACAGCAGCTGTCCCGTGCGGGAGCCCAGGGGAAATGGAAAACATATCTCCGCCCCAGGCCAGCTTCCCCTTCTCTCCCAGGCCCCGAACTGCCCTTTAGACTCAGGAGTCCTGGCTTCACCCTTTGTCCGGACCTTCAAGGGACAACACAACTCTGATAACAGCAGTTCCGAGGCTGAGAAGGGGTTGTCGTGGGGACAGCGTGTTCCTGCAGCTAAGCCTTAACCTCTTTGCTTCTCCTCAGAATGCTTCAGACCAGGAAAGGGGAACTTGTCACTTGGGACTTGCAGGGACACTGTTTTGAAAGTAAACTCTCCCAAAGAGCTTCTGCCTGCTTTAGGGAGGAATGTTTGTTTGGGTTCTATGAATCAGAAACCTACTCTACCAATTGCAGGTTAAAAAAGGATGTGTCACAAGGCTATGGAGATGTTTCTTTTGGTTATTTATTAAAAACACGTTAGGCTGGGCGCGGTGGCTCATGCCTGTAATCCCAGCACTTTGGGAGGTAAAGACGGGGGGAATGCTTGAGCCCAGGAGTTGGACTGGCCTGGGCAACATAGTGAAACTGTGTCCCTGCAATTTTTTTTT